>NC_141990.1:154067207-154413712 GCF_049901715.1 Pseudonaja textilis
GCAAGAGACAAAAATACTTTCTGAATGATCACTTCAGTTAACTATTTACATGAAAGTTTTCCTTGCTCTGACCTCCTCTGAAAAAAGAAAAAGTTGTTTAGAAGAATCCTACTTCAAAGAGTTCATTTTTGCCCCAGTTCCTGTCAGAAACCTTAGAGTAGAAAGTCACTGCAATGCGCTGGCACAAAGAATCCCTGCGGCGAAAATCAAACAAAGCCCAATTAAACTAATCATAACGACCCAGTGAACACAAGGAAGCTCACCTGGTATTTCTGGACTTCTTGTGTGAAATTCTCAACTCTACTTAGTACGTGGTACTATAATTACCCTGACCAAAATACTGTGAAATTACTGCTCTGATCTACTAATGGCTGCAAAAATCAAGCCGCTGTGATTTGATTCCAAGGGGCTGTAGCAAGGTGGCGCAATCCTTTCTGACAGAGATGACAACTTCTAAAAAAAAATTGAAGGGGGGAAAAGGAAAATTAATGGGATGTGGGTTACATTGCCAAAGACTCTTCATTAATTACCAATTTAATCACCGCTGGAGGCATGACATTACAAAATCTGGCTGAAAGTTCTAATAGATTATGAAGACCACCTAAGTAGAGTGACCAAGAAATGTACAAAACAATTAATACTGTTTCAGCACTATCAAAGAAGCTCGGATTATTTTACATCAAGTGAAGCAAAAGAATTAGTAGCTTCACAGTGCCACCACTAGGAAATGAAAATACAATGGCACACAATTAGTAATGCACATGTGACTTTTCGTTTAAGGCAAAGCACATATCCTTGGGAAAGCCAGAAACATGATAAGGAGAACAAAAGAAACATTTTAAAATGAAATGAATAAAGATTTAAACTCTACTGTCATGCATGCTGAGAAATGCAATGAAACATATGGCTCTGGGATGAAATGAAAACAGCCACGCAAAAATATTTATGGTCATTAGCTGCAGTGCAAAAAGAGCATCCCCAGTGGTTAAAAAAGGAGGGGTTCTTACAAAACAGATCTTTTAGAAACAGAGACCACTTCCTTGCCAGTCATTAAAGGACAAACAATAGGAAAACATATAAGTTTTGGATCTAGGTTAGATTAGGCACTTCTGCATGATCTCATTTAGAAACACACTGCTAAATTGGGTAGGCATTTTTGTTGTTCTCAGATGCTAAGAAGAATTCAACAATTCACCATTTTTGATAATAAAACAATTAATGATTGCTATGACTGAAGTAATGACAGCTTTGCTTATTTTCTATAAAACAGTCAGTGGTAGAACTAATTACTTCATGTACTTCCAGGACTGATCTTGGTTACATAGAAATGGTTTAATATTAAACAATTCTTTTTATTCTGCATATGTGTCCACCTCCGTCCTATTACAGCTTGTAGATATCGGAGATACACAGGCCAAACTGCACGTTTGTAAATTATGTATTTTGCCCTTCCTCAGTCCTCAAAACACAGTATAAACAAAAGATAGACCATCAGACAGTGCCAAGATTCAGAATATTAGAAACCCCCTTCCTTCTTTGATATAAAATTAATGTGAGATAATTTCCTCAGTGAAAATGTATCAGATTATACATATTGTTATTTTCTCTCACATAAGACAATGCAGCAGAAAAAATGTCATGATCATAATTTAAATATTGTGGTGAATCTCTTATCATCTTAAACCACTTTCGTCAGCTTTTAAGGGGTCTGTTTGGAAGACAAATATGGCTAATAGTGAATAAGTTATGAGCTCCCAGGGATCATCAAATAATGTTCAACCTTTTTATTAATTAGGTGGTGGTAACTGCTTCTTTTGTAATCTAAAGGAAATCTGGGGATCATATCTAAATCTGGTGACAATAATCAGCATGACAGATTTGACTTCCAACCTTAAATCAATATTTTCCAATTACCATCAAAGGGGCAAGGTTGACATAATATAAAATCTCATCCATCAATATGTTTAGAAAGGACACAAAGTCTGTTATAGGTTTAACTGATAGTACCCAGCCGTATTCTTTTACTTTTCTCATTTCTTAGGAAAAAAATATTGATAATCTAAGTCGTAGAAATTTGCAGTGCTTTTAAAAAGTTGTTTAAAAAGAGACATTTTACTTTCTAGATAACGAGAAATATCTTCTATAAAATATCTTCTATAACTTCTATAAAAAACCTACAGCAAACTAAAGTAAAAAGTTTTATTCTGTTTTTTGTTTAAATCTAGAAATATCAAAACCACTTTTTTTCTTAAATCTAGAAACATCAAAACCATAACTGGTATAAGTGTATTAAGATCTATCATTTGTTTCTGCCTCAAACAATTTTAACACCTCTTCTAATGAAGCCCAAATGACATTTATACAATGGAAAATATTGAGCTCTTTATATCTTTTTTGCTGTAAAATTCATAGTGATAAAATTCATTCCCTTAATATAATTATATTTTGTCTGTACAGTATAATAGTGATCATGGCTTTGGGGAAAAACTTCAAATGAACCAAAAACAAGCGACCTGACAATAAACTTGCTCAATATGGAAATACTTTGCTTTAAATGGTACACTAACATTGAGGAAATAAGCATCCTTCTTAAATTTCAAAATACAACCACTGCCCCCCTTCTATATTTGCATTTGTTCCACTAAAGTTTTGTGAGAATGTTTCTGGAAACTTTGTAGAATGTGAAGAAGCTTTACTAAGTTCTATGAGAATACAAGTTTGCTTAGACCTTCCAATATGCAATTGGCAGGAATCTGGGCTATGTTCCAGAGTAGAGTTCCTGTGGCTCATAAGCATTTGCAGACTTCTTTTGCCAAAATGGCGAGAGCACAGCTCTGTTATAATGCTGCCAGTTCTACCTCTTTTTGCATATATAAATAAGCAGGGAGTATGTTGAGAAACTGTGATGCTGCTTTCATGATTTTGCACTTTCTGCTGCCATGCCATATCATAACAATGCCACAATCTCTATAATAAAGCTTTTTTTAAAAAATGGCACAAATTACATACAATTGCCAATTTTTCAAGAAGGATCTAAGGTGTCATAAGCCTCATAAAACTGGTTGGTTCTTATGTAATAATGTTTGTGTAGGGTCATCAATGTCCAAACCCAATAGGATAGTATTTCCTCAAAGAAAAAGCTTTATCTTAGAGGTTCTTTGGCGCTAGAAAGGTAAAAAGTACTATTTATTTTGTACTGATGTTTATGTTGTAAAATGATCAGGCAATTGCCACTAAGAATAGAAAAAAAAGGTCCCAACAGATTGAGTTCAGATGTTGCTTTTCTGTTTTTTGTTACTTATGGAACAACAGCCTTCATTTACAATATGGTTTAGGTTATTCTTATGAAAAATTGGCCTATGCCATCTACCCAAAGTGGTAATTCAAGGATAGGATTAAGTCATGCTTCAAAAAACTTGTGCTGTTCAGCTCAGCCTCTCTGGTCTCCCACATGTCCATTTTTCATCTAATCACAACAGTTTGTGGATGTGTTTCACATCTACTTTTGTCTGACTGATACTTTTCTCTGGAATTGCAGAATGAGAAAATATCACTTACAATGAAGCTGACCAGCTTATAACCAAATAAGCTGACATTTGAAATAAAATTTCTAACAATACCTAGGATCCACCCAAGAGTTTGCAAAGGACTTGATGCTAAAGAGTCGTAGCACAGACAGTATCTGATACAAAAATGGAATGCAGGCAAATTATACAACCATGCTGAAGAAAATGGTTTCTTTCTTCTAATTTGACCACAAAAACAAAAGAAACAGAAAGAGATAAAATATGAAAATTAAGCAGATTTCTTTAAAGGAGCTTGTCCCTGCAACACAAAACCCCCTTCTCCACACACACACACACACACCTGAAGACAGATTTTTCTCTAACCCAGCATTAACATATTCAATTCTTACAGCATCAAAGAGTTTTTGCTTTTACAAAGAAGGAAATTAACTTTAACAAGCACGCACCCTTAGTTATGTACACTACATCTTCATTAGTATCAGCCGTTTTAAGATGTTTTAATTGCCTTTAGCTTATCTCAGACAGGTAAGCAACTCAAATATCATTTCCAGTGATTTCATAAATGCAGATCCAGGCTTATGTGAGAGAACCAAATACTTGGAATAATTTTGAAACCAATAAAGAAAGGCTGCTGAAATTGTGACAGCAACAGAAGAAAGCAGATTTTATTTTTTTTATAAATCTGTTCAGTTACATCATTCCTGGTTAGGTAATCACTCCTTGCAAAACACTGAACTACTATGAAGATGACTGCAAATGTGTGAAATGTTTAAAGAGATAAAAAGAGCTGAACAGAAAAGGAAATAAGTGGATGACTAAAAATGATTAAATCTTAACTTGGCTGAATGGCACAGCCAAAGGAATTGTTTGTTTAGTATTTCCTGAAGAGTAATCGGACCAAAGCCCTCAAGAATATGCATCCCACACCCTCTCCAGGAGAAATTAAGAAGAACTGAGCTACTGAGAGGAATGCATTAATTAATTTGAATGCAACATTTTCATTCACTTAATAAATGCTTTCTGGTTTTAAAGCCTCCAGGTACCTTACAAAACATATAACGCATCATAAAACCAACACATCAGTTCTAACCACTGGCTAAATGTATAGAAGCCAAAGGATAAACAATAAAAATAATTTATGTAATAAAAAAAATAGCATGCATTATAATTTCAGAAAATGGCCAACTAAAGTAAGTACTTAAGCCATTTTTGAAGCTACAAAGTGAACTACTTCTCATTTTTGTAAGGTATTTTACAAGGGGGGGGGGGTTACTCAGAATAAATTAGTGCCTCTCATATAAAACCAGGATTATGGGCTAACAAGGACAATTTATAATCTGAGCAAATAGGCAGATACATGAGGATACTCCTATGTTGGATGCAAATATAGATCAAAACTAACACTTCTGTGCTGTCCATTTAATGCCAGTTAGCACAAAATTCATTTCCCATGTTCTGAATTAGATAAAAGACAGACTACCCCAAGTGAAGAACATTCTTGAGGTAGTCTGTCCTTAGACAGGACTATACAAATAAACCAAAGCTGTTCAAAAACGCTTCTAACTCTTCCTCCTATTTTTCCACAGACTTCTAAGTGCTTCTGTAGTCACTTGTCATTTTTTTCTTACTAAATGATCATGCTCTTCTCCACCCCCACCCCATCACAAAAAAAGAGGCAGATACTAAACTTAGAAACATATAATTTCTTTTCATGAAATAGCAAAGGAGCATCTCTGAAAGTAATTAAATGGGAAATTAATTTTTCACTGTTAAGGTAAATTGGAGTAGGTGTATCCAGAGCCTACTAGAAATATTATTCTTAAATAATCTTAATGATACAACTCCTCTTCCTCTCAGCTACTAAGAGAATATTAATAAATATATTACAGCACTATGAACAAAAATGAGCAAATACATATTCCCTCCCAAGAGACATGGTTTATGACAAAGATGGGTAGGGGCACAAATAAGAAGCCCATGTGTGCATGGGCGTGTGCGTGTGTGTGAAGACATTGGATAATCATTGAGAAAAGGAGTACTGCAGAAAGACTGTTTATTGTGAAGGTTAATAACTAAGTGATAAAGACTGAATTTCATAAGAGTTATATCCAACGTTGACTATATTAGGACATTATTCTGCAAGTGTTTTGGACTCCAGAAATATTTCATTCTCTAAATGTCTATAAAGTCTTAATTGTTAAAGAATGTTAACATAACGATAATGTAACAGGAATTCTGTTAATTCCTAACAGAATTAACAAAAAATAGATGCTCCTAATTTACGGCTCAGCTGCATAGAAGGGAAATTATTTTTCATAGATAAAAATTATTAGTATGAAGCCAGTAATTAAAAAGCTCCTAACAGTTTATATACTCAGATAAGTGCTGGTCAAGTCAAGTCAAGACAAGACAGGTATGATTGGGGCAAGGCGATTTACCCCAGCAAACACAACTCAACCATTCTTTGAAAGAAGATTTTGGCCAAACAGTAGTCATTAGCAAAATAACTGCAGCAGCACTCACACAATTTCTCATGTGCAAGTGTTTAGAATTGCAAAATTACAGCACATGATATGACACAATAGGCAATCTCTGCTTTGGGAAGGATTGCATAAAAATTTAATTAGCTTTCATCTCCAGAGATTACAGACCTCTTCAGGTCACCACTGACGTTACTGGTGGAGCAATAGGCAACTGCAGCTGCCTCCCCATTGGACCCAGGTTTGCTTAGCCATCAGAATAATTCATTCTAATGATAAAAGGAGGGTCACTGGGACAAACAGTATTGGGTGAAATGCTGCAGCATGACAGATAACTTTGCCTTTCATCTATCCAGTATCTTAAATCGGCTGGCACTCAAAGAGCACAGCTTTCAACAGACTTGCGATCTTTCCTTGGCCTTAGTCGGTAAAGAAATAATTGGCTCTTGGCAGGAGAAGGACAATGCTCAGCCTTTGTAGAATAGCAAAGAATCACCCATAAATAATTCTCTGCTATTTTCTCCGTATTCTGCTGTTCTGACGTGTTACAGCCAGCAACAGTATTGCTGTACGCTAACCAAAAACACATCCCCATATCCAGACACGTAGGTAAAACCAAATACACTTCTGTATAGATCACAATAGTGAACATTTCTTACATCAGTCAGTTGCTTAGAGCGGCCTGGGACGATCGAACTGGAGAACTGTCTGTTTCCTGCCTTTAAAGCGGCATCTTTTCTTGCTTGTTCCAGCAGGAGTCTTGCACGTTCTTTTAACTCTTCTTGTCTTGATAACATTTGTTGCTTCAAAATACATAAAAGGCAAAATATGTCATATTAAAAGACAACAAAGCCCCAAATTAGCCTACCTACCCTGTGGTCTGTACTGCTCTGCTAAGAAAAGCAAAGGTTCCAAGAGGAAATAGAAGACCCAAAAACCAAGTAGCAGTAAGAAAGGTTGCTTGTTAGTGGCTTAAAATCCACTTTAACCTAGAGGGCCCTAACAAGTTTTTACAGCAGAGTAGTGCATTCCAAAAGCTAACAAGGCCAGTTCCATTTTTTTTTAGAGGAGAACTATATTTAGAGCTCCAGTAGGGTGAAATGAAGCTGTAACTTGTATTATTTTCTCCTTAACTACCACCATCCAGCCCTCAAATAGCAATTTTCTGGGATGTATACATTAAAGGCAGGTACTAGATATACTGGTGAGCTGCAGGCAGCTTCCTAGCTGCCTCATCTATTATAGGATGCATTGTAAAGACCCACTAATTGAAAACCGCTGCAACTGTGAAGAGGTTGGCCAAGCAAAGAGCAACAGAAGTTACCCCTTCCCATCTGGCCTGTATCAGAAATAACCTGGCTGTAAATTAGCAAAAGAAGTCCAAGCATTTGTAGCCTTCTTGTGGTGCATTGGACTGGTTCTGCCTCTCTTGCTCATCAGTTCAGCTTTGTGCCAGATTGTCTACTGCTTTGCTACAAGCAAAAGAAGTATGGGGCAGCTGCAAGAATAGGTGTGTGGAATCATTGCTACAGAATGTGTTAGGGAATCATGTCAACATTGAGGGGAAAGATCTCTGGTTACATCGTCTTCCCCTCTTTATGACTTACTATAGCAAAGGAAGTTACAGTATACTAGAAGAGTCTACTAAGGTTTTTGGTAACTAAATATTGAAAGTTGAAAATACTAAGTGAATGAAGATTGCCCAGTGGAAAAGGAGAGTGAGACAATGTCTTGAGCATCTGCAGCAGAAGCAAATAAAATTGACAATAAATAGAATAATCATGTAATGATTAATAATTAAAAAGATGCTGATGACAGTTGATAATAAGGGGAAATGCCACATATTAACAATGTTACCAAATTAGAATCAAACCTGGGGTTTTCAACTATAAATTTAAGCATATTTTTCCCATATAACATCTATTTTTTTAAATATATGCAGCAGTACTTTTGTTTACGCAGAAGAATTTATAGGCATAGATTCTGCCATCCTTGCACTACCTGAGTCTTCCTTTTAATTTTTTTTAAATGAATCATGCAATTTGTTATATAATGCTATTGGATGTACACATTAAAGATTTGGGATGAGAGCAGGAAGCATCCTCCAATATTCTATAGCAATTTTAATTCTTCCAATTCTTCTCTTTTACATGCAATCATATCTTTGAAACATGAGATGGAATTGGATGAAGAGAGAGAGAGATCAACTTGCTATGCACAGCAGAACTATAATGACTGCAGACCAGTGCTGTTATTTGGCCAGTTTGAGAGGATTTGTCCCAGTCAGTTGTTTAAAAAGTCAGTTTGACAACATTCAACAGTTAGATAGGAGAAGAGACTTGGGAAAAACAGAGTCAAGGGCACACAGATTTCAGGAAGGAAGAGCGATCCCAGCCAAACAACCTTGATGTTAGGCTCCCCAAGAGATATAAGAGGGTGGCTTCTTTCACGGCTGGGGATGGAGCTCTGGCTAGCATTCAAAAGAGAAGAGAACTGTAGGCTGCATCCGTTCCTTTGTCCTGTATCTCTGCTCTCTGTAGCAGTTTCATTTCAAAACTAATCTTTGTTGAGTTTCGTGCTAGGAGGCAATCAGCATTGGGGGCCAAATATGAGGCCTCCATTTGTTGGGAGAATGGAAGAAGAGCCACATTCAGGCTGCAGCCCTCTTTATGTTTTCATGGGATTAAATTCTATAAAATCTTACTGAACCCTTTTCCTAGAAGATTGTAGAGCTTAGGTCAATATGGTTGTAGGAACCAGTTGTTGTCTTACCAGTAACATCTATGCTGAAGCCATATTTGTATTTGAGTTGGCAAATAGCAATCCCCCACTCCAATCTCATATTTAACAGGGCAGACAGGAATATCAATGATGAATTTTTTTATAATAGTATAATGAGTATTCCCCACTGGATTAAGATAATTCTAGGTAAGATCCAGATCCACCAACTGTGAAGAAAGTGCTCTTTTCATGCAAGACCCTGGAGAGGAATGTCACTGGCAGATCTTATTTAGATCACTCCTGTAGTAATATCTTTATCTATTGCTGAAAATAGTCCCTTAGCCTCCCCTAGCATAATTTTGATGAAACAAAATGTTACTGAAATTGACTGCAAGAGAACTTGTAATAGAAATTATAATATTGGGAAAATAGTTTCTGATTCCTTACCTGTGCAGTTTTTCCAGGCAGATCTGTTGGATGTATCACTGTTTTGGCCTCTAGCTTAGTCTCCAGTTGCGTATCTAATTTATTAATATCCACATCCCTATTGTTGGAGTATCCAGATTTATTTCCCACTTCTACATTTGTTTTTTCAACGTGTAACTCAGAATCCAATTTTCTACTATCTCTAAGGCTGAGGTGCTCCTGTTTTTCAGGTTCTGATAAACAAGTGGCAGTGTCACAATTCTGACGTCCTTTTTTGTCAACATCCTCACCTATAGTTGTGGGAAGTGGATCCCTTTTTAGATTGCTGATCTGCATGAGATCGCTCAGGTCTAGAGTGTCTGCTTTGAGAAGCTTTTTCCTTCCCAACAGGGGCTGTGTCTGTGCTGTATTGTTTTTTTCAGGTTCTGATATTCTCGAAATCCTTCCCTGTTGTTTTTGTGCTTGCTCTGCATCATCTGTAGTCCTGTGAGGAGGAAGAGAGGCCACATTTCGTGACTCGGTTGTGTCTTGAGGTTCTCTGCTTCCTTCTGACTCTAGAACTCTGCTGTCATTTATAAATACTGGCTCTTTCTGGAAAACAAAGGCTGCTTGCTGCAATTCTGGCTCTCGTTTTAAGTCACTTAGTTCTGCATAGAATTTTTCCTGGTCAACAGAGCTGTTTGTGTCTGTTTCATAGTTGCCGACTTTGTATGTGCTTTTGCTACTGTTTTCTTCAATCTGAACTACATTCAGCTCCAATCCACTGAAATGTGCCCGTATTTGATACAGATAGGTCATAACAGTCAGCTTGTCAGGAATGGCTAACAAAACCATGTCAGAAGGTTCAAGTAGCCGGGATATTCCCAAGTTAGCAAATCCATCATATGCCTTAAAAGAAGAAGCAAAAACAAGAGTTAGTGTTTTTGATATACAAAACCTCTGGAATGTATGATAATTGTCAGAAGAGGCATAGGATTCTGAAAGAGATGTCCTAGGATTTTACCATTTTATAGCTTTAAATGAGATATAGGCAAGAAACAGCTGCCATTAAAAGTCTCATGATGCAATCAATAAAATGGCTTTATTAAGCTAAAGCACAATTCTAAAAACAAAACAAGCATTGATTAAAAAACACAGTAACTTCAAAGTAGGCATGTAAATAGACTAAAATCGGAACCACTTTTTAAAATGAGTTTTTCAGTCAGAAGAGCTCAACTTATGTTTCTCCTCTCTTCAATGTTGCTGTCAGGTCTAGCAGTAGAGATTGACATACTTGAGCTGTTAGTTATGACCCATATGGCCCTTTGGAGGTTCACTGATTGATCCTGCCACTGATCTTAAATACCACCTACAGCTATCTGGGCCCCACACTCTTAACAATGCAATCCATATTTTAAATTTTCATGCCATGTCTCTGGGATCCTGACAATACTTTACAGGTATTGTAAGAGGATCAGAATGGCAGGCACCAAAAGCATTGCCTGAACTTTAAGGCAACTTTAGGCAAGGCTACTTTCTAAGTGCTCAAACATGATGATTCAATATAGTTTTGAACAAGAAGGAATTGCCATTTTTTTTTGACATAATTTACTTTCTTATAAATCTATCTTACATGGATAGCAAATGCGATGGTATCATTTTAATGATTCTACTATTTTTAACTGCTGGAAAATGTTTATTGATTGATTGCCTGGGAAAAAAAGGTGTCTTCACATGAAAAATGTAGCATAGGCTACAACCGTTCTCCATAGCATCAAATGTTCAATATGCAGGAGCATTTTTTGTGTAGAGGATAATACACTTTTTCTGTATTCTCACCTGAAATTAAAAAATTGCATGCTCCAATCTGTGAGAACTCAGCTAAGAATTGAGGTGACCTGGAGCAATCACAAAACAAAGATGATATTCATTCCATTTGGGCTATATGCTCAGTAACCTTTAAAATATTGATTTTAACCAGACTTGTTTGGTTTATGTCTTTCAGAATATCACACTGACATTATGCTTGTAATATATTATTGCTCTTGGAATTATTTTATTTCTACATCCTGATATTTCCCATTTACCATGTGCATTGTGAGCCAATATGGATATTTTCCATTATGGAAGAATGATATATAGAAATTAAATTCTAATCCCCGCCCCTCTCTGTCCCACTCCCTCACTCCCTCACTCTCCCACCCCCACCCACCCTCTTTCTCTGCCAGTGCAGATGGAGACAAGAGTAAGCTCTATTCTTAATGTCTTAAAGGCACAGACAAAGCATTTAACCTTTTCTGACAGAAAAATGTATAATGGCACAATCCATCCTATGTCAGCATTCAAGCAAAACCAGATCCCAATCAACAACTCCAAGATAGGCATTTTCTCAAAGTTTCTTTTTATTGGAAAAGTCATACTGGCACATTTGGGAAGACCCGAATCTGAGAGTTCTGGGTTTTCCCTCAGTAAATCAAAAATCAAAACCCAATCCCTGCACCCATCAGTCCATCACATGGTCCAATCACCATCTGTCCCAATTTGAGACATCCCTTCAACCACTCTTCTCCAGGTGCAGGAATAACATGAGCATGTATAGGTGTAGCTTCACTCGAAAAAAAATAAAGTCCAATAATGAGAAGATGCTGCTTGCTGTAATCTTTTGCTAGCAACAATTATTACAGAGAATTTTAAAGTAGATGTTGTTCTATCCAGCAGAATTTAGAGTCATACAAAGTCCCAGCAATTAAAAAAAAAAAAGCCTGCAGCTGGAGAAAAGGGAAAAAAAAAACATGGACATGCAGACTGATTTTTAAACTAAGAAACTAAGATAACAAAGATAGAAAGAAACCTGATACTAATCCATTGTGGGATTTATGCTAGCTGACCAGCCTTCTATTAGCCATGAAATTGCTGTCATTTAGCTTGGATTGGTTAATTGAATAACAGAAAACAACAGCTCATCTGTGCTGTGTTAAGACCGCCTATCTGTCTGTCTGTCTGTCAGTTCATCCATCCGTCCATCCATCTTCCTCCCTTCCTATTTTTCCTTTGTGGAGTAGGCACTATTAATTCATGTCTATCAAACTGCTATGGAGCTTTAAGCTAAAAATGAGACCAACTTTACTACTCCTATTCCATTAAAGAATGTACTTGCATCAAGTTTTTCTAGTTTTGGAGAATCACAGCTGTTTCTCAATTTACAGGTAATTATTACTATCCAAGGCAAGGCTGAGAAAAGTATTGTATTTCAAGGCAGGCTCTACCAAAGCGACTGTGGGCATAACTTCAGCTTTATAACCACTTTTGAGAAAAACAGCACATGTTTTTATTTTTTTCAAAATGTCTTTCTAATAATTAAAAGAAAATGATATGAAAACCCACAGCCTGACTGAGAAAGACAGGGAAAATCCAGATTGTTTTGAACGATTAAAACATGATGCAAGTTATGATTGAGAATTTTTTGCAACCCTACATTATTACTAAACATTCTGTCCTCAATGACTAGGTTCTCAATCTGGAAGGGCTGCCGTGTTGTTAGATTTGACTGGAAATTAAACTAATTTTATTACTCTGCTCCAGTTTTTTACATCGCATTGGTTGTTTTCCTGCACTGGGTCTAGCTCCCTGTGTACAATGTTTCTACACCTTTCAAGTTGGATTGCAGCATTGTATTACACTTGGTATTATTCTAAAAGTCTGAACATAAATGATAACTGCTTCAAAATGGATCAGCCAGACAACAGAAATAGCCAGCTGCTATACAAGTGTTCAAAGAATTTCATCCTCTATTGTCAGAACTATCAAATCTGGAATGGAGAAATATGGATGATCATCAGGGTGGCACAGATTTCTGGGAAAAGTAGGATAGAAAACCTATCCTAGGTAGGAAGCACAATTTTACTTACATTGAAATTCCAGATTCCAAATGTTCTGATTTAAAAAAAAAACATCCTCATGTGATGAAAAATAAAATTAGGGTGGTATCTGTATTTGTTCGTTTTGGCTTAGCACAAAAATAGTTTCTAGTTATTCATCAAATTGTTTTTGCTGCTATGAGACCTTGAAGAAAATGCCAGATACATTCTGAAGACAAGCAAATAAATGGTGTCCGCTAATTGTTATTGACAGGCATTCGATGACAGATAAATGACAGATATCAGGTGAAATCAACAAAAACACCAGAAGTATTCTAATAATCTGCCTAAACAAGTTGACATACTGACATGTTGGTCAAGGTCTGACATAACAATAAATATGGTTTTTTTGCCTCCTCTTTTTAATATTGTTTTTACAGATAAGCCTAGGCATGTTTATTCAGAAATTGATTCTATTAGATTCAATAACAGTTGCACTGAAAAAAGTAAATTCAGGATTGTAGCTTTACATTATAGAAATGTCTTAGGAGATAATATGATTGTGTGGGATAGTATTAAATTTTGATATATATACACATACAGACACACAGACACACAGACACGCACACACACAGAATGTCTAATAGCAATAGTTATCTTATTCAGAAAAAAATATAATTAAAAAACAAGGTCTCCTCCAATGTTGTTTTGTTGTTGAAGCTGAAGTTGTCTTCCTGAATTTAATGTTTGCAGTTGAAGTCTGACCCCATCAAATTACTTATTTTTCCTTATGTGAATTTATGGGACAAAACATATAGGAATTTTTAAATAAGTATATTATTTTAATTGGTTAGGTGTTATCTATTCATAATAGATAATACAATCATGATATAAATTCTATATATTATTGGAAATTTTTCCCAGGTTTGTGTTCATTCCAATCAAGGACACACAGGTTATCAGACAGAACTGTGTGAGACCAGGAAATAAATCTGCAGGAAACTCACTCTGTAGAGCTGTCAAGCAAAGGGTTGCAAAGTGATGAAAGAAAATATATATGCACAGATGCACACAGCATAGCAAAAACAATTGCTTCTTTAATAAAGAGCAATGCTACTTCTGAGAAGCTGGCTAAGGATTTCAGTATTAATTTCACTTTTTTCTAGTCACAATTTTTTATAAATGAAAATAACTAAATTGATTTGTTGATTTCAAAGTATTTGTTCAAAAGCAAACTACTACGGTAGACACTATAAATATAATTTTGAAAATGATACAAAAGCATCTCATTCTAGTTCAACTTCATTACGGGTAAAAAAAAAAAAGACAGCATATATGTTATTGTAACTGCAGTTAATGACCTATTTTCAGGAAAATCATTTTTATATTGGAAAAGACACATATGCAATCCGTACAGTGGGTCGTACAAGAAATACTTTATTCATCATATACATTTCCTATATAAAATCTACATATGGAATTTCTCTCTCAAACCATTTCTCATTTGTTTTCTGCAGAAAGAAGAGGGAAGTGAAAGAACTAGTTTTCCTTCTGAAACTTGAATGTTGTGTGTTAAATCTTTAAAAAATGATCAGTTAAAAAAGTAGAAAATCATACTATCTAATAAAAATTCAGTGAATAAAACAAACCAAATTAATTTGCTGTTAGTTTTGTTGTAGTCTAATCAAGTGGAAAATGAGCAATTTTTAAATGATTCCCTCTAGGCCAATGCTCTGGAATCTTATGGAAATTAAAATATGAAATTTCTACAATGAGAGTCTTGAGTAGTCAAAGCAGCTTTAAGTACCAACCTGTCTTCCTGTGATTCTTAGATTGAGTCTCAAACCACTGAACTCATTTCTTTTGTATCAAAAGGGTATTAAATTACCTAATATTATTGAGGATTATAAACCTGGACCCAGAATACTATCAGACAATATTTCATTAATATTTTTGCCTTACAAAAATCTTGTTTCCAACAATAAAAAAATTGTTCCCTATTCTGCATATTATAAAAATGCACTGCACCTTATTGCTTAGTTTAATTGACTGTGGTGGATAAAAGCCCATGTGAAGTTTTATCTCTACTTCTCCTTCTTTCTTAAATAAAAGCTGAAGTCAAAACAGAGCTTATTATAACCATAACAGTGAAGTCTTTCATATTAAAGCAAAGGCCAAGAAAGCCTTGAGTCAAGATAATTACTGAACACTGATATTTTTATTTATAATTAAATTATTAAAGAAAATAGGCTGATAAAAATACCTACTGCTCTCTCATACTCTCTCCTTTGCTCCCTCTATTAATTAGAGACTACAAAGATGGTCCTCAAATTCCAACCAGCATTTGTCATGAATGTTACAAATCATGACAAATCAGATTTAATAATGTGTTCAAGGGGTTTAATTGTGGCCTTTTAAAACAATAGTCTGTGCAGTTTAATTGTGGCCTTTTAAAACAAAGTCACTGCAAAATTAATAAAACCTGCCGTGTTATCCCTTTCCCTCTGTTGATGCTTACCTTTTTGTTGTTCTCCTTAATGTCTTGAGGATTCAGGGACTTGTAGTCACTGAGGGGGAAAATAGCACAGTGGGTATGTAAAATACTTGTATAGAAAGAAAGTACCTATTTTAAAAACAAACCACAATTTATAGCCAATTATAACTTAACAAAAAACGCCAATGTACAGTAGCTAGCAATTTCACAGCGATCAGGAAAACTAATAGTGTAGAAAATTAAAAGAATAAATACATAAATATAAATAAATATAAAGATTGGCCGTTTCACTGCCTGAAGTTTTCCATGTAAAAAGAGAAATTAAGGCAAGGATTTCAGGCTAGCTATGACAACCAAATTTGCCATCAGGTCATCTTTGGATGGCACCTGAGAGCTACAGGCTTATTGTCTCATCTCATTTTAACAGTAACCTAATTTTCATAAACATCTTGAAGACAGTTGGTTTCCTGAGATTAAAAAGAAAAAAAAAGAATGCATGCAAAAAATGAGAAATCAATATGGGCTTAGAAGAAAGCCTCAGAAATGGCACGATATAAATTGATTTACCTATTTCTGCCACTCTGCAAGATGGCACTTTAGAAACCGAAAATGAACAAAAGTAAGAAATGGGGCAGTTTAAATATAAAATGTTCCTACTTACATTAAGTCAGGTCTAAAGTGATGTAATATTGCACAAAAGGATAAACCATTTCTCCAAGATGTAGTGAAATTGGTGATTTTTACTCCTCTGTAGTTTTTTGTAACTTCTTTACACCAAGCAAGCAATGACTGACTAGCATTTGGCTTTCTCCCCAAAACAGGACTTGGTAATGGGCTTGGCTGAAAAAAAAAGAGAAAATGGGAAATGCATTAAAGAATTAAATGGGAGATGAGAATTAACATTAATTGATCTAACTGGATGATTTGCATCCTTTGATGTCAGTTAAGGTCCTTCAAAGCTGTCAGTTTACAATCAGAGTAACTTGGAAAAAGACAGAAATTCAACTCATTATCGAGAGACTTAGCCTTTGGCTCTTGTCTCTGAAAGATGTGTTACACAGGATTCCAATGTTACATGAGAACTGGCCAATTGCATTGTTGAAACTACTAGCCTAAATTGCTTAAAGTCTTAAGGCACATAATTGTGTAGTCTAGTTATGTTACACACCCGTATGGAGATTGTTCAAAATCAAGTCATATAAAAGCATCCCTGAGGTCAAAGCTGATCATAATTTATTTCACAGGCATGTACCTGCACCCAGGCTGATATACATGCATAAATCAAAGTCAAAATATGGGCGATACTATGAAAATCAAGTGGAGGCCCAACATGAAATGGTGGAAAATGGGGTCCTTTTGAAACATCAGCACCTATTCTTTCAGCTTTTCTAAAAATAAAAGTTAAAAATTACTCTTGCCTCACGGCCATTTCTTTCATACTCAAAAATATTTCTTACATGTGCTTAACTGGTGAGAGCTGCTCATCTGGAATGCATCCAAAACTTTCAAGCATTAGTATAAAGAAGAAGAAGAAAGGGGGGAAGGATGACGGTCATTCATGACCATTAATGTGATTATTTGGCTTTGAAAAAAATTCCAATAAGCATGCTTCCAGAATGCCAAATGTGCAGAGACTGTCAAATTGAGAGGTTAAAAAGAAATGTTATTTGATAGTTCTCAATGGCATTATTTTAGAAAGAAATAGGTCTATCCGGACTATCTTTCAAAGACCAATGATGCCCCCCCTTGACTAAAGCATGCCAGTGCTAAGCAATTAAAACTGTCAACTTCATACATATTATGATTTATGCGTTTAGCGCTTGTGGGGCTGACTGCTTCCAGTTATTGTAAGAGTACAGAGGCAATTTATCATTTTTATTGACTGTTAGACTAGCAACCTGTGGTTAAATAAATAAACACACAGATAACATAGGATGATACTACGTGCATATGCCCTTCAGCAGCACAGATACACAATGCCAGGTAATTTGCAAAAAGTTAATGTCACTGCTGTTTAAAGTTTTAATACTTGGATGTAGGCCTGCAATAATGATGAATAAATGCAAACAGCAAAGAATGATTGATTTCTCTAGAGGTAAAACACCTCATCAACAAACAGTGTAATAATAGGTAAGGCTGTGTAAAAGTAAGAACTACAGTCAAGGGGTCTTTCTATCAGGTAAGTGGGTACAGGGTAAAAACCTAAAGCATTTACAAATAATTATAAGAAAGCAAAGAACAGGAGAACATTGCAATTTTCTATTTAGCTTCAAGCATAAAAGCATTTAAGACTTCTTCTGAGATAGATAAGACAAAATGAAAAGGAATGGTACAAGGTTAACCACATTTGAGGTTGAGCAAAGAGCCTCAACTCCTCAACTGCCTTCAAACGTATAAACTAAGATAAAAGCTTAATTAATGCTCCAGTGAAAATCCAAGCAAAAGCATTTATAAGCCTTTATGTCAGACCTGGGCACTTTATGGCCACCGAGCCACATCTTTGACTGTCCCTGTCAACCCACATGGGTCAAATTTATTGATTTATTTATATTTATATTTTATTTTATTTATCTGCCTTTATTGTTTTTATAAATAAATTCCTCCTATTTTCCTCATATTAACAATACTGTGAGTGAGTTAGGCAGAGACTGACTGGCCTAAGTCACAGAACTGACTTTCATGGGACTTTAATTCATGGTGTCTTGCTTTCCAGTCTCATTAGAAATCAAATATAAATAAGTTTCCACCATGCCTGCAATACAATTGCATTGCTTTTATTTTTAAAGTGATTGCTATTCCTTTTTTTTTCCAACTTGCATATGTGCATGCATGGGTGCCTATATATCTTCCCAGCCTTATTGGTTCAGACCTCCACAGCAATTTGTTTCTAATGTGGCCCCTTGGGAAAATTAATTATCCACCCCTGCTTTATGCAATTGGAAACATGTAAAGCTCCCTGTATGAAGACACAGTTGTGTAAGGTATCTGATCTGGACAAAATATTTAAATACAAGTATTTTGGCCTTACTGAGCTGAGGACTTAGTTCTTTGCCTAGCTACTATCAATTTTTTTGCAGGTCAAAATATGCAATGTTGATGAAATAAAATTTCAAGAGACAGAAATGCACTTTTTCCCAAGTTTGTTCACTGGCTGAAGTTTTTCAAGCAATGTTCTTACCAATACCAGCAATTGCTTTCCTTCTCCTGAGTTATATAGTTTGGGTTCCCACAATGAATAAATCATTATCACTGACATGACAGAGTGATAATAAATAATCAGCTTGAAGAGTTATGCCTGTCTTAGAGTTCTAAAAGTTAAGATGTTCCAGTCCATATGCTTTTAGCTGAATTTCAAATGATTGATGACAAAACTATTTTAATACCTGTACTGCAGACTTCTAACGAAAAATAAATAATTGGTTCATCTGATAGCTTCATGTCATTGAGGAAATGAAAAAAAATAATGAAGTATTTTAAACCACTATCTGTTTGGATTTGCCAATTGTCTATACAAATCAACTCTGCTCAGAACTGAAATCATATAAATAAAAGTTGTGTGCCAAAATATCTAAGCAGTATTTGCCTAGTATGTCTAAAACCTAGGTGCAGTTTCAACATGCATTTCAACCACACCCAAGAGCATGCAAAATGGAGATTGCATTCTGTAATTACAGACATTATGAAGTCTTCATCTAATAGTGACTTTTTTTTTAATTTGGTATATGGAGTAGAGTTAAATAAAGAAACAAGATTCAGTAGAAGAATGTGTAAATTGTTTACTATTAATAAACTCATTATATTTTCAGTAATAGTCAAAGAATAACGATTTAATAATAACTATATTGCAGACTATATTGCATCTTTGGTTAGAATAGTAGACACCAAAAAAAGCAGCAAGAACTATAACAATTTTTTTTCAGGCAGCATCTGCAATTCTCCCTCAAGCAGTTGCATTATAAGATTCCACTTCTATTTGGCAAGACTGTACAATAATATTGAACTGCTGTAAGAAATCACTTATGTTCAGAATGTGGCAAACAATTGGGCAAATAATAATTTAGCTTGGGAAACAATTCTCTACACTTACTGAAGCGTGAATTGGTACTGGATGTTTACGCAATCAGATATTTTATTCTACAAAGATGAAAGGCAGATAATCCTGTATATTTTCTGACTATAATTCTAATATTATTTCTGAAGAGCGCTCAAAGAAAGAAGCAAAACAGAGAAGGCTACATAGGTTATAACTATTTTATAACACAATATTCTAAACTTGGAAACAAAGTCATCTCTCTAGCATGTGTATATCTATTGGAAAGAGGCAAACAGGCAGTAGCTCAATCACACTCTTTCCTTTTTAACAGTCAAGTTCACATCTTAGGATTTTTATTTTATTTATGAACACATACACATCAGAGGGGGTATTTAGCAGGTTCTGACCAGTTCTGAAGAACTGATAGCAGAAATTTTGAGTAGTTCGGAAAACTGGCAAATACTACCTCTGACTGGAGATTTTAAAGTATCCTTCCCCTGCCTCGCCCTCCAAGCCATGCCCACAGAACCGGTAGTAAAAAATTTTGAATCCCACCACTGATACACATAGACACATAATCAAAATGTATTTTGTCGTGGGAATTTAATTACAGAATATACATTGGATATTTTAATAATTGAGAAATTTTGCTTTACATAAATCAACTGGGGAGCCATCTTACAGTTTAACTAAGCAAAATCATGGTTGGCATATGTGTAAAGCTATTTTAAAATTAGAATGGAAGGTGATAGCTCCAAGCTTAGGAATCTGTAGTAAGGGAGCAAGGAGGAAATCATGAAATATATCATGATATCACATGACAAACCCCTTGACACACATACTTCCAAAAGATATTAGGACATCAGTACAATGAAAGGATTTGTACTGAATCATAGTGACATACTTTTTGTAATTTTTAATGAGGCGATCAGTGGTAGACATTTACAGATCCATCAGACCTCATCCAATCTTGGAAAATTAAGTAATTTTTGGTTAGTATTTGGGATACTAATAGAAGACCTACAAAATAGATTAGCAATTTTTTTAAAAAGAAAAGAAAACCTTGTAAGAACGTAATATCAAATATTTTCTCACTGTATTGTTGCCAATAATGTGACATGTAGTCACTTAGACTTGCCCTTATTTTACACTTGCAACCAAAAGAAAGTACTTTAGCACCTAAAAAAAGAGTCTACGTATAAGTTGGTATAAGCTTGTAATAGTTTATAACATCTATTTTCATTCAAGTATAATATTCAGTGTTCAGTTGAAATCCTGATGTGTAGATATATGTTCAATACATGGCAAGATGCTGATATTGAAAAATGATGGTAAAATTCTTCAGATGTTTGAGAGTTAGCAATCAATCATATTCTGGGAAAATTATTTAAATTATGAATGTGCTAAGTTTGTATCTGCTTTTTCAAGATATGCATAAATATAATGGGATCAGTCTATATATGATACCTAACTGCTCCAGGAAATTATTAAAGATATTAAGCGCTAGAAATATGCCCTCTTAGTCAAAGAGCTTGCTGAGTTCTCTGTACACTTTCTAATTATATTTAGGCTGCAATTTCATTGTCATCCTTATTTCACATTTCAGGGGTTCTGTACCTCAGCAATATGTGCTCATTTCAACCTATAAGAACTATATGATGCAATTAAAATAAATATGTCCATCATCCCAGCTGCCCTTTGTTCACCTCATTATTGCTGTGATCAAATTGTAGGTTACGAACTAGGTTCTCTTTATGTATGCAAAAGTTGTAAAGTACAGATAGAAAACCTTTTGTAATAAATGACTTAAAGCATCAGAAAGAAAGGGCTGAAACAAACGCCAGAAGCAAGTCTTTTGAATCATGGCTGTTCCAGATATCCTCATGGAACATCAATTCTAGTATGTAGAGCAATGATTAGGAAGCGGTTTGCCGCTATATTCTTCCAGAATTCTTTGATTCTTTAATCTAGCTCACAACTTAGGGATCTCCTGCTGCTCTCCCTTCCTGGAGGAGGTGACTCCCTTATTTATTAGATCTACCTTTACTAAGCTTTTCAAGCTTAGTAGTACCTTAACTATCTGCTCTAAGTAGAAAATAAACAAATAAACAATGATTTGCAATTTATATTACTTATAGGGTGGTGATGGATAGGTGAAACTCCTTGTCAAAATAGGGTGGGGCAGTTAAGGAACATTCAGAATTTGTTCCTTGGCAAGATTGACGTGTGAATACAGTGGTGTAATAGGAGGCCTTTTTGTCCATTCTACAGGAACGATGAAAAATGCAATAAAAATCTGCTATCCTACACAAACATCCCTCTGAGATCCAGCTTCTTTCTCATGAGATATTGTTTGTCACGACTACATGCAACAAGCGTATCCACTCTCAATTATGATGTCTTTATTATTGTCTCTATGGAAAACATGAATTGGTCCTAAGTTTATATGAACATTACATGTTGCATCAGACAAGCAACTATGTATTTTTTTTTAAATCAAAATTTAAACATAGACTTAAGGCCAATGCAATGATTTGAAGGGAAGAGAAACTGATGGCCATCTGTGTGTGGGTGGCTCAAGTAAACATCATCCCCATCCACCTTGGGAAACATCATCAAGAGGACAACACATTCCTTAGTCCTGATCTAGGAGGACTCCTCAGGAATGTGCGTATCATACCAATTCTCTGTACATTCAAGTGGCACTAGCCCACAACAGCTTAGGGTCTAAAGGGCCATTTTTATCAAGGTTCCACATTGTGACTCTTGAAGCTGCTCCACTATTGGAGTCATACGAGGGAAAGAGCTCATTCCCAAGTTTCATTTGAAATACAATTCAAGTTAAGCTTTTTCCCATTTTCCTCAGCTTTTGAAAAATCTGCAAGAACATATATTTCTTTTATCAGGATTTTCTAGTGGGTAATTTTAGTAATGACTGTAGAATTATGTTATATTTTTAAGTTTTTAGATTTTGTTTTGTTGGATTTTTAAAACTGTCTTGTTTACTGTTCCTTAAATAAAAGATACAACAATTAAAAAACAACACCCATCTTTTTTAAAGGAAAAACAATATTGAAATAAAACATGTTTTAAAAATTCTGTTCATTTTCCTTTATATGTAACACATTAACTAGTCTTCATGGCAAGTATGAGCTTGTGTATAATAACATGTTTCGTCAATAGCTGGAGTATGAAAGTCTTACAGGCAATGTAACTTTCAACTATTTCCATATTCAATCCAAATGATCTAAGCAAGTGCTGAGAATTCACTTTCAGAAAGCTGTATTGAAAGAAAAAACAATAGTATCATTACTACTTCTATATGAACTTTCTATGTGAACTTCTGAATTCCACCCCCCCTTCCAATTAGGTCAAACGTAACAGCGGTGAAAGGATCTGCCAACATCTCCTCTTTGTTCTGTGACAGGATACTGTTTTGGCTAGTGAAACTGAAAGGTTTTAAAACCTGTAAAAGATTTCTCACAGCTTTTGAATTTGATTCTTACAATATTTTAAAATTATTTAGAGGAAATGGGGGAGTTCCATAGAGCATACTTTAAG
Organism: Pseudonaja textilis; assembly: GCF_049901715.1. Lineage (NCBI taxonomy): Eukaryota > Metazoa > Chordata > Lepidosauria > Squamata > Elapidae > Pseudonaja > Pseudonaja textilis. Next base: position 154,090,286 of record NC_141990.1, read on the forward strand.
AATTGTTGTTCTTTCTGAAAAAAGCTTCCGGTTTGAGCTTCTTCAGTTACAGACCGAAACCTCGTCTCTGCGAGGCTTCGATCCGTGCTCGTCGCTGGGGCGCCCCAAGCCGGCTGGTTTCGGGGCTAAGCCACCCCGTAGAGGTGGTGAAGAGGGGGGAGACTGCCTGCAGGGTTGAGGAGAGCTGCATCTCTCCTCCCCAGCTGGCCATTACTTCCTTTCCCGAAGGCGGTTGCAGCGGTGGTCAAAATGGCCACCACAAAGAAGAACTCAACCGGAAAAGAAAGTGCAGGAGGAAGATAAGAAGAGAAAGTTTTGGTTGACCGGGTCAAACAGCAAAAGCAACAAATAAGGTACCCTGGAGTTAAAACTGTTAAAAAACAACAACATTGTTCCCTAAGAAGATTTTTAAACTGCGAAGGAGAGAGAAAAGGGAAAAGATTTGGTTTTCTCCTTTTCCCATACTGACAGCTAAGAGACTTAAGCAAGAAATTGGAAAAAAAATCCACTTTGACATCAATAGGCATTTAATGCTGAAAATAAAAAGTCAAAGGGATAATAAAGATTTCTGGATAATCAAAAGCTTTTGAAAACAGGAAAGGAGAGAGGAAGAATAAAAGGGCAGGATCTGGAAGGGAGGAGACTGCCTGGAATTAAAAAAGAACTTACAGCAAAATCTCAACAAGACTTCTAAAAGATACATTCTAACTGAAATATCGCAACAAAAACCCCAGGAAGAGAAAGTCGAAAAAGAAATAAGAAGATATAACTCGGGACTATCTGGACTACTTGATGATTTCTGGATTCTTGGTTATTGTTTTGAATGACTAAAATCAATCGGGTGGCTGTTTAAAACTTTTTAAAATGGCTCCACTTTTAGAAGAACTGAAAATGGAACTTAAAAAGTACAAAGAAGATGCACAAGAAGGGAGAGGTTCTTTTGGCTTTGTATTTCAGTTTTTAGAAATGGAGATTTGGAATTATGAGAAACAACAAGAAATGCCTGCAGAACAAGAAGATTGCGACAAAGAAGAAGCCAACTTTAATGAACAAGTAATCTTAGGTGGGGGGAAAAGGAAAGGGGGGAAAGAGAATGGAAAGTTTAAGATTGGGAAAAACAACTCCCCCCCAAAAAACAGAGTGAAAAATAAGTATAAAATCAGAAAGCAACAGAAGAGGGAAATGCAGAAGAGAGAATTAGAACTAGAGAAGACAAGGGGGTAAAAAGGGGAGGGAGAAGATGAGAGGGAAGAAAGGAAAAGAAGTTATAAAGGACAGAAGCAAAATATAGAGAAACAGGGTCTATTTAGAGATAATGCGTGAAAATTTAATGGAAAAAGGGATTCTGCAAAGGTACATAAGATAGTATGGTTATATTAGAAGCAGAAATAATTTTAGAAAATATGAAGCAATGTATGATTAAAATGTCTGATAAAATAGCTATCGTAATTCAGTGGAATGCTTGTCAATAAATAAATGTAACAAAAGGTATATTTAATGATTTATAAAACATATGTGAAGAGAAATAAGGGAAAAAATTATAGAGATTATATGTGTTTTTAAGGAAGTATGATTTAATTGAAAAGAAGTGTTAAAGATGTTAAGATTTTAATGGTTATTAATGATAGAACTGAACTGGAATGGAATGAGGGTTTATAATTACATATATTTACAATCTTTCTTTTTTCTTTAAAGAATACAGTGTGTATTATAAGAATGTGCCAAGCAGAATTCGATTGGAAGTTATGTATTATGTATTATATTGAAGGTCATAACCATAAGGTATATATTGAAGTTTACATAAGAGTTGAATTGATGTAATTAAAAGATATAAAGGTGTCATACTCCAATTAGTAACTACAGGAGAAAATTTGTTTAATGAGAAAAGATAATATGAAATTGAAACAGAACAGACAAAAGTATAAATATTTGAATTGAGATGAGATGAGATAATCAAAATAAAATGGAGAAAATTAAAAGAGGGGAAAAACTGTATAGAAAATGTTAAATTATATAAGATATGGAACAGAATACAAAAAAGGAGCATGAAATTGAGTTTTGTGTCTGTATAAAGAAGTTCAACCCGGGACCATGCTATTTTCAAAACAGATGTTTTACTTGTATTTTGTGTGTGAAAACCCAAATAAAACTTTATTAAAAAAAGAAAAGAATTGTTGTTCTTTCTTAGCAACAGACCAGAAACCAACTCTTGTATGGAGTTAAAGCCTCTGTTTCCTTGAGATGGCTCATTGGGGGGAGGGGGGAACCCTCAGAAGTTCTTCCTCTGAGAAATTATCTGCCTTTTGCAAAGGCTCAAAGCAAGGATTGAATTGTTTTTGGATATAAAATATGTTAGGTTAATTAATTCCAAGCCCTTTCAGTCTTTAAGCCCATTTAAGAGTTTTGTCCCTCAGCATTTTCAGCTCTCATTCATAACCTTACTTTCAATAATGGCAGGGTGACCTAAGCTATTTAAGTAGGAAGGTGTATGGTGTGCATGCACACATGCATGCGCATGCACACAAACATAAAAATAAATGTTTTCAATTATATAAATAGAAACTCACAACGAACTCCTCATTCATGCTTGCTTTCCCCCAGGTCTTAAAAGAATCTGAGAAAGAGTGAGAGAGGTTGTCCTGCTTGGTCGTAACTCATGCAATTGCTTCAGAAGTTGAGGGTGAAACTCTTCCTTTGACTACAAATCTCCCTTCTTGACTTTTCTTCAGGGCACACTGCTTGAAGTTGATAATAAATCACAGTTGCACTTTATTCTGGCAGAAGGGATTCTCATAACACTACAAGGCTGACAAATGGCTGGCCTTTGTGAGTACATCCTGAAACATACGCACAGAAACACTGAAATTAACCTGTGTTCCTGGCCAAATTTAAACTTTTAAGTTACATTTAACTGGACTGAGTTAAATTGAACTGTTGATTAAAAGATTAAAACAACTTATGCAGCTATGTGTACCGTACTTGCAATCTTCAAAGCTCTCTTCAAAATTCACCAGTGTCAGAAATATGCACAGGACATTTTTTTCTCCTTTTGGGATATAAAACTCTTCCCTCCCACCTGCACATCTTAGGGGTACTACTCTGATTTGGGGTTTGAGACTTCTGGCCTGGCAGTGACCTCAGGGACAGACCTCTCTGGCTTTTATGTTACCTGTTGCTTAGTTTTAGTTGATTTAATTTAGTTTTATATTTATAATAGATATTATAAGATCTGGTTTGTCTATGCAAGATGGCAATGAGTGCACCATTGGAAGACTTTAAGGCCAGATTGTCATGGGAAAATCTATCAGCGTGGTTGTTATGAATCGATGGTATATATAACCAGTTCTTTATATTGCACAGTGGCTACTAATCTGGTAGAGCATTATTCCCTAAGAATTACCACTGCCCATATTTTTATGTGCCTATCCTGTTTTTTTAATATTTTAATTCAAATTGACATTCTTTTAAATAATGAACTTTAGAATGTGTGCAATAAAATATCTGTGTATTATAGCATTATCGTTCTACATTCTTGGTTTGAAGTGTGTCGCTGTGCTTGTTTATAGGACATACAGTACATATACATAAAACATTAATTACAGCCCTGTCTTATAAAATATTGGCTATATTAAAAGTTAGCTAGGAAAAAGATATCCATTCCATTAATTCTTTATGCAAGCCCAGGGAATTTTAATATTAAGAAATATGATAGAGATTTTGACTCAAATGTAATATTGAACTCAAATATATATATCTATAAGGTATACATTGCTAATTTTGCAAATTTCGCAAATGTTTTACCTTAGTTTTAAATATACCATGAAAAGGCAATCAATTTTGTTCATCTTTGATGATACAATGCTAGTGACATGCAAGGAAAAATGGCTATGATATATATTCAGTTAAATGTTTGGCATTAAATATATGTCTGTAGCAAATGATGTAGCAATTGAGTTTTAAAGTTATATAAATGTATATGTGTCTGATTTAAGAAAAATTATGATGTATAATCTTTGAATGCTAAACATTATTTTAAGCTGAGTTGTATTAGAATGTAAGAAAAACACTCTTAAATTGATTTAAAGTGGAAATGATTCTTTCTGATTTCTATGGATTCAAGACATGACAGTGAGTGAGAGTTAAGCTTAAACCACTATGCATAGACTTTTATACATACACTTTATTTATTAATGAACTATAGTTCTCCTTTTATATGTATTTAATCCAGAAAAATGCAGTACATAAATCTTCCTAATTAATTAGTGAGAACTGGCCACAAAGGGTAGTCTTTTTATTACCTGTACAGCACCCTCTTTTTTTTTTCTTAACTGATATATTTACTGTTTTGTCAATGAAAATTTTCCATAGTTTGTGAAAGATGAGATATGATCATGGAAATTAAAGGTTTTTTTCCATTGTATTTGAATACTTTGCTTGCTTTATTTATGAATTTATTACTAGAATAGATCTATGACATTGCACTAATGAGTCACCATATTTCATTTTAAATGATTTGATTCCAGTGCTAGAAGGTTTACGGGTCATTAGCATGGTACCAAAAACAAGTCACAGCAATGTAAACTTAAAAGAGATTTTCATTTAATTTATTTGTAATTATTTGCAACTCAACAAAATTTAATTAAAAATTCTTAGATTTAATTTACTCACTAGGTAAACAAAAACAAAAAACCCTTTCCAAATAATATTAAAAGGATAATAATAAAAAACAAATACAAAACAATTAGTCTAAATGTTCAACTCTATGCAAAGGAAAATATTATTGCAAGATAATTTACAAGTTATCTAATCCCTGGAAACTCTTACTTGTTCTAACAAAACTTTCCATTTTCATCTATAGCTATTCAACACAAACGACTTGATACTACTGAAGTAGCCTTTTCTTTTACAAAAAATCAAATACAATCTGTGCAATTCATTGAATGTCTACCAATCGTAAACAAACTGATAAACATTTACACATCTTTATATATTTGTCAAAGCTGACAATTACAACTCCACCTGTAAGTGGAAACAAGGAATTAAAGCAGTAGATCCTGATGTGGAATATGAACTTATTGGGGCCTGTTTCAGAATAATGCTGCTGCTATCTGGGATTTCTGAGGTGTTTCATTATAGCTGTAGTCCGTTTCGTGCAATGAGATTCCAGAACATACAAACGAGTTGGGTGCTCACAAGTTCAACCTCCTTTCTAGCCTGCTGGGATGCTCAATGCCTAGATGTAATGAGATGCTGAACGGAGCCAATAAGCTGAATCACAAAAGACAGAGGCAGCATGTACGGGTGGTTCCTTTCTCCAGGAATGAGGGAGGTGCCTGTTTTTGGCTAAGGCTGCAGTTCTCTGCAGAAACAGGTGCAAAATCAAAGGGTGCCCTTGAGCAAATGCTGGCACGGCAGAACCCATGGGTGCCTGCAGCCCCTCCATGATATGCTGAGGAACCCAAGTGTTGAAGTGCAAATTAACTTTATTTAGTCAACATTGTTTTATTAGATGCTTGACATGAAGGGAAGAGACATCTAATTGAAAGTTTATTTATCTGTGATATTATTAGATGCTGCAAGAAATATCAATTAAGCAAGTTTTTTAAAAAAATTCTGATGAGCTTATCTGAAATTTTTTATAGATACAAAGACAGACATGTTAGTAATTTTTATTTTTTTCTCTTCAAGAGAAAATGGTTAAAAGTAATAGCACTTAGCATTAGCACTTAGATTTATATACTGCTTATAGTGCTTTACAATCCTCTCTATGGTTTACAGAGTCAGCATATCTCCCCCAACAGTCTGGGTCCTCATTTTACCCGACTTCGGAAGGATGGAAAGCTGAGTCAACCTTTAACTACAGAATTACACTGGAATACTGCATTCTAACCACTGTGCTACCATGGCTCTTAATTCTAAAAGTCTTGGAAAGACTCTTGGCTGTAATGGATTTGCAGTTAACTAGCATTAAAATTAAACTATCCCCTCTCCCAGGATCTATTTTATTAGTCATATACGATCAAGCTTTTCCTAATGTTTCTTATCTTCATGTTGGTGCAATTTTTATTATACTTCTTTCCAGACAGGTAACTTTCCTATGTTATATGTCAAGTATAGACTAACTTACTTGATTAATATAAATGCTAAAATTGTAACAATCTGATCTGTAGATTATAATAAATTGTTCTGAACATTGCACTCAACTCACAGAATTTACTTGGGACTAGCAAACTTTTGATGCTTAACTTGATGAAGTAGCTTTAACTTGAACTAGATAAAATCCATACCATTTTGTTTAAAATGGGGAAATTTCCAATTTTATCTCATATACAGTATAATAAGTTCTAAGGATTTAATTTGAGAATCCAAGACTAGATAAATGTGATTAATGTGAATTGAACTCTGAAGTTGAGTTATATAGCTGTCCTGAATATTTGCTAGGGTAGGAAACAGGATAGACATTTTAAATGTTTTTTTCTCCTCATGTCCACATTATTTAAAAAATGTATTAGCTTGCAAACATTTCTTTGGCAGAGCCATCTTGTACAGTCTCACTTCATAAATTGCAGTGGCTGTGGAAAAGGTAGTTTTAGTTTTCCATGCTTTTAGCTTTATCATTTATTGTTTATTTTAAGCTCAATTATGGGTAAATAAATAACTACAGAATTCAACTTGTTGGGAAATCAACTTGAGAATTCTTATTAATATTTGATTGATCTGAATATTTTTATTGTTTTTAGTGGTTTTATTATTTTAAAATGTTTTTAGTATTTTTAATTGTAACGTATTATTTGAATTATAAGCTGTTTAGTGTCATTGACTGAGACGGCAGCTATAGAAATCAACTCAATAGACAAAGAAATCAATAAACAAATAAAATCCCTAACAGAGCATCAGTTTAAATACCTGTACTTATTGCTGCAAGATATATATGGAAAATACATAAAATACACATAAAATATGCTACAGTTACATATAAAAGCGTTACAATATTATTTCATAATTCTGATTTAAGAGCAACAAGATAAACTAAGTCTTCAACAGTATAATTAACCTAGAAAAGTTTGATAAATTTAAAGCAGCTTTAAAACATGTATAGAATTTAAAAACAAGCAATGTATCAGAGAACACAGTTTGTTCAAATTATTCCGTGTCTTTCCTGTCTCTGAGGAGTGGTATTTATTCACAGTTTAAGAAAAATTCAGAGTCCTAAATGAAATTGAGATTAATTATAAATTATTTAATATATTTATTACTCTATTAATTGATTTATGCAAGCTTTAGAGTAATAAGTATAAAGAACCTTTTGCAAATCAGCGGAAAGTTATTTTTTAAAAAATGCTCCCTTTTAAAATGCAGTCAACAGAACATATGGTTTCATTTTTACAGGATCCCTCAAAAGTTGTTCAGTAAAGCCTAGTGAGATTGCCTATGATCAGAAGTACAGAACATTAACTTACATAACTTGGGTTTGTCCTATTTTTGCAAAACTTTACTTTGAAATGTGTAAGCCTGTCTACAAAACTTTTAAAAGATTACAGCTGTGAATCATATGTGTAATGTCTCTGGAAATATTTCCAATGTTTGGAATTTATCAATGCATCAAGACATAGCTTTTCAACACGGGAGTAGCGAAGAGGATATTGGAATAATTTCTTCGCTGTACTATAGTTGTCTTCCCTTTCCTTTCTTTTTTAAAAATCATTTTATGTTTAAATCACTTATAAAATAAAATGTCTTTCAAATTGAGCTTGTCATGTTGACTTCATGGATATATCCATGCAGTTTTCTTGGCAAGAGAATGGAGATCATTTGCACTATTTTCTAGAGACCATAGTTCTAGGATTCTCTGGTAATTACCCATCTAAAAATTAACCAGGTATGACCCTGTAAGCTTCCAAACCCCAGATAAAATTAGCCACATGTACCGAAACAGGATTCATTCTGCTGTTAATTAATTCAGTTTGTGTCCCTTCTTAATATTTGTATAACACTGAAAAGTGAAATTGATATTTACATTTTTGCCCACAGAATTAGCAGTATTTTTTCCTCATTAAAACACAAAATTAGTAAACATTCTAAAAAAAACCCTCAAATTTTATGAGATTACCCACTGAAAATCTTTAGGTGACAACTTATGCAATCTTTCAGAACGTTTGCTGAAATATTGTTACAATTTTCATTATGTTTAATTTTGCTATTATATTTGGAGAACATCTGCAAAATCATGTAAGATTGTCTGGTTATGAACAATGCCTGTCAAGATTTCAAGATTGTAATGTAGAAACATTATTGTGCTTTTAATAATGCATCAAGTGGTTTCCATGGAATCAAATTATATCTTTCAGCACTATCTATTTCAACTGACACAACTGAATGAATCTTGTTATTGAATCCTTGTTACTTTTGTGGTTTTAAAGATGGAGAGGTAAAAAATGCCTCAGCTAGTACTGAAAATACTAACTATTCTAAATATATAAAACCTGCCTGAAGGAACTACGCCAATTATCAATTTGTTACTGAGTCAAATTCATGATACTTGTGTGGTGATACACAGCATAGACCTGGACATCTGACTGTCTTCTCCCATATATCCATCCCATTCATTAAGATCTTTAGGGTCAATTTTCTTGACATGCACTGTTGGCTGGAAATATGCTATTCCCGAGAACAGTAATTCAATAGAGGACACTTTAATGTACTGACTCTGGAATTCCTCCCCGTTTAGTTGTGGTTTAGACAAAATCCTTTTTACAACTAGCTTAAAACTTTTAATTGCCTGTGCCTCTTGTTGCTGTATTAGTTTTTGTGATTTCCATCTTTGAATAGGTTGTACAATTGCCACATTTTATTCTTAACCTTATTTTGTATTCTATTTTAGGATTACAGCTACAATGAAACGAGGGCAATGAATTGTATAAATAACAAAATAAAGTAATAAAATGTCAGGAGATCAGCAAGGGTTTGGGTAGGCAGTAGTATACCATATGGGTGTCTGAGATAAGCCCTGGATCCATGCAGCAGACAACGTAAGCAATTTTTCAGGAGCATGGTGTAGACTGCAAATGGATAGCTAGGGAAAAGACTTGGAAAGTACTTGGAAATTGCAGTTGGTGTAAAACATGATAGGAGGCTGCTTATCACACAATATTCAGGGACTGAGTTCTGCACTTCCAAGGTTTCTTTTTAAGGTATTGGTCTGAATCTATAGGATCACCTTTCCTCTATCAACCAAACTGGGTCAGCAAGAAACACCTTCTGAAGATATCCCTATTGTCAGTCATTCAGCAATGTGACGGGCAGGAGAGAGCTTCATCATGAGGGGTTCATGGGTTCTCCCCAGAAAAATCTTGGGGTTCTCACAGTTCCACAGATATATCTCCCTTGCTGACTTTTTTATTTCTAATTATGCTCACTTTGTGCTTGTATTATTTTGCTTTTATATTTCATATTTGGTTTTATTGGTTGCATACCACTTGACTACGTATGTCAGTGGAAAAGGCAGGGTATAAATGCTCTAGTATAAATAAATTAAAATGTGCATTATCCTCTTTGATTTAGAAACAAAATCATTCATGACTAGGAGATATCTAAACCACAATCAAGGTGTACTGTGATATGCAAACCTAGCCACCGATTGGACCACAGTCACAGTGATGTTTTTGGTGGAGGGGTTATATCTATTCTATTATATTTACCTACGTAAAATGAAAGCATTGGGGCTCAGGAATGCCCTTGTCCCAGATCTCTTCACATTTGAAAGCTGTAGGAGGCTGATCAGGGCTCCCATATCACTTCCATGCCATCAACCTCTTTTCTCATTAATGTCAGCAGTAGCCTTATTAGGTAAATTAAAAAAACAAGTAATCCTACTTCCACAAAAATGTCAGAAAAAGGGATGTCTATCCTGCAGGCCAATTTGAAAAGCAACCCAAAGGTGACCAGGTAATCCTGGAGGCTTAAAATGTATGTAGCAGGCTACAGCTAGAATTATTTTTGTGCAGGGACATCTTAAATTCACGCTAACCTGTATGCTGATTTTTTCCCATAAGCTTTTATTTCTAGTACTATTCTGGACACAAACTGTTTGTCTCATTCTCTCAAAGGTACAGAAGGAGGCTGTAATTAGAGGGCTGTGGACAAGATAGATGGGTGCTATTTTTTCAGTTTAGATTCTGAAAAACAATTATTATAGTCTAGTGGACAAATAGTTAAGCCCATGACTATGCTGCTCAACCAAATGTAAGAGATTTGCAACTTTACTGTCTGAAGCCATACATTTTCTTGATTTTGTTTGTGGTCTGGTTTGAAAGACTTTTCCCCATAAAAAGGAGAATTACATTTATAAAATAAAAATACAGCTTTAAAAAGTCCTAGATGTCATGCGACTTTTTTTCCTTAGGCTTCCACAAACCACAAACATTAAGGTACCAAACATGATATAACAGAACCCAGACTCACTGATTTCAGCATAACTATCTTCCATATCAAATTTTAGAAGCAGGAAACAGCATTTAACATTTAGTTCTCAATAAATACATAATAACCTGCTCTTCAGAATGTTAAGAGCATTATACTCAAAAGAGGAAGAACTGGGTGAAAAACACCCAAGAACCAGGAAAAAATGCCCACCATATGTTTATGGAATCATAGCAATTCATGATTTGGAGGTTTGGGAAACAGCAAGGTTGTGTCATTGAACAAGTCAATTTTAATGTCCTTTAAAACTACAATAATACAGTCTGGTTTTAAAAAGAAATATAAATCAAACTGCTATACTTTAATGACATATAGTGGCTTTGCTAGTTATTACACAGTGGTTAAAAGGGTTTATAGTTCAAGTCATAATTACCATCCAAGTCTAAGCATGCAAGATTGTGGGTGTTAGCTCACATCATCTCATAATGATGCAAAAACTTGACTATATTTTATAAAACAAAAATGATGACTTTGGATTTTTGATATGCAGCAAAGGAGCATTCCAGAATCCACCTATCACTGCACAAACATGCAGTACAGTCAATGTTCTCTAAACTTTTCTTCTAGCTTTGTTACTTTCATATATACCAGTCACCCAAATGGCTGCTTTCAGAAGGTAAGGTTGGCACACAGTATGAAATTATCAGGTTATCTTGTGGTTTTGCTTGGGAATTCTGGATGTCAACAGCCAGTAGATTCAGGAATCTTTGCACATGCATCTCTTTGTGTATACAAAGCTTACTGCTCTCTAAAGAAACAAGAGAGTCCTTTCCATGTGGGCACTGACACCTGTTGAGCTCATTATCAGCTTAAGGAAAACCTGTTCAGCAGGATTTTAAAAATCAGTGCCAGAAATTCAGTGGCATTATTTACACACACTGGGGAATCCAATGGGACTTATTTCTGAATAGATGTGCATAGGGCTCCACAGTCAATCTTCTTTGAAAGATTGTCTATAAATTGGGCAACAATGATCATTTTTACTAAATAAACTTTTTTTTTTATCAAACTACAAAGCAGGCAACCTTCAGATGTTTTCAAGTCTAAATCCCATTAATAATTAATTCCTGGCCAAGTTGGTAGAGCATTTGGGTGCTGTAGTCTGAGCAGGAAATACAAATACAAACATGTGCAATTTTAAAACAAATTTTTATGACAGCAACTAGAACCATAATATTTAAGTGAAATTATTATTAGAGTTGAGACAGTGAAACAATTACAATAATACAGTGGTGGGCTGCAAATTTTTTGTCAACCAATTTTCTGTATGGGTAGGTGGGGCCGATTGGCCATGTGACTGGGTGGGTGATGCCATTCATCACACCTAGCAATACCTCCTGGCCACTTGCCTCAAAGAAACACGTAGGTTGGGGCTAATCCTATCACTGGCTGGGCCCATCCCCACCCATTTTTCGGCCTGTTTTTCAGCCTGTTTTGGGCCATTTTCAGGCAATTTTGGCTGGAAAAATGGCCTGAAAACAGCTCAAAAAAGGCCTGAAAAAAAAAAAAGGTCCGTTTGGGCCATTTTCAGGATGTTGTTCTGGCAAAAATTGGCCCAAAAACACCCTGCTCCTGCCCTTTTTTTGCCCTGTTTTTTGACCATTTTCAGTCCGATTTTGGCTGGAAAAACTGCCTGAAAACAGCCCAAAAACGGGCCCCAAAAACAGTGGGGGTGGGGCCAGCTGGTTGTCCAATTTGCCAGTTCTCCAAACTGCGCAGAATTGGAACAAGGGGTTCAGGAAAACCCATCTGAACCTGCAGCAGCCCACCTCTGCTTAAATGTTATATAAAGAAACTGGATTTACTGTCTTAGGAATTGCAATTTGCTCCTAAAACTTGACATAAAATATGCAATTTTAAAATAATCTGAAGAGTTGCCCAGTGATGATGATGATGATGATGATGACGATGATATTATTATTATTACTATTATTATTATTACTATTATTATTATTAATTATATATTCCTGCTAAGCAAGAAATTAAGATTATAAAATATGTAGAATGCCTCTGCTTTTATTATAAATTCTTTTCTAATGGGAAAATAGTATGTGACACATGAAGTTAGTCTTTACATAAAAAAATTCTCTTCCATCCCTATGGGTAGCATGCATCTTCTTCAACCTCTGGTTCTGTGGGAGTTTGAGGGCTCTGTGCAGGATTTTAGTTGTTCCCAGCAATGCAATCTTCTGGACAGAGAGCTCTGATGTTGTTCTTGGATCTCATTCTCCCAGCTTAGGGAATCCTAGTCACAGTCCCAAATGTTTTACCACCACAGGGAACTCTTTGGCCTTTACTTTCAACATTCTCTCTAGTTCCTCTTTTAGGCACTCTTCCAGTTTCTCATACTCCTTCTTCCTGACGCTTGGTAGTTCTGTTCAGTGTATACTGTTCCTTTTTGCCTCCGACACCGTGCCACTAGTGTTGGACTGTCTCTGAAGCCTATCTGCATAATTTGTACCTCAGGTCTTGTCTAGTGTGACAGAATCTTGCTTCTATAGGTCTAGTGTTTAGTGCCTTTCTTGTGCTACTCCAATGCTGTCTTTTAATCCAGTCCTTTCCAGTCACTCATAGGAATGACAATGTCTGGCATCTCAGCTGTCAATGATACAACCCATGCAGGGTCTTGTTTTTTCATGGCAGTTCCTCTACTTGATCTTCCTCCCTTGTCTTCTGCCACCTCAGGCATTCTCCCAGAAGCTCATCTTTGGTGCCATCTTACTGATGTTCTCTTGGATGCTCTCATAGATGGTCTTTCATCCAGAACAATGGCTTTGACATCACCATACCCCACCCACTCTCTTTCTGGCCAGTAAAGTGTCTGGATGGTGGACTTGGGGTGGAATCCCATATATTCTGAGGAGCTTTTGGGTTTTCATGTTGGAAAATTCCATATCCTGTTTTGGCCAGCTCACTCTACTAGCAGGTTATCTGATGACTGGCAGGGCATATATGTTGATGATGTGAAAAGATTTCTTCTCATTGAACTGGCTCTCCAGGTTCTGTTTTATCCTTAAATACTGCTGTCTTCCTTGCTTCTTCATATCATTCCCATGTGATTGTGGGATACTTGTAACCAGTCTGGATGTCTTCTATATGGCCCACTGGTACTAGCATTTGGCTAAACTTCTCCAGTCTGAATGATATCCCAATGTCCTGTAGATTTTTGTCAGATGGACCAGCAAGTTGATGTCTTGTTCACTCTTAGCATAAGTTTGATGTCATCCATATAGAGAAGGTAGTTGATGGCAGTTCCACCCTTGAACTTGTATCCATTCCAGTCCTTGTGATTATCTGGCTGAAGTTCAAGCCTATGTAAAACAGCAGCAGGGACAATGCACACATCTTGGTATGTGCTATACTTGAGGGATGCTTGTGTGAGCTGTCTTGAGTTGACTTCTAGTACCCTCCACAGTTCATTGAGTTCATGAAGAAGGTTCTTAGTGACCTGTTGACTTTGTATAATGCTAGGCATTCACAGATCCATGTATCTAGCATTGATTCATAGACTTTTCCATAGTCAATTCAGGATGTAGTCAGATTGATCGTCTTAATCTTGAGCTTTGGGTGACTGCTCTTTCTATGTACAACTAGTGTTCTGAGCCTCTGGTGTTCCCAATGCCTTTTTGTATTGTGATCATGATCTGGCCCATAAGGTCCTGCAGTCTGGTGCCTAAGATGCCTGATAGGACATTCCATGTTGTAGGGAGATAGGTTATTGGCTGGTAGTTGGACAGTGCTGTTCCCCTATAAGAACTGATCATGATCATACTGTCCCTTCATTTGTTAGTTGGATGGAAGCTTTCTGCTAACAGCCAATTCATTTGTGCTGCTAGGCATTCATGAACTGCTCTAAGTTTCTTCAGCCAGTAGGTGTGGATTATGTCCAGGCCAGGTCCTGTCCAGTTCTTCATATTCTTGATCGACTGTTAAATGTCTGCTACTTTGTTGATGACTAATTCTGATTCTGGGAAATTGCTATGATCTGCTCTCAGGTCCTGCAGCCACTTTGCACTGGTGTAATTGACATCTCTTTCTTTTTCCAGGACTGTTCTATTTCTGCTGCTGGTAATTGTTATTACTGTGTTGTTGCACTGCAGTTGAGAATACACACTGAATGAGTATTTGGAAAACAGGCTATTTATTTTCTCTACTGTTTCCCCTTAGACTGGTAGCCAATGCTATGAGCTTTTCTTTAGCAATCTCTGAGGCTTCAGATAGAGTCAGGTCCTTGTATTTTTTCAGTAGTTGAGTCTTATCCATAATCTTCACACTCTTCAGTAATTCCATCATCTGACTAATCTCTCTCTGAGTTGCCTTGGTCTTAGCCTCTAACCTCTTTGTGTGTGTGTGTGTACTGCTGTTCAGTATCAGTTCATTTGAGTTATTGTGGTAGTAGGGATTGTCAGGAGGGCTCAATTGGCATTTCGTAGCATACTCTCTGATGGTATTTCTCCAATGAGTCTTGATAACTGATGTCAAAAGTTGATTGTAGTTGGTATATCCATAATTTTATGCCTCATATCAGCAGCTGTAGTATGACATTCCAGCTTCAGATGTTGGTTGCATATCCAATAGTTCTTCTAGGTCTTCTTGAGTCTGGAATGTAGTATGTAGTTGATCTGTCACAAGTTGTGAGAGCAGCATCTTCTGTCTTGACTAACCAGTGTTCCAATATTTGAGGGGCTACCACAACAGGGGTCAAACTATCTTCAAAGCACCAGAGGGGAAAACAGGGAACAATGGATGGAAGGTAATCAAGGAGAGAAGCAATCTAGAATGAAAGAGAAATTTCCTAACAATTAACCAGTGGAATGGCTTGCCTTCAGAAGTTCCGGGTGCTCCATCACTGGCTTTTAAAGAGACTGGACAGCCAGTTGTCTGGAATGGCATAGTGCAGGTATCGGCAACTTGCAGCTCTGGAGCTGCATGTGGCTCTTTCAGCCCTCTGCTGCGGCTCCTGATGCCGCTGCTGTTGCTGCCTCCATGGCCTGCCTCCTGCTTTCTCAGTGCCTTGGACAGCACAATGAAATTTAGTGTGCTTCACAATGGGGCACATGGGATCCCCTCCTCCTTCTGGAGCCTATTACGATGTGGAGCCATAATGCAACCCTGGACCCCATTTGCCTCTGGCAACAGCAGCAGAGGTCATTGGCTCGGTCTCACCTCCTGGATTTTAGTTGCTTTTCCTGCAGAGCCTGCAAGCCATCTGTGTTGTGATGCCCAGCCTCCCCGCCAGCCAGTGGTGTTCAGCTCTCCACTGACCAGGTGATTGTTGGCATGTTGCTTGTAGGCTGTTCAGCCTGCGGACATCAGATTCCCACCACCCAGCACCAGTTCAGAGGTTCCTTCCCCTCCAGGTATGGCAAAGCCATGCGGGGTTTGACAGTGGCACGGGTGAGGCCAGTGTCTTGGGCAGAGAGATGGTCATGAGTCTCCAGCACTAAAAAAAAAACCCGGAAGTAGCCTGCTGTTACCTGCTGTAGTCTGCAGCGAGACAGAGAGAGAGAAAGAAGGGAAAAAAGGAGAAAGAGGAAAGAGAGAGAGAAGAAGAAAAAAGGAAAGAGAGGAGAGAGAGAGAGAGGAAAGAGAAGGGAAAAAGGAGATAGAGAAGAGGGGGAGGTGAACAACACATTTGAGAACAGGTGTGGCAAGAGGTGGCTGGGAGGGGACCGATGAGGGCCGGGTATGGCAAATAATTTAACAACTGGTTCTCTGCCCTAATGACTGGCTGGGTAGGGGTGGCTGGGTGGGGTGTCATGTGTCTGGGTGGGAGTGATGTTGAGTTGGCCAAGCCCACCCAGTCACACCAGTTGCTAAATTATTGACTCCTGGTGTTTTCTTTTCTGTGGGAAACTGCCCCAATGGCTCTGAGTGTTTAAGGTTGCAGACTCCTGGTGTAGGATCTCTTGCATGAGCAACGGGTTTTGACCAGAAGACCTCCAAAGTCCCTGCCAACTCTGTTATTCTGAATAACATGTTGTTGGACAACTCTCAGTTAATGTGGATGCAGGACTTCTCTCCATCCCTAGTTCTTTCATACTTTTCATATATCCCCTCTCATTAGATCCATTGTTGTAATAGCATTCCACCAATCCCAGGTTCTTTTGTCTCGTCTATATAAGGTTTGTTCCAGCAGCTCAAATGTCATCTGATTGTCCTGGTACTCCAATATTTGATGTCGACATTGTTAATCTGGATGACATCTGAGTTAGCACGATTCATGTCGTTCTCATATTTGAGGTAGGCATGCAAAGTACTATGGAGTCTTTACTCAAGGATCCCTACTGGTATCAGAGGAGTATATAAGTATCAGATGAGATTTGAACCTTGGTTACCCTTGCCAAAAGTGGTGCACTAACCACTAAGGTATTCAAGTCTCTCTCTCCCCCTCTCCCCCCTCCCTCCCTCTGTGTGTGTGTAAATATCAGGCATTGGGCAAAAATCTTCACAACAAAGCATAGCCTATCCTGTAGTGAAGAGACTTTAAACTGCATGATACCGATGTGCTTTTTATATTTTAAAAAGACTTTAATCTTTAGGAGAATTGAAGCAAGATACTTTAAATCAATAAAGTATTTGCAATTGTTTGGTTAAATTGTTAAGCACTCCCACTTCCTGACAGACTAATCAGATAGAATGCTCTTACTGTTTACTGTATGTCATATTTATAAATAATTACAAAATTAAACTAAACTAATTTATGCTTTAACTTAAAGTGGATAGCAAAAAAAACATCTAATAGCATTCTTAATCATTCTTCACTGGAAATTTGTGAAGCAAATCTGTTTCCTTCTCTTTTTTTATGAAATATACTCAGAAAATTAGAACTGATGTCTCAAAAAAAAAAAAAGAAATAAAAATTGCTTTAAAAAAACCCAAATGGGAAATTTGTACATCTAAAACAACGTATAAAATAAAAATGAAAAAAAGCTACAAGCATGATGAACAAAGGGACTGAATATATGTTACATAGTTCTAATTGTACCTGGTATCTAGGTGTACCTGATTATCTTTTAGACTAGATTTATTATTCACTTCCTGATGAAATTTTATTTTGTGTGTGTAAGTGTGTATGTGTATGGCACCCTCCTCTACAGCCACTTGCTTTAGGCAACCTCACATCAAGAATCCTCCCACGTTCAATGCCGGCTACATCTGTTGCTCTTTCCTATTGTTGAAAATTCCATCCTTAATCCTATTTGACTTTATTCATGCAAAGGTCATCCTGAATTCAACAAATGCAGGAGCGACAGCAAGCACACTGGTGAACACAGCTAAAAAGATGCTGTGGTAGAGCATACAGCTAGCATGCTGGCACTCTCTCGGGAGCCCTTGACTGCATTATGCTGGCTTCCACCCCTCAAGGCTGAATTGCTGGAAAAAAATGGAATGTAGTTCTTTCAGCATTTCGCAAACAAAATTCATTCAAAAAGGGTAGATTCTTCTTGATTTCAGAAGACGGCTTTTTCCTTTTTTTGGCCCCCAAGCAGGAATATGCCTCTTCTAACTGCTGGTGGCTCTTGTGCACACAAAAGCAAGAAGGCTGCTGATATTTGAAAGATTAATTTAACTCTATTGGATTTCAAACACTGATCAGGATGGTTTCCCGCTGCACAAAAATCCCAAACCCAGACGGATGGAATTAATTAATCCTGCTTTTTTAAAAAAAACACCTTTAAAAATAAAATTAAGCAAGTTTTGCCCCAGCTTGGAATTGCTAATTTGTTATTAGATCACGATATTTAGAAAAGTAGATGAGAACAGATAATACCAGAAATTGAGATATTGGGGGTTAACTTGCATTCTTTTTCCTCCTCTATTTTCCTGATTTTTTAAAACATAAATATGTCTATAAGCTTATGTTATTAGCTATTACGCTTATGAGAACTACCTGACAAATAAAACAAAACACTTGAAAAAGAACAGAAATCAAAACATTACTACCATTAACGCAACTCCCAAAGACATTAACAGTTGTTTTAGAGTGAGCTGAATTAAATATTTGAATGTTTATTTAACTTAATATAACTTATTAATTTGACTGAAATAGAAAAAAAATTATTTACCCATATTTTTCTGTTATTCTAAACCAAATAAACCCTGCCAAGAGAGAAAAGCCAAACCCAGCCTTCAGGCAAGTGAAGAAACTCTTGACTGCTTTGCCTACAGAGAAATATTTCACATGGGATGATTTATTGGCAGCTCAAAATGGTTTTAAAATGACGGTACATGTGTTTAACAGGAATTACTTTAAAAACCCTCTCCCAAAGCTCCCTTTTTGCCATAGCATTTAGTTGCTAGATTTATATCCTATCCTTCCTCCAGGAACTCAAGGTGCCTTGCATAGCATTCACCTCCTCCAAGATTTTCCCCACACTAACCCTGTAGGTTAACTTCTAGGGTGGGGGAAAAAAAAACACGGTTTTGGACCTAGAACTCCCCAATCTTAGGCTAGTATACCAAATGACTGTAATCCACAATATCCCATCCAAATGTAGCATATTAAAATGTGGGAGCTAAGAAAAACTGTTGGAAATAATCACATTTTGCATCAACCCTGTTCCGTGGGTGAGTCGATGCAATGCCACATTCTCTGCATCTTGTTCAGAATTCAAGAGAAGAGCTTCCAGAAAAATCATAGGCAATTGCATCCTGGTAAGCTGATTATTTTCCCAGAGTTTGTTAGTATGCATGACTTTGCTGCTTTCACTTGTACTGCAGCAGAAACACTTGACAAATGACCAGAGCTTTCAGATCCATTCACAGAGACCCAAATCCCTTATATATTTTCATAATGGTAAACCCAGTGACAAAATAATGTCATCCCTCCTGAAGACCCCTTCGTCTTCTGCCATATGCATGCCTTTTCCCTTTCTTCTGCACGCCTTGCTTTGCGTAAGAAACAAAATAAACAGTAAGAAATACATAAAAAAGAATGATTTTCTGAGATCCACATGCAAGCTATTCAAATCTACATTTTAACATGCGTATTGAGAATGATAATCAATAAGATTAAAATAAAGCAATTTACCATCAGTAATATTCCGGCCTAATTAAAATGATTTTATTTCATTAGAACACTATTTTCCACTTTAGTCCTGTCATCCTATAGTTTACTTTCTTTCTTCTAGTTTTGGTTTAGTCATTAAGAAGAATAGGAAAAAGGGTTACAAGATTTTAATATGGCATTTCTGCAGGTTTGAAAGGCAGAATAATTTTGAAACATTTCTTGAAGAGCTTAAAATTGTAATCTCTGGCTAGTAAACTCTAAGACAAGAAGTCTTTGAGAGAACTGTGCATTTTAGAGGACCTATTTATGTTAACTCCTATTTTCTAATCCAATTACTTCCAAGTTATAATTTAATGTATGAGAGATGCAGCAGCAGTCAATGGGAAAATAGCAACCTGAAAAACACTTCCTAGAACAAGATTCCACTGGGATTTGGACAAGAACGTCAAGCTCATGTCTTGTCTTCACTTCATGAAATCCTCATTCATAGCAAAGACAGAATATAGTATTGAATATACTGCTTTTTCTTTTGAAGCTTTTATCAACTGCTATGAGTCATGGAGATTTAAAATCTGCCTTCAATTATTGATATGGGGAAAGTGGGCAGACAAAATATTTTCATTAAATTTTACCCCACTGGGTAAACCCAACAGTTCTCCATTTAATGTTGGTATTATTTTTCTGGCTTGCAATAGAAATTGGATAATAGTTTATGTTTTGTCTCTTTTATATGTATTTGATATGTCTGTAAAAAAACTGAAATAAAATTCACTGAATATAGTGAGGAAGAATAGAGTTTGGAGTGTTGTGCTACAGAATATGATAAAACTTACAAATACTCTTCTGGGTCTAAGCTTAAGTGAATTAAGCTCCGTCTAGCTAGAACAATTAAACCATGTTGGGAATGAATAAGTTAGATTCATCTTTTATGTTAGAAGCATTGATATACCGATAAGACATTCTGACCTAAAGTTGCAGCATCTTTTCTTAGAACAATAACACAGGATTTAAAAATAATTTTAAAAGTAATTTTCCCAGACAGATCGTAGCAAAATAAACCTAGAGTACTGCATCCAGTTTTGTTCACCACATTATAAAACAAAATGTTGACTCTAGAAAAAGTACAGAGAAGAGCAACTGGGATGATTAGGGGACTGGAGGCTAAAACATACAATGAACAGTTGCAGGAACTGGGCTTGGCTAGTCTAGTAAAGAGAAGGACCAGGGGAGACATGATCATGGTCTTCCAATATTTGAGGGGCTGCCACAGGGAGGAAGGGGTCAAGCTATTTTCTAAAGCTCCTGTAGGCCAGAGAAGAAATAATGGATGGAAACGGAACAAGGAGAGATTTAACCTGAAATAAGGAGAAACTTTCTGACAGTGAGAACAATCAACCAATGGAACAGCTTGCCCTCAGAAGTTGTGGGAGCGCCATCAGTTGAGACTTTCAAGACGAGATTGGACTGCCATTTGTCAGAAATGGTGTAGGGTCTCCCACTTGGGCGGGGGGTTGGACTAGATGGCCTACAAGGGTCCTTCCAACTCTGATTATCTGTTAAATCTGTTACTTGTTGGCTGAGTTGGAAAACTAACTGGAGCTACCCTTGCCACTTTCTCTATGGTGGCCATCCCCCAACATCTTCCCTAAATTATCTGCAGATAAACCTAACTGAATATTGTCAAATTCTAATTCTGATGCATGAGCTAACTGCAGTTTTGATAATTTAAAAGCTAGACATCAACTTTGCTGAAAGAGTTGGCATAACAATAATGTTCAAATCAAAGATAATACAATTTGGTCATAATTAAAAAGATGGGAGGTGGTGGCTCACCAAGTTAGAACGCTGGGCTGCCAATCGGCAGGCACGCGTTTTAGATCCATTGCTGCCGTGGGGTGGGGTGAACTCCTATCACACTCCTGCTAACATAGCAGTTCAAAAGCGGGCAATCACGAGTAGTTTAATGGGGATCACTTCAGTGGGTAACTTCACAGGGACACCAAAGGAGCCCTCAGCTGGTTGTCCCTTGGGCAATGGTGGTGGCACTGACAAATCCTTTCGCCATAGAAACACTTTGGTGCTTCTGACGCAGAAAAAAACATTACACAGGTTGGCTTAGCTGACAATACACATTTCATCTGGTTTAACTTGTTGCTGTCTAAGACAAATTATATTTTTGCCAGCAAGCTGCAATAGATATTGGTCTATTGGGGTCAACATTCAAAATGCTGGTTATGACTTGGGAACAGGCTGTTTAAAAAAATCAGCCTCTCAGAAATGAGCCTCATTAGCTTTCCTCTTCTGTAAGAAAAACTGTTCTGTTGGTCAACAAGAATTAAAAATAGGTCTAGTTTATGGTCCTCACTTTCATCTGTCACTCACCATGCAAACCAGTCTATTTTTTTTTTCCAGATAGCTTTTAAAACTGAAATAGCCTGAATTTTGTGTCTTTCTTATTGGTACATTTTAATTCATGTACAGTATCTGTAACTGACCTTTTAATTATGTATGAATTGCTGCAGTCTGAATTTTAATTAATCTTTTATTGTTAGCTGTCTTGAACTGTACCTTTAATAAGGATATAACTTTAAATAATCACTAATATTATAAATCTGAAAATATTTTCTCATTTATAAATTTTACTTTAAAATATAAAAAATGTATATGGGGAATGGAAGGATTTAGATTCCCTGCAGTCATCATATCATATCATATCATATCATATCATATCATATCATATCATATATCATATCAATTATATTATTTCCTTGCAATTATCTGTATCAAAGTGCTAACAACTAGTTAAGGATAAGGAATATAAATCCTTTTATTTCCAGTCAGAACTGAAGATACTTCTTGGATGGAAGTGAAACATCTTCAAGAGAAAAAACACAGAAAGTCCAGTGCCTTTGGGATGACTGATTCAAGGTCATCCAATGTCTTTGGTCTAAGGCAGGATTAGAACTCCCAGGTCCCTGGTTTCTAGCCTGATGTCTTAACCGCCACAGCATACAGGCTTTATATATTAATACTATAAACAGTAAAATTAAACCAATCCTCAGCAAGCTGTTCCCAAAGGAGGGAGACCCTACAAGGAAAGCCTGCTGTGATGAATACCAGAGAGGTGCAATGTCAATAAGAGGTAGATGCAATCTGAACCACTTTTCAAGAATGCACAGCCCTAATACCTAGTATAAGTTGAAACAGGAGAGCCGTGTTAGTTTATGGTAACCAAACAAACACATAGGTAATATTAGATCAATTCAATCACTCAGGATACTATACTGTGTTGCAAATTGAAATTACAATTTGTTAAAAAAGGTTTCAGGCAATTTCAAAAGGTCTTGACAAAAATAATGTTTCTAATACATTACTATTGTTAATAAGGTGCTTCTAATTTGTCTTGCATATAGACAGCATTTCCATAAAGAATCTGTCTTCCTTTCCCTTTCCATCTCCCACCTCAAACCAATTTAAATCCTTTAGCCATTTTATGCATCCAATGAAGTGAGCTACACCTCATGAAAGCTCTTAGTCAGAAATGGTATCAGAAACCCATGAAAAATGTTTATGGTAAATACATCTCTTAATATTTGGTGATGAAGAGTGATCAATTGCAAGTATTACTTAAAGCCCTCTGAATATTGTGTTCAAATTTATTTATTTATTTTACACAAATGAAAAAAATGCTGTTGGTGGAGTCCTCCAAAAAATGGTGTGCCAAGGTGATGCTTTTTCTGATGTTCCCCAAATTTGAACAGAAACAACCAGAAATGACCAAAAGATGACTCTTGGATGATCATGTACTTGCCTGAGAAGAGGAATATAAATAATTGCAATTCCTGGTAAAAGCAATTGGAGGATTGAGTCGCCACCTTTTCCTGTATTTTAATTTTAAGGTGTGCCTTAGCTTTAAACGTCACATTTTGAACTTCTCTTCTTTTGACTTGCATGAAAATCTTCTAATCAGCAAATGCTGTGGAGATCTTCACAACAGAGAACTAAGATTTTGGGAATGAGATGAAATTGTTTGGAAAGATCCCAGTTACAATTTTAAGGAAAAGTTTTATTGTCAAGATTCAATAGAAGATATTTGATCCTGGACAGATCAGAGATAATGACTGCAGTGATTTATAGTAGATGTTTTGAAATGGGGTGATTTCATCACCTGGGGGTTATGATTATAAGACAATTGCAAGCCTTTGATAGTTGGTATCTCTCTTATATATCAAAGTATACCATATTTCTAGGTTGATGATCTGATTAACATATGAACTTCTAAAATTATTGTTAGATTTCACATCACTATGAATTACAGTTTCAGTTGCACAAGAAATTTAAATCTTATTATACTATGCTAAATCAAAATCACATAATATGACTATAAATTATTATCCTTGATAAAAATAATTTTACAAAGTCCAGCATTAGTAATGATGTAATCCGAATACAATTTTTAAATGATTTTTGTTTTCATAGAATGTTTTTAAAACTCAATGACAAATTTCATTAATGATATTAATTGCTGTATTACCTTATAAATTTCCTTTCATATATTGCATATATTGTAGAACAAATTGTTTCTCATACAAATCAGTAGGATGTTCCTCCTTCTGACCTTGCTTACTAAAAGTTATAATTAAACTTTATGACCTGCTTTTTCCAAGAACACAAAGCAACCTTAAAGATTGCATAGAAAAGCTGTACTGGACTTTATTTAGCAATTAGATTTCTTTTTCACAAAATATTTGAAGAAATAACTTACTTTTAAAGAAGAGCAGCATAAATAAAACATTAAATTGATGATCAAGAAAAAAAATCAAACTAAATCTAAGACACAGGAAATATGTGGGGTATGTCAGTAATAAAAGGGTACATAGCAAATCCATGTATAGCTCAATGCATGCAAATTTTATAGGAAACTGCACGTACTATCCCATCAGATGTTCTGAGGACAATTAGAAACTTTTATCTGGCATACATATCTATTATTGTTATGTAATAATTTCATTTATAATTTCACAAGAGACTAAAATATTAAGCCATGGGAACATTTTACTATTAAAAGGTTGTTAAGCATATAAATAATATATTCTGCTTAACCTAATTCCAAAAGGAATCTGCTGAAAATTAGAATTATTTGGCCAAACCATATTGTCAAATTGCAAAATGGCTAGCTTATTATGAAAGATGTACTTGTTCCCATGTTGTTCCATAAATGGAGAATATTATAGCACCTGAATAAAGTCACAGATTCTCATTGTATCATCATTGGGAATCACTGTCACAAAATGTGATGCTGGTCACTAGCTTTTATGGCTTTACTGTATTCTTTACAATATTCATGAAGAAAAGATTACTTATTTAAGGGTCTTTAATAGGAAACTCTTAGATTCATTAGCTATGTAGTCTGAATAATAGATATTAGATGGCAATCTATAGAAAATAGCTCTGAATACTTATTTTGCCATTTCTATTTTGGATGCAAGACTGAGGAGACATCTTTCTATGCCTCTGCAATAAATAAAAAAACCTTCAATGGGTCACATAGAAAAATACAATATAAAACAAATTTTGTACAAAATGTATTTATGTGAGTCAGCTATAAATGTTCTCTTCTATTGGTATATATTTCTATATACATTTCTTGGTGACTTAGATGGATATCAGAACAATTTTTACCATGGATACGGTAAAATCGTACATCAAGAAATATATCACATTAATATTTGTAGAACAAAAGCTTCTTAAAATCAACACATAGATTTCTTAAGTGGAGGAAGATGAATTAGAGATAAGGGATGGAAAGGGATAGGAAAAGGAAATAGCACTGTGCAAACAATTCTATATTTTTTTAAAAATGTTAAAACCTAGGCTGGGAGGGACATGGTGACTAGAGAAAGAATTCTGTTACAATATCAGTAAATTGATATTTCAAGCCTAGGAGTTAGATGCTGATGTGATAACATGATTGAGACCAGTCCTCAAGAAATGAAATGGCAAACACTGTACCGTATTCACCTACATTACTTTCAATGTTTTGTAGAGCTTCATAGCTGCTATACAAGAACATAAGAGTTGCACATAAGAGTAAGAATAATAGGGAAGACTATTTAGAATGCAGTAGAGTAGAACTGCCTTACTGAGGGATGAATTAAAATTATATATAATTATATGCAAGAAATATGCAAATAAAAAGCATAAACAACAAAAGTAAAAATGTACAAAATAACTAAATAGGTTTTCCTTATCTCAGATAATAATCACAAATTGTCTCTTTTCCACTCATATTTGTATACAGGGCAATAGTCATGCATAATAAATGGAGATGTTCTCTGAATGAACTGAATGAAGCTTGAATAAAAAGTGGGATGTTGATATGATGCTTGATCTTAGCCAAAAGGCTGAGAATTGGGTATTAACAATTGCTTAGCTCCATTTACTTATAGAAAATCCATTTAGGATTTGATCAGGTAACCTTCAGTTTCCATTGGGAAACTCAACTCAAACTAGATTTGGAGTAAAGGTTAAGGTTATGGACCCTGAATCATGTAAATTAGATTAAAAGACACCCACACCATATACCACTTGCCATACATCTTCACAAGTCATTTTTTTTCCTATCCTGAATTTAAGTGTCAGCATCTTATTTGAACTTTTGACCAAACTGGTCTGTTTGTTAATCTAAATCAAAAACTAAGTAAGATGTTTCAGTCTTATCACAGAAACTCTACTGCAAAGAAACCGAAGCTTACGTGCTCACGTACAGCAAGTTTTAAAAGTGCAATTCTACACTCTGGTTGCCAGGCCTCCTTTGTCTGTATTTTGTCCTGCTGATAAAAAAAACACTCCCCAGGGAAGCTTCTGGTATCAAACTCTGTCTATATTGTTTGAGAGAATTGAGGCTCTTGAGGGACAGGGATTCATCAACAACTCTTCTGCCTAATTAAGTAGTAGTATGATAGATGTGACAAGGACTCCCATTCAGCTCTTAACTGAAATGATGATATCTAAAATACACCGCTGTTAAAAACAACTACAGATTTTTTAAAAGAGTCTGGAAGACATGGCGAAAGATGTCCACAACCCTCCCCCCCCATCCCCTTTTCTGCCTTAAAATGAAAAGCACAATCATGCAAGGAAGTTTCAAACAGTAGATTACAGAGGAAAGGTTCGGTCAAAAAAAATGGTATTCTTGTGTACTATTTATTCATTTCTTGCAATATTATTGCATACAATTTGTATTTCAGGTTGCTAAGTTGTAAATTGAAGATAGAACTATGAAGCTTATTGTGTTATTTCTTGTTTTTTTGAAGAACAATAAAGGAATTAGCAACGTGACTAATTACTAAATGTTTATCTATTCTAGATTTGTTCATTGTGAACTAGGTATTACAATTACATGCAAAACATGTTTACTATTGTTAAAAGTAAGGGGTTCTATATTAATAATTCCTTTTTTTTCTCCCTCACACACAACAGTCTTTGGATGAACAGATGAAAGGAAAGAAGCAATTGTTCAATTGAATTCAATTGTTAGAACATACTGCTCTTGTGCTTCCATGCTAGATGTACTTGAAAAAAACTTTTAAGCATTAATTAATACACCTAAGGTCCAACAAATTCACAGAACAGAAGAAACAGAAACCCATAATTTTGTTCAAAAAGAATGAATCAGCTGAATTAGAATTAAAGGAAAATATTGAAGTTTTTAATGATTTTATCTGGAAAAAGAGCAAGCTTTTCTAAGGTAAGAAAATAGAAAGAAAATATAAAGACAGAATTACTAAATGGGTTGGATGCATACTTTGATTCTCCTGGCATGACCATCACCGAAACAGAATTTTCCAGGGGAAAGTTTCCATTGGGAAGACTATGCTTCCTAAATCTCCCCAGAGCAGGAGAGGGCTGTCAAAGTTGTCTCCTTCCCTTCTGCTCAGATAATTCCTATGCAAATTCTAAGGTTTTCCATAGACTGGAGCCTTTATATTTGCAGGACAAAGTTCACATCAGATCCAATGTTATTCCAAAGCCATTAGGCAAAATTTCAAGTTATTTAACAATTTGGATTCTGCAACTAAAAAGTTGTATGTAACCTGCCTCTAATTTTGTTGCTGATTCTTAACAATTTTTTTTAACATGAATGCATCAACATTTCTTAAAATTATGATATTTTAAAACTAAATTTACTCCTCCAATAAGATATGGTTAGATGATAGTAATTTCTTACACCTGGGAACACTGTTTATTTACCCTTGCTCTGAAAGTCTACTCATTTGTGAAAAATCAAACAATTTTTTAAAATTGTTACAAGAGCAATCCAGAATAATTTTACTTGGAAGTAAAATACTTTGCTCAGTGGGATTTAATCCTTGGTTAGCATACATAAAATTATAGTCATAATGCTTCAAATTCTGGACTGTATAACCTGCATTTCATTGCATTTCTTTGAGATATTGTCATTTATTTCAAAGAGTTTAATGTTGCTTTCAAGATTTGTAACTGAATGAAATACAAATTCCAGTTTGTTTTGAATTATGTGCCTAGACCTGATGGCATAAATATATAAATAAATTAGAGGGGAGTAGAAATAGTGTGACAGGCAAAATTAAGCTGCAAAATGGGACAGTACTGTTCTGAGCACAAAAAAGCCTAATTACATAGCCCTAGTTTCCAGCCTGCTTGAAAAAAACAACTTTGCAATGGTTTGAAGACCAGGCCTCCTGTCTAGAAATTTCTTTGGTTGTGTCACAGTATAAGATTTCAAAATCTTGGTTCTGCCCATTGGGAATGAAATAAGTGAAGATAAAGTGGAAGATGTATAGCCAAAACCATATGCATTAGCCAAGAAGGTTGCCAATATGTGCAACAGAAGAAGAGGGATTTCAACTTTTAGCAAAGACTTCTGACAAGGTAGTACACACCTTAGGAGAAGAGGAAAGCTCTTTCACTGCATGAATAGCTGACATGTTCTCACTTGCTTCTCTTTCTACCTTGGGTGAGAAAATTGGTGGTTCCGGAGCTTTTCTTTTCATCTTCCTTTCTGCTTCTTGCAATGAAGTAACTTGATCGTTTAAAGCCGAACTTGCTTTGGGTTCATAAAAGGGATTGGATCTAATTGAAAGAAGGGAAACAAATTTATTTGCTATCTTGGTGTTTTTAGTGCCATTCCTGAAAGTAATTCATTTGTACTAGATTGCAACTGATGTATTTTAATTTTATACAAGAAACACATAGAGTCAAAAGACTTGCTCATTATGCTACCAGTTCCCCTGCCCCAAATAAACAGATGAGTTATATGTTTGTGCAGCCGTAGGTCAAGAAATCTGTGATCACCATTTTTTAAAAACTTTATTGGGAATAAAATGGATTCATAGAGACTTTATATGTATTAAGTAGCACCACTTATTTCTGAAGCTGAGATTTAATGCAATAAAATAATAGTGTTCTAACTCATTTTATTTGTATAGTAACAATCAAGATAATATAAACTGATAATGCTGACTATACCAGCATAAAGCCTCCTTTTTTGTCCAAATGTTGTCTAGCATACAAAACCTGTAAAAGGAAAAGCAACATTGGGATGAATTTTCAAATTTAGCAAGTTAGCTAATCTTTAGCAATTTGGCAAGTAATATACAATTTATATATACAGTCTATGTTTTTTTAGAGATTAGAGATACAGCAAATACTGTTTACTAGAACCACAAGTTGTCTTAAGCAAACAACAACTACTTTATGAATGGATATTTCCTAAAATCATGTACTTATAGTGTCTTATATTAATTGTTCACAACTCATTTTGTTATAACTTAGAGAGAAGATGTATATATAAGGTTCTTAATCATTTCATGAATTATCATACTTCTTGCATCAAAGTTTTGATTACAATAAAATAAAAATTGGATTTTTTTATATGTTTGATTTTGAATCAAGTTATAAAAGTCTGGCTTAGAATATTGATAAATGCTCCCAAGTAGGTATATGAGCAGAAAAAGGAAGCTATTACATTTGCAGAAATTACATTTTCCACCTTCCTGAACAAGCTTAGTACATTCCAGGCAAAACACTGGTCTGCAGCTATTCTTCGTGCTTAGTTCTGATGATATTCCAAAGAGAATCCAAAACCATTCTTTGGAATTAAAGCCAATACGGGCGACTGGTACTTTGCTTTCAAGCATAGAGCAGACAGATGATAGATAGATAGATAGATAGATAGACAGACAGACAGAATTAAAAAGCCAGGTCGAATAGGAAGCCTGGCAGGTGCCAAGGAAGACTTGAAAGCACATGGTGTCCCTCCAGATAGACAGCATTTCAGAATTCGGATTTAAATCCACTGTTTATAGAAAAGCTTTTGAAGCAGCCTAAGCTTCTTTAAGCAAAAAAGGTCATTTTGATTGATTATTTCATCCCTCCACTCTGCAAATCTGATCCAGAGAACTGAGAACTTCCTAGAAAATTATTTCAGTAGCTGCACAGTTTTAGAAGAGGCTTTCATAACATCGCTATAGAAGATCATTTGGAATTTTATTTTCAGAGCATTTTGAACAATTTATATGAGTCTAAAAGTGTATCCTCTTTTAATGATATATTTTGACTTTATGGAATTCCATGTTCAAGAGATCCATATGCTGCTAAATACATTCACAGAGATTTTGGCCTGTAGCTTGGAGAGTTTTCTAACAGATTACCTTTTAATTGTACGGTTTTGGATTTTATTTTTATTTTATCTAGAAGCAAAGGCTTAATTTTATTGTTGTTCTCTTAATTCAATCTCAAAAGCACTCTGAATGCTTTGGATTTTGAGTTAGATAAGTAGGATATAAACAAGGATGTTAATGCATTTACTACCACCCTGTGGCTTGTGATTTCTTTTGTAACCAGGAAGAATCATCCATTGGAACAAATCTATAGTAAGTAATTCTCTGAGGAGTCAAGTTTGCTAATTATATAATTAGATTTCTGGAAAAA
This sequence comes from Pseudonaja textilis, assembly GCF_049901715.1. Lineage (NCBI taxonomy): Eukaryota > Metazoa > Chordata > Lepidosauria > Squamata > Elapidae > Pseudonaja > Pseudonaja textilis. The sequence continues at coordinate 154,120,752 of NC_141990.1, forward strand.
AAGAGAAAAGGCTTTAAAGCAAATATAAAACCTAACCGCATTCATAAACTACTGTATAGCAGAGCTGTTTTGTCATAGTTTATTACAGACAGAAGATGTAGATCTAGTTGAATGAAAGAAATAACTGAGAGGAAAATAACCAGGTTGCAAAGTGAATGCACCTTTGAGATGTTCTCACTTCAGTGCTCATCAAATGCAAAAAAAAAAAAAAAAAATCAAAGCTCAGAGTGATGTCAAAATAAACAATGGAGATGTGCATGACAAAAGGCAAAGGTAAAAATGAATGGCACTCCATTTGGAAGAGAAAACTCAAGAATGTCTGTCAATCATTTAATTTTGCTAACAAGCTTGTTAAGCTGTCCTCAAACAGAGGAAATTCAAAGCAGGGTGAAATTAATGATGAGAAAAGATAACAACAAGGAGGTTACAGAGTTTTCTTTTGTTCTAAAAGTTATTTTTGTGTGTGGACATTTAACAAACAGTATGTTTTGATAGCAAACTATCTGACCCCCATGGCCTTGGAAACAGACATTCAGCATCTGTCAGATATTATCCTATATCTAATGTAAGTGAGTAATGAATAAGCTGCTCATAGTAACAGGAACTTCTTTTCTATCTTTTGCACAAGTGTACATTTATTTTTAAGAAAATTAAGAAAATGTTTCATAAGTTTCTTAAAAACCTCTCAGAAGTTTTAAATATGTGACACCTATTTCCATATCTCACCCATGTTTAAGGTTTTAAATACAACCTAGGAACACACTCTATTTAGTATTATCATATATAAAACTTAGTTTCTCAAAAGGTGGTCAAAGTATATTTTAGTAATTACCTAACTCCTTAATGTTTAAATAACTTATTTACTCTGGGTTGTTTCTGCATAAGAGATGTCCCCCTTCACCCAAGATTATATTTCAGTTATGTAAGAAGAAATACTCTTGTCCAGAAATTTGTGCAACTGTGCAAAATGTGATCATGACTTTCACTAAATTATCTTTATGCTAAGCTCATGTGAATAATTGTGAAGAAAAAAGTATGAACTTTGAGCTAAGATATGCACAAAATAGCAAAAGCAGTATTAAAATACATTATTTTTTTCCAGATCTTTACTTGTTCTGGAAAATAATTCATAGGGCAATTTAAGTAGAATTTCACATGAAATGGAAGCATTCATACTTTGGACAACACTGATTCACTTGGCTATAAAATGGAGATGAGCACCACCCTCTAGAATTGGACATGACTGAACAGGGGAAACCTTTACCTTTTTAAAAAAGGTTATTAATAGTCCTTACTTTATAACCAGCTGCTCAATGAAAGTTACAAAGGCCTCAGAAAGAGTGCTATACATTAAGCACTTCCGGCCACTATAAAACATCACACTCACATACACACACCTGGCACCACGATCAGATTAACGTATTTTGAGCACTTGGCAACTGGCTCACATTTACTACTGGTTTACTACTGGATCATGCTTCCCATGATCACCTGACTGCCATTTACGTTTGTCTGTTTCTGGCGGGTTTTGTTAGTTTCTGGCAAAAAATATTGATTTGGGAAAATGGATTTGCTTAACGATCATGTGACTCACTTAACAACACAAAGTTTGGACCTATAACTCTGTGATTTGCTTAACAACCACTGTAATAATGGTAAAAAGATTTGGTCTAGTCATGTTGGTGCCTCAACTTACAACCACAACAACTTACAGCAAAATATTCCGGCCCCAAATGTCTTCATAAGTCAAGGACTACCTGCAAAGCCCTATATTTCTGGTACATGAAAACTCGGAAAATAAAACTGGGACTCCCTGGGAGCTGAATATGGTTTTAAAAAATGCTATCGGATAGGGAAGACAAGTCAAATGAATTTTGCTCTCCCTTGTGAAAAATCTCTTGTGGAAGACACCTCTGGAATCATGATGACCTATCTACGTACGTTGAGTATATTTGTTTTCTGAACGAGCTGTAATGAAGGAAAAACTAAAGAGGATGAAAGCTCAATATATGCACCTAAAGATACAGTGACATCCCTTTTAGATAATGCCTGTTTTTACATTTTCTAATTTAATGTGACTTGCAGAAGCTGCTTTAAAAAGTTTGGCTCAGAAGTTAAAAATGAATGTTGACTTAATGGCAAATTCTGATGTCACACAGGAACCAATAAAGAGGACAAAACTATGGAATTCTAAGTTAAAGCATTTACTACAAAGAAAACAGAAATACTAATTTAAAATGTCTTTACAATACTGATACTTCCTTCTCATCTGTATTGTAAAAGATCAAGAAATGTTTTTGCCATAATGAAGGTTTGTGACCACTAAAAATAGATGCATCATAGCATGCACAATTATTAGTTTTGAGGGAAAATGTAACAAATCAGTAACAAATTTCTTATTAAAAAATCTGTACAGAATTGCAAGCTCAGTTAAGTTTCATTTAAAACTTGACAGAGGCACTGAGTGAACAACAGAGATAGTCTTTGACTTATAACTATTAGTTATAATAACTATTACAATGGCACTGAAAAAAGTGGCTTATGACCAGTCCTCGTGACCATTATCTTATGACTAGTGCAACATCTCCATGACCATGTGTTCAAAATTTGGATGCTTGGTAACTGAGATGTATTTGTATATGATGGCTGCAGGACCCTGGGGTCATTTGATTGACACTTAATGATCTTACCAACCTGCTTCCAACAAGCTAAGTCAATGGGGGGGAGCCAGATTCATTGGCTTGAATCATGACTGCATGATTCACTTAACAACTGTGGCAAAAAAGGTTGTAAAATTGAGTGTGATTCATTTAACAATATCCTTACTTGACAATAAAAATTCTGATCCTAATTATGGGCATAAGTAGAGGACTATTTGTAGAGAAATCGGGAATTTGGAAAATGATGCCAGGAACAGAAGTCTTGAAAATTTGTCTCATTAAAGCCAAAAGCATTTAGTTCTAGAAATTCCATATATAGTTCTATATTTAAATGTACAAATGAACAACTACAGTATATTATACAGGGAAATCTTGACTTAGCAGACCTCGATGAAATGATTACATCAGTTGTAGAAGTTATAAGTTATATCACTTGCACAATGGAAATAATATGTGTGGTGTAACAATGCACAAATGAAATAATTTGTGTCAGTTGCATAATAATAGCATTGCAAATAACAAACTCCCCAATGTACAGAACAATTGGGAATAATGAATATTCCCTCCTCCCTCCTGTTTAAATCAAGGTTTCACTGTATTATTTTTCCTAGATTTAATGGGTTACATAGCAGGATGATAGCTTTGGAATAAATATATTTTCCTTGCAATTATGAACATCTTCTCCAGAATTCAAGCCACTTTTTAAAATACTTCCCAATTCCTCAGATAATCATGGACAGTTATACAAGCAAAAGGCATGCATGCATAGCGACTGAGATGCAAAACAATACTGAAAGGGTCCCAGTGCCATCACATAAATCACAGAGGGTTCCCTCGTCTTGAATACTGCAGGCAAGGCTGGTCACCACATCTTAAAAAAGACATACAGGAGAAAAAATAGGATGATCCAGAGACGGATGATGAAAATGATAAGAAAGATGGAGAGACTTCTGTGAAAAGAGATTGAAAAGATTAGAGTTGTTTGGTTTAGAGTGTAGACAAAATGAGAGCAGATTTGAAATAAATGCTTATCTCACACTGCGAATTGCACCCAATGAGTACTGTTTCTCCATTTGCAGAAAGGTGACCTGAAATTTTTAAAATCTGTGTCATATTCCTCTAAATCTCAACGGGTTTCTGAAAGATGAGTAGGCAATAACATGGATAAGGAGAAGAGCTAAACATGGACAAAACAGATGAAAGAACAGGCTATTCTGGTCAGACCTCAGGTGTGATGGGAACTGAGGAGAAAAGGAATGGTGAACAAGTAGCTTGATCTCCAAGAGCTTCTAGTAGAGCTAATGAGTTATGCAGGCATAACACCTCTGGCACAAATACCCAACAATAATACGTGGAAAATGGACTAAGCACGCACCACATAATTCAACTGAGGGATTCACTTTTATAAAATGTGGAGATAGCCAACATTTTAAACAGCAACAAAAATGAGAAATTCATGGAAGATTGCTCTCTCAGGGGCTACTAGTTTCAACTACACTTTATAATCTCCAGAATTCTGAGCAATGTAACTTAAACACCTGCTGAGAAGCAATGCTGAAGTTGGACTACTTCCCTGACTGGGTTAGGGACCTAGGGACTTCTGTCCTCATTGTGAGTTGTGTTGGGGGTGGGGGTGCATGAAGGGAGGCTCAGTCAATCTCGTTGTACACATGTTGTACTCTGACAATAAAGGTAATAATAACCATAATCACAACTATCTGTGTGCCTTCCCAGATGCACCTGGCTAGTCTTATTTAGGCTTAACATCCTTAACCTGTCTTCTAGAACACGGCTCCATTCATCTCTTGGCTTAATATACCTGTTCAGAGAAGCACAAAATACATTGAAGTTGAAACATCTCATTCCAGTTTGAAACAAGCTGTTTCCAACTTCAGGGGAAATGTTCTGAATCAAGGTGTTTCAAACTCAAATTGTTTCAAACTGGAAGCATTTTCTACATGTTTACTCACGATGATCACTGTTTGCAGCCAAAACCAATTTGATGCTAAATGATGATATGCATGCAATGACTATACAAATGCTGTGATTATCTTAATACCTAAATCAATTGCAAAAATCACAGCAATTCTGCAATGATCTCAAGACACACACATTTCATCATTTGCCTGCTCTTTAATGAACCCTCATGGTTCCAAGCCTATCAACTTTGCAGAATGAAACTCTGGATACCTGTGACAGTCACTGTGTACACAGAGTTCCACCGCTAGTTTGTGCAAAGGAAGAATAAGTATTTTCTCAGTCATTATAGGACTACTTCCTCAATGCTGTGATTGGAACTGATGGAATTTGGATGACGCACCACCACCTTCTCCTCACTTCCACAATAAGATTTATTGTGCATTTAGACACAAGAACGATGTGCTCCAGATATTACTACTTTTTTTCCCCCTCTGACACAATATATACATATACTGTACTTTAATTCTGACTTATTGTGTTGGATGAATGCAAATGCTATGATTTGCAAATTATACTTTACTGCATAGTGCAGTGGTTGTCAACCTTTTCTTCACCAAGACCCCTTTTAAATAACTTTTGTGGTCATGGACCATAGCCAGGACCCTCAAGATTTAAGATTTAAATCATAACATTTCTTCAAGCATTCACACATCCCCCTGTGATGACATCACCCCCCAGAGATCCACAGACCAAAGGCTGAGAAACACTGGCATAGTATGTTGTGCAAATCCAATCATGATTTGTAACCAAAATTATGGCTTACTGTGATGTGTGAACCCAGCCTCTTTGCCTCTGATAAGTATTATTCCATTACATATAGAGAACTGGACTTCCTCGTGTGAATTTCCCAGGTGCTATCTGTATCGCAATCAGCAGAATTAATACAGCGTCTCCAATACTTTTTCATGGAATTGCTAATGTATTTTTTTTTCCAAAAGCTGCTACAAGTTTACAAGCTCCATGAAAGATCATTAAGCAACATATAATGGCTAACGAATATTAAAGTGGATCTATAGGAATCTTTCTGGTACAGTACTAGTATGTTTTTGTTGCAAAGAAACCACAGTTGGGGATTCTAGTAACATTGTTCCTAGCATACTTTAGGATATGTGATCCTCCTCCTTTACCTACTCATAATCTAGAAGAACAATTATCTGTTAAGGAAAGAAAGATGATCTTTTGCATTGCTAAGGCGAAGCAGCTGGGTCATGGTGGGGAGTATCATTAGAGCAGGGGTGTCAAACCGTGTCATCACAGCATTGTCACGTAACGTATTGAGACTTTTTCCCCTTCGCTAAACCGGGCGTGGGCTTGGCCAGTGCATGACACATCTGGCCTGCGGGCCGTAAATTTGACAACCCTGCATTAGAGAGTCAAGGATGAGAAGTTTCTGAAGATCTTTATAATCCAGATAGTATTCTATCCAATTGACTCCTACAGAAGATTTTCCAGATTTCTCCAAGAGAAATTCACATTCAGAAACCGACCCTGTGATCTCCTCTATGTGAAATCTGAGCCATTCCATTGAATTGGGTCTCTTTGCACCACCGATATGATTCAAATGTATCCGGATGGGATTTCAGGTGAACAGCTAGAGGCTGCCTTTATTAATTTATTTTAAAACGCTGCCTTATGCTGTAGTTTATCAGATAGTCCTGTTTAGTACTTCTCTTTTATTACCATTCCTGGAGAGGTATGCAGAAAATAAGGGGCTTTTTCCTCTCTCACTAAGGATGTCAATCAATTTCATTTGGTCCATATTTTAAGGACACTGACCTAATTCTTCTGAGATTGGAATGTAGCTAGCTGTCTGACTTCACATTTCAAAAAGTGGTTATTCAAGTAAAACACTGCATGGTATAAAAGCCGTGCTTGCGCAGTAGTTAGAATGCAGTATTGCAGGCTGACTCTGCCCATTGCTAGTTCAATCCTGACCAGCTCAAGGTTGACCTAGCCTTCCATCCTTCCAAGGTCAGTAAAAGGAGGACCCAAATTGTTGGGGGCAATAGGCTGACTCTGTAAACTGCTTAGGGAGTGCTGTAAAGTATTCAGAAGTGGTATATAAGTCCAAGTGCTATTGCTATTTATTTAAAAAATACCCAAACTTTATGAATCTGTAAATTATTTAAAAAATACCCAAACTTTATGAATCTGTAAATTTATAAATCTGCATACCAGTTGTATATATTAGGGAAAAAGAACATTATAGAAAATAAGTTCTTGAAATTTCTTTTAAAACTCATAAAATGTTATAGAAGAGATTATAACTGAACACAAAAACAGTGATATGCATACAAAACAGGGGATTGAGATTCATCTATAGCTTGAAATTGATGGTTCCTGTTTCCCAATTTTATATTCTTTGTAGTGCACCAAGGGATACTGCTGATGAAAGTCTGATTATGAAACATTGTGCTGACAAGGCAGGGACATAAATAGCCTAACAGCACAGTGGAAGCAAAGGATTGCTTGATAAATAAACTGAAATTCAGTGAAAAAGGAAATAAGCTTCCACATATGATCCTTAATGCACATGTAAACATGTGCCTAGAATCCAGAAGGAATGGTCCAACAATTGCTACTGAAAAGATGGTGGGTGGTTTGTTCTTCACATTTTGACTGTCTTGAAAGTTAACTGTTATGCTACAAAAAGGGAAGGAAGCTACAGCTGCAATGAAACACTCTGGTATTTGGATAGAAAACATCCAGTATTCCTTAAATACCCTTCTATTAATTCAGTGCTACAGATTTCTTTGTAGATGAGAATAAATTTAAAAAGATCTTTACTTGTACTTTTATATCAATTTTTTTACTCTCTTGTTTTTTTTCTTACTTCCCTCTGTTGACTATCAACCTTCCACTGTTTGCCTTTTCTAATTTGTCACGAACTGCAAACAATGGCTAAGATGATAGAGATCTAGTGATCATGATCTGATAATACGTACTTAGTCAGATTTAGGAAGTAGAACAATAAATCTTGCTATAGCTCAGTAGGCTTTGTCTGGCCTTGGAAGCTAAACTAAGTCAAACTGCTTCATTAGGCTGGGGTTTTAAAAAAAAAACCTTCCCTGAAGAAGGCAACAGCAAACTACTTTGGTACTGTATAGCTACTTTGGTACTGCATAGCTACGTCCATTTAGTCATCAAGATCTGACTTTGTCTCATCTAACAAAACCAACACTCAGACTTGATCAAGTTGCAATTATTTTTCAAAGCAACAATCCAACAAAACAACTTAGAAAAATCTACACCCACTTTCCAGGACAAGGGGAAAAAAGGCAGGGGGAATAGGAGAGACCTGGGACCACCATTTGTATTTATAACAGAGAAAACACAATGAGTTTCACCTTCTTCAAATATTAGGGCAATCGATGCTATTATTACTAAAGCCGATTAAGAAAAGTTCTCTGCATAATACATTTAATACAATATTTGAAAAGGGGGGAAGTCTTGAATTCTATATAGAACTGCTTCAATGTATTGAGTGATCATTGACTAAAAAAAGGATAGTACCAAATTTCTAAAGACTAGGTCATCCATTATCCTCAAATGTCACTGTATTGAATAGTTCCTTATATATACGGATAGTTCAAAGCTGGCCACTAGCCAACCGAACTGTTGCAGCAGCCATGCCACGCCTGAACTGAGCATGCATGCTTTTCATTGTGAACATCTGTATCTATGCCTCCCTTCAGACATTCTGCTTTGATGATTTAAAGCCTCACAGACAAAAAGCCAGTAACACGCATGCCCCAATGTTTAATGTATTCAAATTCTGTTAACGGAGCAGTTTATTCTTGTACTTCATACAAGAATAATCAGGTTTTAATATTTTATGCCTGGGGGTTCTGTGCTGAAATCCCAACTAATGCAAAGGGGAAAAAAGTGATCTACTTACTCATCTAACTCCTCTTCATCTGTTCTTGATGTGTCAGCGTAAAGATATTTGCTCATGTCCACAGGCCGGATATTTTTCCTTTTGATAGGTTGAGGAGGAGAGTCTTTGACAGGTAATAGGATCTCAGGTTCAGGGTCTGGCTCATCAAAAGGGTTCACATACTCCACACTCTTTTCTTTAAAGGGGTTATATTCATCGCTGTCATCACAGTAGCGCTCTTGTTTGGATAATGAAGTCATCTTAAAGTCTTGCTCTACAGAGAGCACAATCAAGAGGTTGTGTCTTTATAGAGAAGGAACTCTTCAATTCCTTCAGAATAGTGTATTTCTCCTGTTATAACTCTAGTAGAATACAAAATAGTTCCCATCCCAAATTAATATTAATAAAACAAGAGGAGTACCAATAAAGTGTGTTGTAAATCATTATAAACCAAAATGAAAAAAAAATAGCCAGACAATTCTTTGATGACTAGGGAAAGTGAAAAAAAAAACAACTCAGAAAATTGGTAAGTATTGGGAGAATCCTCAGGATTTCCACAGGACCACCCATGTAATCCATAACAGCCATAATACCTGTTCAGACATAATTTGAAATAGTTACATGTTCTGCTAAAAACAACTTTTCCAAAAAGGCAGATTGCAGAAAGCAGATTGCCATGTTCCCAATTCCATCTTTTGTGTATGCATTTTAAACAATAAATAATTGAAAAAGAGGGAAAGGTTTCATTTGACTTTTGCTTCTAGTATTGTACAAAAATATTAGCGTTAACATGTTGTTCAGTACTGGCCAGAACAAAGAATTAGTTATATACAAAAAGGAAATTGTCATTGTTACAAAAAATTCACCTTTACTTTTTGTTCAACTGTTGAAAGTAAAGCAATTCAAGCAGAAGTCCTGCTCAATTGTGATCCATTAAACCAAAAGCAGATTAGTCATATATTGTAATTTTGTTATATATCTTCTTCATAATGTCCCTTATTTTTTGCTCTCCCAAATAGAAGGAATGCAACATACTGCTCTGGCCAGGTGACTCAGAAATCATTCAGATTTGATATATGCCCTGAAACAATTAACTAAAGAAATGTACTGGTAATCTACTTCAAAAACTGGCTTAGGATCATACAAATTCAACTCACAATTTGTTCATTTCATCTTTATATTTAATCTGCCTCTATGACTGCATATCTAGTCCTGCTTCCCAGTTGCTAGACATATGAAACTCATTCAGTAAGAGATGTTCTAGAACATCAGTTTAAAATACACCCTGTTCTAGAGGCATATTTCAGAATATCAAGGGCCATTAATAAAGAACATGTGGAACTGTACAGATGAAATCGTGATATTCAATTTATAATATTTATGACAAGTATGGCTTAAAGGAAGAATACAAGAATCATTTATACAAAAATGAAGTAATCAACTGATTAATTACAGAAGTCCAAGTGCTAGAGATGCAATAGTTACTCTCTCAAAAAGCTGAAAGAAAAAAAACCTCTCCAGATTAACACGTCATCAAAGATATGAACCGAATACAGAAAAGTGATGCAAACTTTTTAAAACAAAATAAAACAATAAGAAAACAAAGAAGAATGGGAAGGAGGAAAGAGAAGGGTGTTCAGAAAGAATCTGTATATTTAAATAATCAAAACCTCTTGTAACATTTAGCACTTATATTGTTCTTTTAATCTTCAAAATTCTTTACAAACATTAACTAATTAATCTAAATCCTTCTGTCAAATGTAGATACAGCAGTACTCTGGGATGTATTACTAATCCAAGACATAGTTAAAAGGGAAACACTGTTGCTGTTTAGACTAGCTAAGCCTCCCTTAAGTACTGCAGAGTAACAAAGTTAGTTTACAAGCATTAGCTAGAAGAGCCTTCCCTAACCGTCGGCCTCAGTTTATCAGACAGCATGTTTAATAACAGACAGCATTTCAGTCTATCTTCTCCAGCCACCCAATGTCCAGGGGGAAAAAACCCATTAAGCACAGATGAAGCTGTTCCATGGTAGAATAAGGCTTGCACTAGGAACCCTGTTTATGCATATCCTTTTTCTCCAATATCATCCTTATGGATCTGATGTTGGAGGCCAGTCTCCTATTGGAAAGCCTGAGATTTAAAATCGTCTAGAGGCTTAGTAGTTACCCTGTTTCTCCAACAATACGGCCTCCCCCAATAAGAAGTCCCAGCATGTTTTATAGGCATGAAATGCAATTAAGCCCCTCCCCCCAAATTAAGGCCTATATTAAAATATGCGAAATGGGGGGGAATGGTGGGGGGGGGGCCTTGCCGTTAGGAAGTACTTTTGTTGCACACCCGGATATGGTGCTGCCTGCGTTGACCCCGATAAGAAGTGCCCCACCAACACCAAGGTCAACATCCAAGCTGTCACCGCCCGCCCGAAGATGCAAGGGGGGCGGGAAATTAAGTCACCCCCGAAAAGACGTCCTAGCCATTTTTTCAGGGCTCACAAAAAAAAAAGACCCGGCCTTATTATATGAGAAACACGGTAGATATTACACTCAATAATTAGAACACTGTAGAATACAATATGGTTGTATCATGATTATATTTCATAACTTGGTATGTATTTATCATTCCAGAAAGAAGCAAAGAATTTATACAAATCTCACCTCTGCCTTTCTATATTAATCTTTCTAGTATGTTAGGGAGGGGGTCTCTAATGGAATGGAGGTAACTATGCAGATAGCAGTACACATATGGCAAGATGGGCAGCAAATAAATGTAATAAACAATAATACATTTTAAAAAATAATAGATAATAATTTCCCAGCCTAGCCAATAAAGGACCAAGGAACAAGGCCAGAATTAGTATCAGCCTGAAGGCAAAAGTTCACACTGAGAGCCACTGAACTAAACTATATCTAAAGAATGGCTTGTTTGATTCATGTCTTGAAAATCTCCAAGAATGGAAAGCCCACATCTCTCTGGATAGCTGGATGGTACTGTCAAACTGTTCTCAAAACATTTTTCTTACTACAAAACTTAAATCTGGTTCTTTCTGGTTTCAGGCCATTCTATCTAGTCTTGCCCACTAAGGTAGCTGAGAAGCTGCACCCTTCAATAAGAAGACATTCAGACCAATAACTTGTGTAGGCTCTGCAAGCAGTGATCTACAAGGCCTTGAGAGTCTGGAGAAAACCCCTTATAACTTCACTGTCATAAAGAGAATCTCTCTATTCTGTTGGCAGAAATCTCTGCAAGGGTGCAAGAGGGATCTTGATGAATCTTTAGGTTTCCTAAATGCACCTGGGGATTTGCTATTTCATGTGAAATAGGATGAAGATGTGATTCTGTTGATGTCCTGGCAGGAATTCAGAATCAGATTACCAAAGCAGATTACCAAAGTTGCTAGGATTATCCAAAAGAGCCCTTTAGTCCCATGAAATTAGATCACCTCCAAAGTATACTAGGGAGCTGAGAATATTGAAGTAGAATGGACAACAAATGAATCACAAAAGGAGAAAGTCTCAGGATAGATCAAAATATAGAGTCCATCTTAAGATCCATTTGAACATCTGCTCTGTGGAGGGAGCAAAAAAGTGCTTACTTCTGTCTCTCTGCTGTATCCGCACAAAACAGGCCAACATAGCTTCTCCATATTAAATGGTAATTTGTCTGCCAAAATGTTGGCGGAATGCAACTGGAACAGCACAGTTTACAATTCTGTGCAGATAAAGTTGAATGGATCCATTACAACTTTTCAGTTAAGCTACAGGCAAGACTTAGGGATGAAAGCTCAGCAACTATTTGTCTTCTTATTTCGGATCCTCTTCAGGCTATAGATTTCAAGGCTGAAAATCAGTTGTGAGGGACGAGGACCACTGCTTACTAATCCTTTTCTTTTTCAGCTGGTTAAACAAAAATGGGACTGGCCCCATATGTTCCCTTTGTCTAACGGAAGCAACGATAAGGACTTTGTTAAAGAAATCCTCTTTTGGGCTGGTTGAACATATACTCGTAGGGCATCTCAAATGTTTTATTTGTATGTAAAATGATTGAGAATACAGTAGCCTCACAACTCAAGAGACATCTGAATGGTATGTTTTGCTGGACTGGGATTTTGACTGGAATGATACTGAAAACAATTCTTCTGGACTATTCAGTAGCTTTTAATTTTATTCATCATGATATCCTTCCAGAGTACTTGATGGATTGGGACTTACGTATTGATCATTCTTACTAGGACTTAAAATATTATATAAGCTTTTATTAAATTGCCCAGACATGTCTAGAAAGAGAAAAATGATTTGATCAGACACTGACCTAAAAGGCTACTGCAGATTGAATAATTCCATCATTAAGTTGCACCTTAAACAAGCTGTGGTTGAATACTTAAATTGAAAATTAATAGCACATAAGCAACATCAAAGAAACTTTTAGAAAATGAGAAGTAGGAAGTACATGTAGTTTGTGATCTTGCCACAATGTATAGCACAATCCAAAGATTGTATATGGCAAAATTAAATACCTTCGATATCAGTGTCTCCAAAAGGATTCAGTTCTGACCTATCAGAATCTACAAATGGATTTGATCTTGAATTTGCCGAATCTTGCTCCTCTTCATCCAGGAAACTAAGCTTGTTGATAAGTTCTAAGAAACCAAGCAAAATACTTTTCAGTACACATTTTATACTTTCATTTAGGATTACACATGGAATGTTTAAACAATCACTTTCCAAATGCTTATTTTAAGTACTATGTATTCCTTTTAATAGTGAATCGAGACACGTTTTCTACTGCTAAACTAAACTGTTATATTTATAGAACACCAATGTTTCCAGCTTAGTAACATGAACAAAAACAAGTGCAAGTTTATTATGTGACTGTTTAAGTGAAGTGGAAGGCTCTAGCAATAGTTTTTAGAAAGAAAAAAAATACTAACTTAAAGAAAATCAATATATAAAGGTGGTAATTTTTTCATTACTAAGCTGGAAGGCCCACATGCAGCATACAAATTACCTCAGATAAAGAATGCAATATTTTCAAGCACAAGTAATGGTGGTTCTGAGCTAGCTTTAGCAAATGGAAGATCCGACTACAATTGCAATCTTTTCCGATCAATGACCACCCTGGAGAGGCTGATGGGAACATGAATCCAGTAATATCTGACGGCCATAGTTTCCTCACCTTGACTGATGAACGCACCACATCTTGTTGCATACTCTTGATTGTATGCAACAAGACTGTAATTGACACCAAGCACGAAGCACAAAGCTATAACCAACACTTGAATATGAACAGATACTAAGGAAGTCACAGTAAAATGCAGACATGCCAGAAACAGAAAAGGAGGAAAGCTCATAGACCTTCAGAAGAACTGGCTGATTTAGTGGACAGCATATTTGTATGCTTTATGCAGTCATCTTGATCTTCATCTAAGCTGCTCAGAGCATTCAACTGGTTTACAATTTCTGTAAACAGAAGCCAGTCAAGACAACTGTGAGGTAAGGTCATTTAATGGAAAAGGAATACAATACATGCTGTTATTAGGAAAAAGAGAAAAGGAAAGAAAGACAAATGTTAATTTAGGAATACATTCCCGACCGCACAATCATAATCAATATATCTCTGTACTTTGAGGGCTTTTCCATATTCTAGAATGTGGAACCTCAGTGAATGTGAAATATTTTTTAATTAACAAAATTATCCTGTATACACTCTACACTAAAACAAGAACAAATAATAATTAAATTACTGAAATATAATATTTTAATTAAGGTAGCATAGACACACAATTAACGTTGCCAAATAAAGCTTAGCCAGATTGTCCTACCTTGCAGAACTGGAAGAGCAAAAAAAAAAAAAATGGCCAGGGCTGGCTCCTAAGTTTTAGTTAACCTATACTCCCACTTCTAACCTTTTTAGGACAATTTACAGCTAATAGATCCAATGGGGTAAGAGCTATAACCTAAACTGGACATTTTGATAGAATGCAGTATGTATTTGACACACTCAATCTGATCTATATGGTAAAGTTGTTCAAGTGTGCAGACAATCAAGGAAGTGACTGAAGGAAAAGGGAAGAGGAACCATCAATTTAGTTTAATTACTACAGTTTTTCACAGAAATTATGTGGAACCTTCTTTTCCCATAATGCAGTATAGCAATGCCATATAGTGACTTCAACAGCTGAATCTCCAAGCGGCATTATCATGAATGTCATATATATAATTGCCACCAAGAGAGATGACAAAGATAAAAGATGAGGAAATCTATATGCGTTTGTTTAATGTTCATAATTTTTTTCTTTAACTGAGCATTTGGTAGTCATTTGGAAAAGAGAGAATGACAGAGACTGAGATTGACAAAGGCTCTGGGGAAGAATGAAGGCAAGCATGCGTGGAAAACTGCAAGATGGAGAAATGCTAAGAACATGAATTCAAGGAGACGTAACATAATTGCATCAATTCTTTGTGGAACAAATAAGAAACTTGATCAAGATTATCTCATTTATCAAGGAGTTTATGATAAAATTATTTAAAATTGCTTATAGAAAACAACATTAATAAAAGAATTGCTTTTGGTGATATAAGCATCTTTTCCATTCAGCGTGATTTACTAAAACTCTAATGACAGACAGAGGTAATCTACTGATAAAACAAATATTTCAATATCTACTTTATCTGTTTTCTTTCTTATTATCAGTATACACACATACTGTATATTCCTAAGACTGGAACATATAATACTGTAGAAATAGAAATCTTTTTTTCCCAAGGAGATTACAATATAATACTTGATATGTGGAACATCAAAGAAAGTAGAACATTGACGTTATTCCAACTACAAATACGTTTACTGGGTTACACATTAAATTATGGTACAGCTTAGTAGTAATTAGAGGCTACTCCAACTCCCATTTAAAAAAGGTACCATTCCAGAATGTGGTCCAGATCCAATTCAGGGTATGTGTTATCCAGGAAGGATGTAGGCTGAATCAACAAGGCTACTGGGAAATTTCCAAGAAGAGATATGGGTTGTGACTCATTCATCAAACTTAAATTTTATTTCTTTTCCTCTCTTTCATGAATATCTTTCCTGGAACTGAGCTCTATATTCTCTTGAGGTGAAAAATATTGCTGTGCCTTCTGTAGGTTGAAGTCTCTCTCTCTCTCTCTCTCTCTCTCTCTCTCTCTCTCGTTCTCTCTTGAACACACAAACACGCATACACAACACAAATCTGTTCTCATATAAAGTTGTCAGCTATCTTGTGCTGTCAAGCTTATCATCCTTTTCATTACTTCACATTAACACTGCTGGATAGGGTAGATTGTTTATCTGTTTGCTTCCTTATGCAGAACCTAGTTATCCACCTATGCTCTCAAGATATGGAAAACTACTCTTTGATTCAACTCAAGAACTTAAAATATTAGCTTAAATTTAGATTTACTAGGCAGATAGCTTAGTTCTTCCTCCATTAGTAAACTGTGGAAGCTAGGGGGATTATGAAGGCTAATGGCCTGAAAACCTGTAAAATCTCCCATACAACTCCATATTTCAATACTCCTGCAAGACTTTAGTACCCACTAAAATAAATATACAGAAACCTTATTCCTTCAAACCATGAGTGACTTTGCTTCCACAGAGTCAAAAGAGAGAAACAATGACAGAAATAAAGACTGTCTGAATGTAGTGTTTTTGGATCTTTTGAAGTTAACAAAAGGAGTATGAATCTTCCCTTACTTCACACAAGAACATCAATCCATGTTTTAGATTCAATTGGTTTGTTTCTAATGCAAATAGTACAAACCTACATTATTTTCAAAAGAAAAATGGTCAAAAAGAATAACAATTTTCAAATTAAGTTTATAAGCAAAGGCATATTCCAGGAAGAAACAAACCTGTAATTTTTGCAGCCTTTTCTTCCTGGTTTACTCTATTTTCTTCATCATCTTCATTATCTTCTTCAAAGTCATCTAAATTTCCAATATCTGCTTGCTTCATACTCATCAGACTTGCCAGGCTCTGCATATCTTCATCTCTAATAATAACAATAGTAATAATAATAATGATGATGATGATGATGGTTGGATCTGCAGATATATTACACCGACACATTACAATATCCTAGGTTCCTAGGAAGAAATTGATGCGTATGAAGGCCAACATGGGCTAAAGAACTGGCAGCTGTGATTTCACATTTTTATGTATGTAATAATATATACCTTTAACATCATTAAACAACAACATCTGTCTATCCCAGATCTTAAGGAAGGACTCATTAGGTGGATAGAAATGCCAAATGCAGTCTAAATCTGGCTGATTGTATGAGCAAGCATAATAATAATAAACATTTAGCCCATAATAAGCCAGCAGTAGTTACAAAGAAATAAGTATGAATAATTGAAATTGCAGTAGCTGGAGATGGAAGGATTAATCAGAAATCACCAGAAAAAATAGGGAAATACTATATAAAGACACAAATAGAGCAAATATGGAAAATCATAGAGGTCAGTGTTCTTGGGATCAATTCAAAATATCTGGAAAAGCAATTGGGTACAAGTAGAATGGATAAAATTTCAACTCACCAATTACAAAAAGTTTTATTACATGGAACAGCTCATAATTTTTTAACTTTAGCGATCCTAGATCCTTGGAAAGGATCTGATAGTCAAAGAACCAAATCCAGTCAGAGCTATCTGGCAGATTATATGTAAATAGTGTAACAACTATTACTACTCATACTATCATCATCATCATCATCCTACCAACATCAAATTAATTTGTTGCTTCAAGATGCCCTTTATTTACAGCAGATCTGAACTAATGGCTATTTTCCCATTTGACAGGTTTCCTGTCTGCTGAATTTTGATTCAGTGCTTTCCAGGAAACAAATTAATTCTAATCTTGAGCTACAGCTTCATCTTGAAAGGAAGAATATGAAGGCTTATGGGAAAAGAAAAGGCATATTTTTTACTAATGTTAGGAACTTCAAAATGATATTATGCTGGAACCGCAAGTTAGTATAAATCATTATAATGAAAATAATTAGTAGTTATATAGAGCTTCCTCTTACAGTATGTGTTATAGTCATTATCTTTCTAATTTTTACCAATGCTCTAGGTTCATATTGTTGTCTCATATTATGACTCTGTGGTGAAACTGAAAAAATTGTTCATTCAAGGCCACGCCTGAGGTGATACAAAACCAGAAATGTCTTTCCCACAACTCATGCTCTTCACCCACCGCCCTGCAAAAAAACTAGAATGATAATCAATAGCCTCTGTAGGATCTATGGGTTTGAAGGTAGTCCACCTTCAACACTTTTATGGGAGGTCTAAGAGAAGCAGCAGGGGTGATAATACAAAGCAGACTTGATTAATCATACAGATAGGTAGTAGGACAGTAGGCAGGTCTGGGATTATCTACTTGGGAAGGGAGAACTGCCTTGTTGGAGTGTTTTTTAATATTTATTCTGGACTTATATAGTGATTATCATGCATTTTGCACTTTGAATTGTTTGAAACCATACTTATCACAGATTTTTTAACAACCATCCAAGGGAAATTCGATGGTGTGGTTCATGGGAGCTGAGGGCTGACAAGCTCAAGAAAGGCTCTCTGGACTGGAGGATATAAAAGAACAACAGAGTAACACATCCTGCAAAACTTACGTAGCCTTTCCTTCTCTTAGGAAAATACACGATAATGAGAACTGCAGCGTGGCTGAGAGTACTTTCTTAGACAAAGGCCTGAACTTTAACTTGACATCTGTCTGTGTCGGCATGGGGCTCGCATATTGTTTCATGTTGATATTGCTGGTAGCAAGGGCTTTCCGGCGTCCAGAAGGAGATTCCTTAAAGAAGAAAAAAAAGAGACCTCTCTCATTATAATTACAAAATAAAACATATGGATGTGCTTTATTCAATGGATGCCCTACCTTTGTTTTCCATGAAGGTTTGCTATTTTGTCTCTGATCAGATCTAGTTCTGATGACGTTTTGACAGTGGTTTTTCAACTTGTAATTAATTAGGTTAAAATCCTTTCAAAATATGAGGTAATTATTTGTTAATAGAATGCTGGTTCAGAATTATATGCACTAACAAAAAGATGTTCACTCACTGATTTACAGGATATATCCCATCTTCTTGATAAGAGCTGTCCTACTAAGCTATTTTCATAAGAGACCAAAGCAGTTTATTATGAGAATGCTAAATTCCATGATCACTCTTTTGTTTTAACAGATCATCAGAACTTCATCTTTTTCTTTGACAGCAAAAGCCAGGGAAAGGGGGGCTCACATTGTTTGTGTGAATTGCATCTGTTTAACTTGATCAGCTAGGTTTATTTGCATATCCTTAAGTTCTTTTGAGAGACTTAAATTCTTCTCAAGTGTTCAGCGTATTTTTGAAATTCACTCAAAAGACATCAACATGCACTAATAATTCTGTATAATATTAGCGTGCATAACTGGATAGATAAGGCTAGTTTTTTAAAACAAGATATCCTTCAGGGATGACATATTATATTTGGACTTATTTTACTAGGCAGAAGTCTCAAGCACTTTTAGGAAAGACTATCTGAATGTATGAATTGAATTAGTATATTTTATTCAGGGCAAATAATAACCACGGAAACAGCATACACTAAGCCCTCTGTTCAATGAGTCTTAATGTAGCAGACTTCAGATGTTATAGACAAAATCTGCCAGATTCTTCTCCCTAAAAAATTCAAGATTATAATCAACAATGAATAAAGTCTGTTCTTTGAAAGATCAGTCCAAATAACATTGCCACTTCTGCTCATAAATGTAATTTTTCTTCCGCATCTGAATATGTGTTTGTGTGTGTGTGTGTGTGTGTGTGTGTACAGGTCTTGGCATGTTCGGGTCTTTTCCCATGTAAGATTGAGAGCATCTTGGCAATGTTTCGACGAGGTCCCACTCTCCACACACACACATATATAAAATAGAGAGAGAGACAGAGAGAAAGACACAGAGGGACACAGAGTGTTCAGCTCCAATGGACACAGCTTTGGTAATTTTGTAAAAGGGATGGGACAATCAAGTAAATTTTGGACAAAGCTTTGAATATTAGCTCTGAAGGAGACAGAACTTTGAGGAAAAAGTTAAATAGCTGCATAAATAATAAAAACATATCATATTAACACAGATGTATAATGATAATGAGACTGGCTTGCTCTGACAAATTATCAGCAAAGAGATTACTCAGTGTTAGTTGGTGCAAATGCTGACAGATCGCATAGATTAACATCAGTCATTATAGCAAGTCGTTTATCCAAAAGAGCTGAAAGACATTATGTACCAACTCCTATTTATATAGTATTAATTCAGAGATGGCGGAGTTTATGTTGTTCTTGTAATGACTGATTCTTCAGTCACTTTTGTCTGAATTCAGCAGACTATCAAACTGAAAAGCTGCAGGTATCAAAAGAAAATATGAAGACATTTCTAATCTTAGGAACATTTCTATTTACCCATTTCATGATACTGTACGTTATCAAGGAACTATAGTAAAATATTTTCAACTACAGATATATTAGTTGTTTAACTCATGGACCTGGGATCATTTTGGCAACTAAAAGACTTAATAGAAATACATTTTGACACAGATAGTGGATGTATAAGTGGTCCTCAAGTTATAAAACCACTTGTTTGGTGATTGTTCAAAATTACGACCACACTGAATGTGGGAATTTATGATGGGTCCGTAAAGTTGCAGTGTCTGCATAGTCAGTCCCTGACTTGCAATTACAATGTTCCAGCTCACATGATCACGATTTTTCTAACAATTCCTCAGTTTTCCACAAGCTAAGTTGTTCTCACTCCTGCTACCTTTTTTGCCTGGTATGTTCCATTCCACACACACCCCATGGCACCCATCTATGCTCTGCAGCACCTGCCTGCACCATTGCCTGCACCTGCATATGTGCCCACACAGTCCAGGGTTCTTGTCTGTAGTCACCCTTCACTCCCTCCCCAATGGCACTTGCTGGCTTCCTTGCCTGGGACTCCTGCCTCTTCCGGCTTAACAATCCACATGTCCTAAGTCTAAGATAGCAATCTGGACTGTCTGGTTGCCATCCCTAATCACATAATGTCCCATTTTGCTACTGCATCGTTTAGCGATGGAAACTTTCATTTAAACTGCTGTTGTAAACCAAGGACCACCTGTGTTTGAGAACATATGTGATAAACCAGAGAGCAATATATTCAGAAGCTGTAACTTAAAATCAATTTTACGGCAGTTAAAGCAGTCAACATTAAAATACTGGCAAATTGCTATATGGGCATTTACTATTATTACTATTTTGTTACTAGACAACCAGTGCCTTATTGAGTCAAAGCCGCTTCTTTCCCAAATTTCCATTCTCTTGGTAATCATGGGTCCCAGATTTTGGTTGCATTCCATAGGTTAGCCCATTTCAGGTACCTTGTTTTAAAAATTGTTGCCCTATAATGCACCGTTTCACCCAGATAAATTTTATAGAAAATAAGAGTTGTAGCAGTATATAGATTAATGCCGTAGAATACTATTTAACACAATAATCTCATGTATGAATGTTTTTTTTAGGCTTGAAGAAATCTCAGATTGAACAGACATTCAATCTGTTAAAGGAAGGATTTATTTATTGTATTTTTATTTAGATAACACTTAACAAATTGTAAGTAGGGTTTTCTCTCCTTTTGACTTATCAGTCAGGATTACCTTTTTTACAGTTATACAGGATTGTTTAGAGAAGGTGGAGAAAACCACAGAAAAGTATGCATGCATGTATTCCTTTATGGTCCACTTCATTACGATATAACCCTCCAAGGCAATTAGACAAATTCTGGGAGCAGATATATGTCTAGAAAGGTCTGCTTCATTTCAGCTTCATAATGGATGGGTTTTTATCAGATTGAGAATGTATTGGGTAATATTATATTTCCCTTAAATTATTTTTCATATATAACTCCTTGTCATAAAAAATCAAGTCCCACAAAAATATTCTCTTCCCTCATTAAATAAAGGCCTTCATTTTCAGTGAGTGCAGAGGACCATATATGACATTACTTCATATGTCTGCAGTTTTCAGGCAAGGTTTTTCCAATGTGCTTTGCTATTGCCCCCTTTCTAGGGCTGAATGAAAGTGATCGGCCCTAGGTCACCAAGCTGGCTTTGGGACTACAACTCATGGTGTCTCAGTCTCTAGTCTGCTGCCTTAACTACTACACCAATCTGGCTTTTTATATTATTGGCATTCCTAAATAAATAAACATTACAGAGATAAGTTTAGATAGAACATGGATCAAGTTGCAGACATAGATTTGTCCCTTCCTGTCTTCTCTGCCTGCAATAATTCCCTCTGAAACTGATATAAACCAGACTCATACCTTGGCTTTGGTTATTAAGCAGTGGCTAAACCATACTTCTGATCTGAACATCATAGGAAACTGTGATACAATTTGGTTGCAAACATTTCGTCACCATTCAAGGAGATGTAGTCAGTCAGTGCATTTTTAATTGTGCTTGTCTGTCAGGACACAGGTCTTTAAATACCTTTTTATGAGATGCAAATAAGGTTGTTTGTTGGGATATTTCTGAGTCATGGTCTGATTTTGGACTGTTTGATTGGCTGGCTGTTGTTGTTGGGCTGTAGTTAAGAATTGTCTAACGCAGATTGGGATTAGAGTTGTTTATCTGGTTGCTTCTGAATCATGGTCTGGTTTTGGCTTTTTTGATAGTTTGAATGGCTGGCTGTTGTTATTGAGATGTGGTCCGATTTCTTGTGAGCCGATGGGTTATAATTTTGTTGCTACGTAGTGGGGTGCCTGTGTGTTCAACGAGCACTATTCAAAGGGAACTGACGATGTCTCTTCAAATGGTGACAAAACGTTTGCAACCAAATTGCCAAGCTTGGAGCTTAAACCAACAGCCCAGCTACCAACCTGAGCTATTGATATTCAAACACATTTCAAACCATAGATTATCAAGCCAAAATGAATCAGACCTTTCAACAGGCATATTGTTAATTCAACTGAAGAACAAATGACAAAAATGGTAATTTTCTCAAATGCTCTCACTGTTTAAGGAAAAGGATTCCTTTTGGTGCACTGCTGGCAAAGAATTCTGGGAATTAGAATTCCAATAGAAAACTTTTAGTTACAAATTCAAGCCCATTTAGGCGTTAAAATAATTGGAAGAGGAAGCAAATATTTCTTGCTTAAATCCTGTTCAAATTTATAGAAAAAGTATGATGACGGCAATGTCTGAATGGGAGAAAATATTCAATATACAGTATTAGAGTGTTAATGGAAGGACGGCTTTTTAATGCATTTAAATTAAATATCACTTCCATTATTTAAACTTTTCCATCAGATCTCCGGATTTTCTTTCCTTATTTCATCTCAAGGGAAAAAGGATCATAACAGACAATGAAGCAATACGAGTAACTGATTTGGCTGCCACCACAGAAAAATATTGGCCTGTTTTTTCACTTAATACAAAGCAAATGAAGCCCCAAAGTTTCAGGGGTGGGGGGGTGGTCTTTTCAGCTATACCACAGGTCCCATATTACCTAAGCTATGCTGAAGAGATCTTTGCTTCACCAGTAGAGCAAAATGGATCAGTACAGAATCTAATTTGTGGAAGTATGGAGCAATTAAATGCTGAAATAAACAAGCTACAGGATGCTCTCTCAACTGGAGAGAGTAAATTAGAAACTATGTCAGTTAAAATAATTTAGACAGTTGGATGGAAGATCTGGGGGGCCAAATGCAAACAGTCCAATCTGTGCTGAAAAGGTGCTTAAAAGCAAAAGCATGGCTCAAGATACCCAGAATATTTATTAAAAATTATGATACATATGAATGGAGAAACTAATGTTTAAGAAATACGTGGCACTGAATTATAAAAAAGAAATGGCATAAACATCTTGGCAGTAATAGCAACTCAAAGCTACAGGGAAAGGACTTGAGGTGGAGGTTCAGATGTAAGGTGACAGCAGACCTTCAGAGATGTCATCATGTGTTTGCCTGGATGAACAATCTAATATCTTTCTTCTGTCTGGTCAATTCTTGTCAATCTTTAAAAGAACTGTAGTCCATAAGTTCTGGAAAGGGCTACGATGCCAGAAACAAGTGGAAAATAGCTTAAAACTTGAAGGAAAATGACTGTTCATTGCAATCCATTTTTGCTTTATTTTTAGTAAGTCTGGAAGGAACGGCAAGCTAGCAATTAGTAGTGTGCATAAAGTGTTTTGTTTCAAACTTGTGGCGTGCCAGCAAAATAAACACATGAACTGCCTAAGGTGTTTCACAGGCAACAACAGGAATTCCAAATAATGTAAGCTGCTTCCTCCATTTTGCCCTGGGATCACAGCAGAAGGTGAAATGATTGTCTATATAGTTAATTCTGCCTTTTACTTAATCTGCCAGAAGATTAATAAACATCTGAAAACATTTAAAACTCCCCCATAGGAAACCATGGAAGTCATTTAAATTGTGCTTTCTACAATACAGCAGCCGCAGTTAGCCAGCAAGAAACAAGCAACAACTGAATTAACTTCCATACAGTCTACAATCAATTGTCATAAAAAACACTGAATTGGGAAAGTGGGAGAGTGCTGAGCTCAGAACCAGTCACATATCTGTGGTGATGTCCCACCAAGAAAATAAAATTAATTCATATGGAATAAATAACAAGGAAAAAAGAATGATAGATGGGCAAGGTGTTGTGTTTTTTTTTGCTGTTTTCCAGATAGATGGGCAAGGTGTTGTTGTTTTTTTTGCTGTTTTCCATTTTTATTTATTATTTTTATAACTCCACTTTTTACTACTTTGTCCTTTTATCCTGCTACCCCATTTCCCTCTGGCTGTAGATTTCAGAAGATTCAACTATGATTTCAAAATGAGTGCACTGCACATTTTTTTTCAGGATGGACCTGACTTGAATCTAGAGTCAACAGCAATAATCAACCTAGTTCACTTCAGCACTGCCAATGATCACAGCAACAGCAAACAAACAAACCTCTCTGACTATGCCCTGGCAGAGGCTTCTTCCTGAGGCACATGAGTACACACCTTTTGCATAATGAACCTGCCCTTCCTGCAACAATTTAAACACACACACACAAACACACACACTAATTGGCACTCCATTAATTGACTATGAAGGAAAGCTAACAGCTGCAGCAAAGTAGCACCCCGTTCTTGCATTTCAACATGTCATCCTGCAAAAGCTCAGTTGTTGCAATTGGCATCCTGAAATTTCTGTTCACACAGCCTCTAATGCACACACTGCATACTTAGCATTGCCTGTACAGCAAGGAATTACACCAACATACAGAGAACTGGTGATTATTATTAACCCACAAAATGGCCTCTGCTCTAACTTCCCCATGGTAAAGAATGTAAGAAGGCCAATAAACCTACCAACTGGGCAGACAACAGCCTTTTTCTTTTGTGGAAAATTGTTCTTGATCTCTGTATGTGTCTTCCCTGAGTTTATCCATCTCCTACCTCTTTCTTCCCTTAATTTTCCCCAGTCAAAGCAGGTCAGGCATGTGTGTTTTGCACATCCCAATTTACAATTATTCATAATTTGGAACTTTTCATTTTGGCAAGTTGTACAAGAGAAGGCTATGACTATTACTATGTGCATCTATCCAAATGCGGTATCTTAATGAAGCCAGGTATTTTGACACATAGCTATACCAAGACCATGCAAGTACTGTAATTCCTCACAATATTTAATTTCTTTTTACAGGCTCATTAAGATTCTTCACGCAGATAAATATCTAATGACTACAGAAAGCAGAAATATCAAAATATAACAAATAAGGGGCAGCAAACCTAAGGAGAGTAGGTAAGAAAAGCAGATGAGTCTATTAAACACTAGAGATAATTCTCAACTAGTATATCTTCCACTTTATAAATGCAGTTTCAATTTATTAATTTAGTTAAGGACAGATTACATGTCTAGTATCTGAACATCTTCCAATATAATTCTCACCAGTTAAAAGAAGGGTTCAGACTAAGGCTTGGTCTCATAACTGTAGGAAGCATCAAAGGAAATTTGTTACAATCAAAGGGAAAAATTAATTTGAAAAATAAATTGATTGAATTCAGTTAATATTACTACCCACATTTTTAATATTTTTCATTTCTATTACATTAAACATTACAGTGAATTTTCTCTGGCTTCAAGGGGTTGGATTTGTGTATGGGGCCTGAATTTAAGTGTTTTTTGCAGAATTAATTGATAAATGAATTTAATCTTTACCAAAATGGCTGCATTTTCAATGTATTGATATGTTAAAATATGTCTTAATAAAAAGCTAAAAAATATTAGCCTAGTTCACATAAACAGTAAGCCTGATCATGATTTTTATCTGTCATTTTGAATAAAATGTGCTTCTCTTCTTATTCTAGTTTAGTGTTATTTTAGTGACTATTTTGTTTTAAGAAAATTGGTGAGTTGATTGTGTAATGCTAACTTATCATTGACCCAAATAAATATTTTATTTTATTTGGCTCTCTTGTACCAGAAAACACAAGTAGAAACTATGCCTTGTTGCTGGCTTATGAACTTTTTGTTTTGTTTTAACTATGGCTTATCATAATATTCAGATCCAGATTTGCATTCCTCTCTTGTTCATTTTCCCTTGCCTTCAGTCTCAAAGAAAGTATTCCAAAATCTGGTTTCCTCTTGCAGCTTTATTTCCTGAACTAACTTTGTAATTTAGATATCCTTGTCTAGGTCCTTATTTAATAACCATTTGCTCATGAGTATTCAAAGCTACAACTGGTCTTCCAAAACTGAAGTCATACCAGCTTTCCCAGACACATGATTGTAATTCAGACACCTAGCATCTGGCTCACAATTATGATGGTTGCAATGTCACATAGTCACATGATCGCCATTTGCAACCTTTTCTTCAGGCTTCCCACAAGCGAAGATAATGGAAAAGCTGGCAGGAAGTTGTAGGTGGTGGTCATGTGATGTTGTACCTAATGACTGTGCAAGATTCATTTAACAACCACAACTGGAACTGCCAGAACGGTTAGAAGTCAGCATAGTCATACAATACCACATTTTATAATCACATTGCTAAGCAACAGAGTTCCCAGTTCCAATTACTGCTATTAACCAGACTACTTGTATTAATTTCTTTTGGTTAATGCCACTTGCAAATCCAGCTTTGTGATGCCTCTGAAAGGATGGAGAGACAAAATGATGTTTGTTGGAATACTATCTATGCAATACATGCTTTTGGCCAAGGTGCCCCTCCACTACATCATGTTTCACTTTTTTCTCTCAAGACCCCTCCCCACTTTTAAAAATTATGGAGGACCCTAAAATAGCTTTACTGATATCTATTATATTAAAAATTAGAATTGACACATTCACTGTCGTTACGTCTCCTCACAATTGCTTGATGGGATTATATTGCATTATTTTCAAAATAAGCTGGAAAATTATTTTGATTTTGTGAACCCCAAGAGGGTCTTGAACAGACCCTCAGAGCTCCCAGGACCATACTTTTAAGAAATACTGCTCTGCAACCTACTTATTGGAATGATATATGTAAAAGCAGCACATATTAATGCTTTTGCAACCCATTCAGACAAGAGAACCCAATCCAGAATGGTGAGTGCCACCCCAGATTTTCCTTTCAGCACAATAGGAGCATTTTACTTGCCCAAGAACTAAGTCAGAGGTTGTTTTAAATGGTACAGGAAATGATGATGATGATGTGAAAAAGGAAGAGGGGGCAACCAGCTGGTCCAAATGCTACAGGAGATATTAGTACATCTGAAAAATCAAATAACCAAATGTTGGCTGATTTGCCTTCTATCCTTTTTTTGATGAAAGTTTCTTTAACACCTGAGTATATCTGAAGTGTCAAGAGCAATTCTGTACTTGTTTCTAATTACAATCCCAAGGCCAGATCAAGATATTATCAAAACATTTGAATCATTCCACCTACATCTTTGGTATTTTAGAAGTGTAAATACACATTTATGTTTCATACATAACTACAGTTTATTCCTAATACATCCTTACTCTGACACCCCCCACCCCTACCCCCCAAAAGCCTGAAACTCTCTATTCTCCCTTTCATTTGGTAGAACTAGGAGAGGGATATCTCTCCCCTAATACCTAGTAGCAGGTGATGGGTAGCACTTCCATCTCTACTTTGTTCCCTTCAGCAATTCTCTTCAACCCAGTTTTCCCAAGAGTTTTAGGTTTTCTTTTTCTCTGTCCATTCTTCTCTCAAAACAAGCCTCCCTCCCCTCCCCATCTGAAGAATGAGAAAGATACCAAAGCTGGACAGTGAGGGTGGTCAAACTTTAGTTGATATGGATTTTACAAATGGTATCATCACAGAAGGTAGAACTCATTTCTATTCTGCAGTTCCCCCAAGATTTCACTCTGCTTCCTCCCTTTGTCAGGTTCTTGATAGGCTATTCATCCAAAATCAAGATCCTCAAGGAACTGAGGCTGAAAGAACAATATTCCTTAAATGATGGTAAATCTGTAGCTAATTGGTGGTTGTACTATTTTTAGTATAACTCATTTGTCTATATTGCACTGTGATTTGTGTTGGTACTGCATAAATACATTACTTGTCAATACATAATACAGGGCAATTGCTATCACTATCATAAGAAGCACTTCGAGAGTAACCCTTTCTTCATGACTGATTCCATGCAACTGCTTGAAATGCAGAATAAATCCAAAGATAATAATCAAACATCCTAAAAATGGAAAAGAGAGTTTCATAAAGATATTCAGAATTAAGCATGGTGGTGATGGTAGTGACGATTGTAGTATTTCCTCCAATACTGGAATTATTATACTTATCTGATTTGGAAAACAAAACACTGGACAACATCAGTATCAACAGTAGAGACCTTCAAATTTCTAGGTTCTATTAAATCACATGACCTAAAATGGACACCTAACATCAAAAACATCATCAAAAAAGCACAACAAAGAATGTTCTTTCTGTGCCAACTCAGAAAGCTCATACTGCCCAAGGAGCTGCTGATACAGTTCTACAGAGGAATTATTGAGTCTATCATCTGCACCTCTATAACTGTCTGGTTTGGTTCTGCAACCCAACAGGACAGACACAGACTTCAGAGGATAATTAGGACTGCAGAAAAAACAGTTACTACCAACCTGCCTTCAGTCAAGGACCTGTATACTGCACGAGTCAAAAAGAGGGCTGGGAAGATATTTACAGACCCCTCACATCCTGGACATAAACTGTTTCAACTCCTTCCCTCAAAACAATGCTATAGAGCACTCCACACCAGAACAACTAGACACAAGAACAGTTTTTTCCCGAATGCCATCACTCTGCTAAACAAATAATTCCCTCAACACTGTCCAACTATTTACAAAGTCTGCCAACTATTACTATTAATCGTGTCATCACTCCTTATCACCCATCCCCTCCCACTTGTGACTGTATGACTGTAACTTGGTCGCTTGTATCCTTACGATTTATATTGACTGTTTCCTAGTATGATTTGATTGCTTATTGTACCCTATGATTGTCATTAAGTGTCGTACCTTATGATTCTTGACTTTTGATGAATGTATCTTTTCTTTTATGTATACTGAGAGCAGTTCCACCAAGACAAATTCCTTCTGTGTCCAATCACACTTGGCCAATAAAGAATTCTATTCTATTCTGTTCTATCAGAAATACTGTTCATGGTTGGCCTTTCCTAGTTCTGTAACTTTCCAATATTATAGTATAATACGACTAGAGTTCTGAAAAATCAACCTTATGACATATTTTATGTGAATATTCAGTAAGAAATTCAGTGGTAAATGTCCATATGTAAAAGCACAAGTTTCTGGAATTGCAACATCTCTGACTGAGGAGTTACACAAACAGTTGCTGAGTGAAAGAAATCTAAACTAGTTGGGTCTTACACAATATCATGTTAATGACACCACCCATGGCTTTTGAAAGTTTGTGCAATACACAGCACGCAGTTAACACCAAGTGTAAAATTTGAATTGGATATATAATACAGTTATCATCACAGGAGGAATAAATAACTACAAAATCTGGAATCTTGTGGGGATTAAGCTTGATAAATGCATGTTTCTGCATGTAAGACATCTTCATAGTTGTGCCTTATACATTTAAGTGAAAAGAGTCTATTATAAATGCACTTATTTACCACCTTAGCAAAAATCAGATTCCAAAGCACAAAGACACAAACATATTACATATGCCTATACTTCTAAACCTTTCTAAAATTATTTATATCAGAAAAAGCATCCCATGGATTACAATTAGAACATAGCTCTTCTAGCAAATAAATATTTATTTTTGAACTATTAAGGTGGAGTTTTTTTTCATCAGAAGTATAGTAATTATTTTTTTCCCTCACAATACAATAGCAATATATGAGAAAACAATTTAAAAATCCTTTTTTCCTCAACACAACTCTGCTTTCAAACATATTATAAGCATAAAAAGGGATAGCTTGAAATACATTGTCTAAATTAAGTCTTTTCATCTGCTTCATTAATTGTAGAGCTAGTCAACAGCTGTTTACAGTATTTGGAGGAAAATATTATTCTTGAATCCATGCTGTAAAACAATAATATCAAAAAAAAAAAACCACTTTTTGCTGCAGTATAACACAATTCTAGAAACATAAAAAAGACAGTATTTTATTTGTCTGGCTTTGTTTCATTTTAATTTGCAGTTTCTAGTTAAAAAGTTCCATCCCAAACTGATTGAATTTTCTTTCCACTGTGCACACAAATTAGTTATGGATGATTAACAAAGCATTCCTTCTTTTATTTATTTTGGCTAAGACATGTTCTGTATGAAGTTCATGGGAAGGAAGTACTTCATGCGGTATGCTGGCTAAAACTAAAACTTGATAAAAGAGTTAATGTATTTGTCTTTTTATGTTGCAATTGATTGAAAATTTGAAAATTGAAATAATATTACATTTGAATTAGTTTTTCTGGCTTTAAAAGAAGACCAAATGATGTTTCTTCCCGTTCAGCATTTTGAAATATCATTCCTAACATAAAGATATTATAATAAGATGCCATTAATGAATATAAATTCTTCAAGAGGGAAGATGGTCAATGATGAATATCAAGGCAGCTCTGTAATATATTCAGTTACTGCAGCATCTTAAAAAAATCCATAGTTCACATCTATAGCATAACACTTATGGATTTCATAACGCTGTCTTGATGTTTAGCTTTGTTCCACTTCTCAAAGGCAAAGAACCATCATCCCCTTTGTCTATTTTTAAAACAAATAGTTATTTAGCATTACACATAACATTTCCCTGGAATGGGGATAATCTATATACTCCAGTGCATGTGAAAATTGTGCAAAATATACCTGAAATAAGTATACTTTGCACAATTTGCACTATATATTTCTGTTTTGCCTTTTACTAAATCACAGGCAGAATTGTGCTCAAGAATATGGAGCAATATAGAGAGCTACACTTCAGGACACAGCTACAATCTGACCATGTTTCTGTTAATTATCTGCAATAGGCTAGGTTGCTGATGCTGCATATGGACACTGTGTCTTTGTACTTGTTTATACTGTATTTGCAAGACTTCTAGGATTAGTAAGCTGGCCAGACAAAAGGCTTTCCTTGCGGAGGTCCAGTGTTGGGAATACGCTCCTGCTGTTATGGAGCAGAATTTATTTTCAATGCCAGAATGGACTACTCTATATAATCTTTCACCCAAAACTACTTCTGGTTTCTTTGCTCTTATCAGTTCAGTTCCCATTGTTGAACTATTGGGATCAAGAAGGCTCTGGTGATCTCATATAAATCATTCAGCTTCATTTCATCTCTCATAAAATAGGTTGGGCGGAGAGCCCTTGTCAAACCCATCGCCAACTATGGTGGGAATGTCCATAGCTGATATATCATCCTGTAATATACAACAGGAGATACTCGCTACAGGCTGATTTCCACTTTTCCTGATATCAATAACAGTCAGTGGAATGTTAATTCAAAGCTCCTCAAATTTGTGCAGGTATATAAATAGTGTACCATATAATATATTCCAAATGTATCAAAAGAAATGAATTTGCAGGAGCATGAATAGTATATATTCACTCTAACCCTTACACATCCTTTGAGAGCTTATATGTGAGAGAGGCTTTGCATATTTGCTTTAATAGGAGTATCGGAAGACAGGCCAAGTAACTAGTTGTTCTGTTACCTATGATAAAAATTGCTGGTGGGGTCAATTTTATAAATTTAGGGTGAGGTCAGTTTTATAAATGTAAAAGAGTCCATCTTTTATGAACAATATTCTAAATAAAAAAATGTACAATTTTCTAAATGCAAAAGGTACAATTAAATTCAAACTGGATTTTGAGGGAGGAGTTTTATGGATTTAGTTAAGGCTTTTTCATGTTTTCATCGATAAGTCAAGCAAAGTCGCAATTTTGCCTAAAATATTTTTGTAGCCTAATAATTTTTTTGATCTTATTCCATTGTACCAAGCTTGTTTATTTAATCATTTAAAAGTTTGTTACTTGTAACCACATCTGCCATTAATAGGCACTAAATTCAGATGACAAATGCTATGTTTCCTAAAATGAAGAGAAAATGATTTCTTATAGTCAAATATTTAAGACAGATGTAGTCACCATATTTAGTAAATACTTACAATGAAATTGTCATTCATTATTTTGCAACTTTAGATAATATAAAGTAATCAACAATGGCGCACTGAGAGTTTTTGCTATCTGAATATGATGGACACTTAAAAGTATGGTGCCCAACTCAATCATTGTAATTTGGCATTTTTACGTATGTTTTTTAGGGTTATTTTTGGTTTTGGTACTGTTGCATTCAGTTATTTATTCTTTTCTTTTCTTTTCTTTTTTGTTTTATGTGTACTGTGCAAAATCATTTGAGGTTTCAATATTTGTAGAGAATTTGTAGCACAGGGTTGAAATGAGGGGACCTTGGTGCTCTCTCAGCTTGGTTGTTTTCTTTCAGTTATTTCATTAGCCAAACTAGGTAAAAATCATCAGGTCTGGCACTGATGATGTTACCTAGTTTGGGTAATGAAATATCTGCAAGAAAACAATCAAAATCAAAGAGCACCAAGGATCCCTCACTGAAAGGTTTTTAATGGATGCAGAACACATTGATGCCAAATGTAAAGCAACATACTTTTCCTTTATTTCTTGTTTTTGCAAAAGTGCACGCAAGCTTTTAAGCACCTGGGTTTGCTTAGCAACATCAACCTCTCAGTGAGGAATCCTTGGTATTAATTTTTAATATCAGTTGGTGTTTGTATGCTTTCTTAAACTTCAAAAAGCAGAGGAAAGGCTTAGTTAGTGAAGCAAATGTAGTAGGATCTGTGTCCCTTTATATGGGGTTACTTAGCAGCTATACTGAGGGTGAATCCAAAGGTCCTCTCTTAACTGGGAAGGGGGGAACAGAAGCAGGCTGGAAATCTGGATTTCATCCCCTGCCCTGCCCTGCCCTGCCCACTCACTTTACTAGATAGCACGATATAGCTATGCTTTGACTTGATCCAACTCAGATCACAATGAGCTAGGGATAATTACAAATAAAGTGATGCATCAGCTCAGCTATGCATTATGATGTCCATCCTCCTGCAGCAAGGTGGGAATGAGAAATCCTATGCTTCAGCTCTGGGTACTCTCGTCCCTTTCTTCCCTCCTTCCATTCTTTTGCAAAATGCCATTTCACCTGAATACTAGATTAAAACTAGCTGGTGGGAGAGAGGGTGGAGGACAGTTACGGTTCAAATATGACACATGTCTCCTCAGGGAGACTATAGAACTGTTGCCTCTTGACACCTCCCATTATTCCTATCTCCAAAATAAACAAAACAATTACTTGCCCAGACACTCCCAACCTTCCTAGCTGCCAAGGAACCCTCAAACATGTCAGGATGTCAGGCATGCATCTGCTGTAGAGCCACCAAGCCCACACAGATGGGTGCTTCACAAGATAGAAAAGAACAGGTTGTGACCAACAAAACTGTAACTGTGATATTGACTGAATGCAATCATCCTCCAAACCCTTCAGGCCTATGCAGGCTCATTACTTTAAAAGCCAACCTGATTAGAACTTGTGCAATTATTCAGCGTAAGATCTTCATGAAATTGTAGATGATCCTAGGAAACGCAGAATGCCAATTTTAGCCTCAGCTTCTGCTGGCTGCTTATTGCTGAGATGAAGTGGTGAGAGAAAGAGATGACTTTTTTTGTATAGAACAAAGCCAAAGATAGTTGTAGAAACTTCCTGTGAAACGAATGAGAAGAGAGACTGGAGCAACTAGTATGTAGCTATTATCCTTGCCTGAGGCTACTCTCCTTAAGAGAAAATAATAATTAAAAAATCCTTGCACAGAGAGTACTTCACAAATTACCAAGCCAACCTTTTCACCTCATAATTCATAATTCCTCAAATACAACCCCACACCCTATTCATAAAATTATATTCTACAAGAAAAATAACAAAGGCTTTAATTATGATGTTGTGTACATCTAAAACACTTTGATGAGAAGATCTGAAAGTTAAAGAAATGTTACATAGCTGTACTGCACCAAGATGATATCGAGCATAGCAGATTCAACGGATTTCTGCATGCAGAAAAAAGTAGCAACCTGAATCTCACATTAAGGATCTTACATTTTACAGCACCCCTACCACTGTATGTTCAGTTCTCATTATCACTGGTCAGCTTGCCTAATGATGACAGTAAAGGATGGGGCAACACATCTAATGCAGTGGTCTCCAGTCTTTCCGGCTTTGAGGACTGGCAGTGGGGGGGGAGGGGATGGTTCCCTGGGGGTGGCATGCATGTGCAGCTCCATTTGCGCAAGCAGCAGGTACTCACAGCCACTGCTCACACAAATGGAGCTGTGTGCACATGCTTGCCCAATGCACATACAAGGGAAGCTTGGTGCACACTTCCGTGGCCCAGTTCTGAACAGGCCACGGCCCAGTAATGGGCTGCAGTCTGGATGTTGGGGAACCCTGATTTAATGAATTAAAGATGTTGCACTGCAGTCCTCTTCAAGGAGGGCAGGAAATAAATCTTTAACATTTTAGTTAGCCTGCCAGCTTAAGATCTATGTTATATATGCACATGTGTACTGCTAGGGATAAACAATCTGATATACAGATATAATTGAGGCATAGAGAAGTATATGCTAAGAAGCAAATTTAGGTGATTCCTAGCCTGTAGTGTAATTTCTAGTATGTACAAAGATATCTGCAATTAAAAGTAATATACATATTGGAATAAATGAATAAACGGAACAAATAATAACCAGAATTTGTAGGTTTCTACTGGAGAATATATATTTTAAAATATGGAATGAAAACATGGAAAATAGAGTAGAACATTTCCTTAATTATTACTTTCTGTCTAAGACACTTTCCATACAATAACTAACCAAACACAGAGCAGTTGATTGATACCCGCTCTCAAAGACTGGAACAGAAGAATCACAGTATGTAACAAAACACAATGACTAAAAAACCCCAAATCAGTGCTCCAACTATAGCTGACTTCCGCTGAAGTCCTCAAGCTGTTCTCTAGCTCACATAACTGGAAATCCATGCTCTTGTCCTCAAATTGGCTCAGGCAGACCATCTGCAGCATTTTAATTAATTACCACAATAGGCATAGCTCAAAACTATGCAGATCTCTAATAATAATAATAATGCCTTGGATGTAGTAATTGTAAGTCAGGTCTAACTGAAATATAATTAGGCTTATGCAGCAATTAGACTAATTTTTATAAAATTAAATGCACATACAGAAACTCAAAAACTCAACCATCCGTTTCAGAAGATTGTAAACGATTCTATTTCAGAAATTTTTTAATCTAGTGTCTACCTCCTTGCTATGAAACCTTAACAGAGCTCTCTAAAGTGTCTGTCACAGTTAATTTATTGGGGCTAGTTTGGGTTGCTGGAAGACAACTTAC
Organism: Pseudonaja textilis; assembly: GCF_049901715.1. NCBI lineage: Eukaryota > Metazoa > Chordata > Lepidosauria > Squamata > Elapidae > Pseudonaja > Pseudonaja textilis. The sequence continues at coordinate 154,156,271 of NC_141990.1, forward strand.
AATAAAAACAGGGAAGGCCTCTTGGCATGTACAGTATGTCAATCAAATAAACACACAATAATAAACAAATCTACAGTCCAAAAGGGACATATACGTGCCAGAGAATGAATGCTGGATTAGTGTGTTTACAGTCACTCAGTAAATAGAGAAATTGTGGGAGAGTGTGCAACATCCCATTTTATTTATTATTTATTCTCAGACTGTGATGGGGTGCAGTTCACCTTAAAATGACCCAGAGTAAGTTATACCATTCCAAATTAACAAAATGCAATTCAATAGTTACTAAAATCATAGCAACAGATTTTAGAACTGTAAATAACAGCACTAAAACACCAGAGCATGAAAATTACGTGACGTTCAGCACCAAGAAAACCTTTCGGGAGGAGGAATTTCAAAGCCAGAATCTGTTGGTACAGGTAAACAACCCTCTCCTCAGCAGCCAATAAGGAAACCATTGTCAGAAAAACCACCTGCAATTAACTGATAAAATTGGGACAATTTTTTTTACAATTAACTTCAAAATACAGTTGAATTGTTTCCCCTATTTCTAAAACATAGAATCGTAAGGTCCATGATTATTGTTTTTGGTGCAGTAAGTTGAAGAATGTCATTACATTTTCTTACCACTCAAATCAAAAGTTTGATCATGGGGAAAATATAATTTTCTACCTATTCTATTTTAACCAAATGTTGTGTAAATGTTTAAGCATCTATTAATTAGCCTCTGAAGCATGCTTTGAAGTGAGAAAAGCACATTCAATTAATGTATTTTAACCCCTTATTTTATGTGACTTTTATTTCTTTTTACCAACTTAGCAATTGGGAACATTTCTCCTTCTGACTTTAAAGACTAATATTCTAATATACAAACATGATTTTTGCTCCGTAGCCCAATTTGCTATGTATATAAAAATACAGAGACAGGTTTTTAAATTTTGTGTCTGGTTCTGAAGTATGCATGATATTTATTCTTCTACCCAGGTCATACATAACACAGCTTAAAAATAATGCTTACTGTTCTTGTATAAAATATTATAATGACTGTCATTGTTAAATACATTCAGGCAGGTGGCAACATTTGGCTGACATTGTCTGGACAAAGAAGTTAAGCAAGATCAGATTTGGTTATTACTTGAAAGGGGACCTCAGGGAAATAGTAGGGCTGTAGCCTCTAATAACTTTGCCAATGTCTTGAAGGCAAAAAACCACTTCCTTATTATTCGTAGAAAGAGCAGAATTGTGCAAGCAGTGGTATTCCCTGTGACAACTATGAGAGCAAAAATTGGACTTTGAAGGAGCAGTATAAGAAAAATATTGACATTTTTTAATGTAGAATTTGGAGAAGATTCCTGAGAATACAATGGACAACCAAGAAAACCAACAAACGGATCATCAATCAAATCAAAAACAAACCTTCCCTTAAGGCATAAATGACCAGGCTCAAATTATACTACTTTAGATTTTGAGAAGTCTGGAGAAGGAAAGCTTGGAAAGATGGAAAAAACGTGTAGAAGAGGATGACCAGTATCAAGATGGATGGACTCAACTTACAGTGCTGTGTGTGTACTTTTAGAAAGCCTGACAGACCAGACTAGGGTCAGATTATCATGGAGAAAATCTGTGATTGCTAAGAGCTTACAATGACTTCATGGTACAGAATCAATCAATTATTGGTTAGAAGGCTATACCCAAAGGGTCCATGAGGTCATATTTGTCCCAGAGGAAACTTTATTTAAATATTGCTTTCAATTACTATAAATCACATTGAGGCTGTAATATAAAATACATAGAGTAAATCAAAACAGTCTAAAATAATAATTTCTAAGGTGGGGGCATGTGAGGAAAGCAATCAGATGAAGAAATAACATTCATACAGGAAAAATCTGGGTCCAAAGTAGCTCTACTGATACTTAAAAGATGTATTGATGGGTGCCTTAAATTTCAGGGGGAAGATCACTTAAGAAAGTTTGGCTCACTAACCAGGAACTTTGCCTTCTATACCCCGCTAATCACGAAGGCTTTCTTCAACTCTCAAAATAGGTAGGAGGACTTTCTTGATGATCTTAAGGGATCAATGTGCTCTACAATGGCAATGCAAAGGATTTTACTCCCAAGTTGTGGAAAGCCTTGTCTATCAAACTAACATCTCAAATTTGGCTCAGCAGCTGGCAGTCACTGCCATGGCTTCAGTTACAGTATATTTGAGCTCAGATTCCCCATTCAGCAATTTGCCAGCTATCTTATATACCAGTTGCAACTTTTAGACCAAGTGTAAGGACAGATCCATACTGCTGTGTTACAGCAGCCTAAATCTGAGGGTTCTAGCGCATGTGCAGTATACCATAGGAGGATATCTTTGTCCAGGAAATGATATACAGTAGAACCTTTGGTCGTGTCCATAATTAGTTCCACAACTTTGGTCGCAACCCGATCTGAATTTTTTGGTTAGAACCCGATTTGGTTGTGGTCAGAAGCATTCGTGACCAGAGGTTCTACTGTGTTTTGTATATCAGCAGAACATAGTAATGGATAAGTCCAGTTATACTGGATATTGGCATACTTCCAGACATTTTGGAATCTGCTATGCGGAAATTAAAAATTCCAGACATTATTTTTTATTTTGCTTCTGAAATCACATAAAGAGGAGTGGGCTTGTAGAAATAGAATTTGAATTGTCTGTATCCAATCCAATACCTGATTCCAGCAGACACTAGAAATTGTATCCACAATACACAGGATGAAATAAAAATGGAGACCTATTTAGAATGTTAACCAACTTACTTCTGGCTGGCCCATCTACAAAAGATAGCTTTCAACCATTTCATTATGAATGTTAACTTACCAACATAATACCCAAAAAGAAAAAAGCCATGGCATGAAAGAGAAATCTGAATTTGATATTTTAAAATTACGTATTAAGGAAAACATACTTCTGTTTATTCCTTGCTATAATTTGAAGCACTGATATTAATTCTATAAACAAGTATTCAATACTGCAGGATTTATATTTATATTAAAAACGGTACACATACATTGTGTGAATTTGGAAGCTATCATGTATCTAAAATCCATCATCTAATATCTAAAAATATTTTGTCAAAAAAATATAAAAGTTAATGCCCATCAAATGTTTCTATAAGAATCAATACCTTCCTTCAAGAATAAAGAACTATCTTTTCTGAATCCCCAAATTTGGGAGTCTGTCTTGCAACTGCAGATCTATTTGCCTCTTCTCCCCTCCCCAATCATCAGCATTCATCAAGTATTTAGCAGTGATCAGATAAACAACTGCTAAGTGCTAATTAGTCCTGTCAGAATTAAAAGCTGATAGGAAACCCCCTTCCCAGTTAAGCAGAAGCTTGGTTATCTGGCATGTATTGTTCTTCATCAACAATCCCTTCAAATGTCTAGAGTTCCACTGAGTTTTAGATGTCACAGTGAAAAGAAAGTTTACACAAATGGTAAAGTTAAACTATTTGCTCCAATAAATCTCATCACACTGTGACCATCAGAAAACTTGTCCCACTGAAATCCCAAAAACATATGTCAATACATTTGATATTATTTATTTAGTTAGTTTATTTATTAAACTTCTATGCTGCCCATCTTACTGAAGCGACTCTAGGTGGCTTACAGTCATTCCATAAAGTACAATATAAAACGTTTAAAACAATAAAAACCATAAATGTGAAATTCAGTGTTACAATGTAAATCAGATACAGATATTTTAGCAGAACCTACTTTTCTTCTCTTGCACTTGAAATTAATTGACTTCAGGCCCAATCTAAACATCACATAAGATATACCCAGGTATCTGCTTGTCTACCCCACACAAGGAAAGGAACAAATTTGAGAAAAAGTGGTGACAGAAAAAAATGGAGCTTGTTTTTAAATAAAAATGGAAATATGGATAGATTATAGAACTGCCATGCTACATGTAATTTTGTCTATTAAAATGGATGACATAATTCATATGTATAATATGCACAGTATATCTGAGAATATATAATTTTGCCTAGCAAACATTTGATATTGTTTGAAATATTTACAAAACATTCAAATAAAAAATGGATATGTACTTATGATGGTAAGCAGCACTAGAGCTACCTATAAGAAATGTAGAAAAATACTCAATAAGAATTCTTTGAATAACACTAGTTCTTGATGGCTTTCAGGAATGCAGCGAAAACATTTATTCTACTTAGCTATTAACAGTTTTAAATTTCTTAGATGGAAGGTTTTACTTCTGCATTCTGTTTTTTAAAGCTTTCATTTAAGTTATTTATTAACTCTGTTTTAGTGATTTTGCTGCATTATAAATTGCCTTAAGCAAAAAGTCAGTCTCGATAAAGTCAAATCTAGTCTAATTTTCTATATCTATTTTTTGCAAAAAATAATAATAATCTCACAATGATTTACAAACAGCCAAAATATGATACAAGAACATATTCTTAAGACCTTATAAAGTTTTTGTTCCTTTTTACAGCCATGGATATGAGGACAACATTGTTCAGCTTGAAGTGAAAATGTTTTCCCAAAGTAATGCATATTTACTAGAGATGAACAGAACCGAAAAAATAACGTACTTAGAAGTTTTGAGGAGAAATTTTTCAAAACCCCAAAACATCTGGTTAGAAGGCAGCCTCAAAATCAGGAAAAACAAGGAAAAAATTTTTTTCCCCAAGTTTAAGGAGCTGTTATTAAATGTTAAATAGCAAACTATTTTATATTAAAATTGGCTAGCTCTTAACCTCACCCATGCAAGTAGTATTTTTCGACACACTGCTATTTTGATGATAAATTGCAATCTACAGTTCAAAATAATTCTACCCAGGGATTAACATTTCAGAGGCTGAGCCAGAGATTATGTGTGTGGATCTCGGATTTCATCATCTCCCTTTGGCACAATATCTTATTCTTTCCCCCCCTTTTTTTTTCATCTATTCTCTCACGAAGGGTCAGGAAAGCTTAGCCTTGCTGTTCCATTCATTTCATCTCTACATTAACCAGATACCTTTAGTTCTTACATGTTATTCCATTACAGCTACTACAGTCACACCACGCAGTATTTTTCCTCCTTCCTAATGAGTTACGTCCTAAATCAAAGGGTGCCATCAAGTGGTTACAGAGTACCAAGCACCCTCATGTTTGGAAAGATGATTTGTTAAGTCCCATTAACTTCCTCCAGAATTCAGAAGTATTATGAAATTCCAGGAAGTCAAAACAACCTCACCTTTCTTTTATCCTTTGTTCTTTTCAGTTGGATGTGAAAGGGTACATATGGCCTCAAGTAAATCTCTTGATCACTCCCTTACAGATAGGAACACATATGATGTCATGACATCAGAAAACAATTATTAAAGTAGACAGCTCATTTCTCTTCTACTATTCACTTTCCTTCATATTTAGACCTCTTTATTTTTTTAAAAAAAGATTATGTGCGAATGTTAGCAATATCACAGGCATATTTTCAGTCAGAAATAGGAACCAAAATGAATGGTGATATTATCCTGTGCAGCAAGTAGATTAGGATCTACCAATATGTCTTTTTATGATTTATAATAACTAACTTTTCACTTTTGTTGGCTTCATACCATATTATAATAAAGATAAAAGGGATTATAATCAAGGTAAAAAATTCAACTTCATGGACATGGTCTTGGCAGCAATGCAGATGTGATTTGTATTTATTCTTCTATTGATTCTTCTGATTTTTTTAAAAAAAAGTTTCCCAACTTGCTCTAACATTCTATTATTCCCTAGAAGTCTCCTATCCATATACTAAACAGTCCCGCCCTCTGTATCTTCTGAGCCCAAAGAAATTGACCAGGAAATGCCTCCTATGGAAATAAGTTTTTCCCCCTTTCCCCACTCAAATATATTGCTAAAATGAGAAACACTTTGGAGAGCCAGTAAACAAAGAAACGATCCACCTATCTACCTATAAAGGGTAAAGGTAAAGGTTCCCCTCGCACCTACATGCGAGTCGTTTCCAGCTCTAGGAGGCGGTGCTCATCTCCGTTACAAAGCTGAAGAGCCAGAGCTGTCCGAAGATGTCTTTGTGGTTATGTGGCCAGCATGACTAAACGCCGAAGGCGCACGGAATACTATTACCTTCCCACCAAAGTGGTCCCTATTTTTCTACTTGCATTTTTACATGCTTTTGAACTGCAAGGTTGGCAGAAAATCTACCTATAGAAGGATTATAAACATGTCTTAGCCAGGGGTAGGATTCAACTGGGTGTTACTACCGGTTTGGTGATTATGTTTTGCTTGTGCATGTGCGCTATGTGCACACGCGCACCCAACACATGCTGCATGTATAATAACCTTAGGCTGTGCCACCTGGACAGCTGAAAAGTGCTGCACGCAGATGCGCAGCATTCGAAAAGCTTCTTTTTTTCCTGCTTTTTCAACCTCAGCTGTGCCGCGCAAAGCAGCTGAGGTTGAAAAAGCAGGATATAAAGGTCAGGAAAGAGCCCGGGCGGGCGGGTGGGCCAAACAGCAGCAAACACGGAACTGGTTCTGTGTCTGCTGCTCTTCAGAGCTACCAGTTCTATAGAATCAGGCAGAACTGGTAACATCCCACCCCTGCTCTTAGCTCTGATGCTTATTAGATGCTCAAATAATTATATTATTTCATTAATTCTAGATATTCTGAGATTCTGAGAAACTCCAGTAGAATTGGTAACAAAAGGGAACTCTCAGAATTTTTTTTTCTTTTAAAAATCCAGCAAGCTTAAAATGGCATCTCTTTGCCACGGTATCCTAGCTTTGCAAGGTAAGTCAGGTCAGGAAAGAACATGGCTAGACTCCTGGACAGCTACTGTTACAGGTTATAAAAAACAGAATGCTGAAAGCCTTTGCCTCTATTATATCATAAGAATTGAAGTGGGGTTATTTTGATCCCCTTGTTCTCACATTTTCATGCTTCTCAGGACTGTGTTGTCATTCACTGTCTCTCTTCTACACTAACGGTTTTTCTATTGATGGTCAGCTCAATAATAATCTTATATAATTACCAGTAGAAAATCACTGGCTATAATTTATGTAAAGCTAGTGAAGTTATCATAACTATCATGTTCGTGTATTTTAAAACTGGGGGAAGCCTGTTATATAGTGAACAAACTATAACAGTCGTTGTAGATAAATACTACAATCCACTATTTTCCCCTCATCATTAGTTTCTCCAATACTAAATAATACGAGCTTGTTTATGACCAGGTTTGGGGGTGGGGGAGGAGTGTGGGGATTTTAACTCCTTTCAAAATTTTAATATTTAGTTTGTAGTAAAAGCAATTTCTTTATTGTTTTAGTTCTGGCTTAGAATATTGTGTGGATGCAGCCAATTTAAATTTATCCCCCCAGAAACTATAACAAAACAAAACATGATTTAGTATGTTGGAATCCAGAGCGATTCTACTCATATGCCAATGGGGCAGAAAGTGAGCAGAATGAGGAAATGAGGCACAAGAAGAAATGTAGGTTTGCTCACAGAAATGTAGGTTCCTGATCCCACTGCTGTAGAATTATGTCTATAAAAGGGATGGCATAAATTAGCATGCATAAGACAGTATCTAACCACCTATTCCAGAAAAATAATTGGAATACAGTATTACTGGAAAGGATCAAAAATAAGCCTTCCTAAAGAAAAGTTGACTTGGCTTTTGCAAAGGTAAATCTTCTCTCACTAACTCTTTAAGCCATTGCTTCAGTTAAGCACGGTTTGTTGCCGAAGGCATGAATTACTTTGCCAAGAATAAGGGTGTGGGGTGGGGTTGGTTTCCTCTCCCTCTCCTGCCTATTCTCGTATGGTCCCCAGAACACCTTCACATCACCCTACAAAACTGGATGTCTCCACAGGGTCAGCCTGTTTCCCAGAAGGCTGGGGCCTGAGTATGGCCTCCTTGACAATCAGAAGAATGTTGTGAAACAAGGCAAATCAACTCTCTTCCTTCAAAACAGCAAGACCTGGATGATTTGCTCTAAAAACTGCAGATTTTTACCGTCGTCAGAAAGCTTGGGCACAGAAAAAAAAAATCAGTCAACCTACAAAAAATCAGCAGATTACCATTGTCAACTTGGGCACTGCTATAGAGATTCCATCCCAACTTGCCATCAGAGTGGAATTCTAAATTCCCATTTACAGGTTGAAACCAGTTGTTCTCCAGTTTTGTGTCCTACTTTGAAACAATAAAGCCATATTGTTTCAAACAATATAAAATAATATAACCAACAATATGGATGTGCAATTCTTTCATTTTCTTCCAAAATGTATTCATTGCATTCGCCCTGCCATTTATCATTCTTAACTCATTATCTTGAATCTAATGTATATTTATTCACTGCCTCAATCCAAAATGAACCTTAGGAGATGGTGGTGGTGATGATGATGAGGATGATGATAGTTATTCTGGTGCAAATGACTCTACACATTAATTTAGTTATAGCTGGGATATACAGGATAACCATAGGATATATCATCTAATATCTTGAAATCACTTAGTCATGACTTAGAAGGCAAGGCTGATTTTTCTCAAAGCAAGTATGAATGTCTGTCTCCTAAAGCAGATCAAAATCCTTGTCTGACAACAGTTATGGTACATTCCAAGAGAAATTCATCATTAACTCATTACATTTCAGAATTAGCTTCCAATAACTGCGGAAATCAAGTGACACAATTGAGGAAAATTCAAAATTCAAGGCAATTTGAATAAAATTCCCTTTGCTCAAAAATGTCTCAACCCATTAAGACCTAGAAAAATTCCCCAAAAGATAGCTTTGCATTTTAATGAGATTATCCCTATTCCATCCTCTCCCCACCCACCAAAAGAAGCAACATATACCTAATTTAGAAGAAAGAAGGTGAAAAAGTCCACTACAATTCACTCCACATTGTTTCAGAGACAACAGTGATTGTTCTGAGAATTAATGCAAACACAAGCACAATCAAGATAAAAGTCTCCTTCAACTGAAGCTTCATTCCTGGTGATTTCCTTGAGACATCTTGCTTGTTTTTTTCCAGACAAAAAAATATCTAGAACAAAACAGCTTTATTATTCATTTTTCTGGGATGCTTTTCTCACTTCCTAGTTGAGCTGTGATATTTCCAGTTGATATTTTGATATTTCATGGAAGTCTCCCATTCAAGTAGGAACTGATCTTGACCCTGGTGAGCTTTTGAGCCCAGACACTGTCAGTCTAGGTGCTCCATTTATGACATATTTGATAAAATGTTCATGTCTAGTTTGATTTGGCAGGCATTGATTAGCTTTATTGCTATTTATATTCTATAGAACTAAACAATGTCAAGTTGAAGTATTTAAGGGTATTGTCCCTAAAGAAATTTTAATAACGGATGTTCTGCGGTATCTTAGAGCTTCTTAAAAGTAATCCAATGAAGAAGAAAAATGAAGGAAGTATAATGATAGAAAAGTATAGTAGAGGAAAAAAATGATCAAAAATGTCACAACTGAAATATAAATATAAGCAAGGAGAAACACAGTTTGATAGCAAAAAGGCAGATAAAATTGAAATGGGGAAGCACCAAAGGAAATTAAAAAAGGATGATTTGATTAAAACAATACATCTTTCTAGTTCAGCAATCAAGGAATTTCCCAGTATCATTCATGATATGAAATTGTTTCTTTCTTCCCTTCTATACAAAGGAGTAAGTAAACTTTGGGCCATAAATGTACAATACTCAGAGAGAGCTCTATTTTTATTTTACAAGTATTTAATACAAAGAGCTTTACTTTGGTTTGTATACTCTAAAATCAAAATGCTTGTAAGAGAAGCTTTACTATTATGAAACATGTATTAAACAGCTTTGCCAAAATGTATTTAGTGGGATTGATGGAATAAACAGTAAAGACACCCTGAAGTTGAATTTGACAGCAATGACTGCATTAAGGCAGCTTTCTTGGCAGTATTAGGGAAGGAGCTTACAGTTATCTCCTACTTTAAACAACAAGCATGGGATTGGATTTGACAGCCTAAACAGCTTCTTCCACTGATATGATTTCTGTGATTAATGATCTTTAGGATAGCATTGGGAATCATCTGTATCTTTGTGTTTCAAGTTTTTGCTGTCTTTGCTTTATGACTGGCTGTACAAGTTCTTTGCAATAATATCTCCCGCCCCCCCCCCCAAAAAAATTACAAGTTCAATGCTGATGATGTCCCTTTCAGATGACCAATGCTAAACATTACTCAGGAGTATTTACCAAATGCCCAGTTTAATAATGTGATTAATAAGCAAACCCATCCTGGTAGAAGACCAGCACAAACAACTTTGGTTTAATTTAATTCTTTATTATTTGTTTAATTATTTAATATTATTATTCAATGCACAACTGGGATTGCACTGTGAAGCAATATGTAAGTCTAAGTGCTATTGCTGTTTAGAACAGCTTGGATTAGACACGCGCACACACCCCTGCAGTGGATCTTCTTCTATACTGTAATTGATAAAATGTACCTTTTTAGTTTGGGGCAAAAAGTATTTTTTTTAAGTGGGACTTTTAGGAACTCATCAGTCGTTTCAGGAAGGAAAGAGGAGGGAAGGAAAGAAGGAAGGAGGGAAGGGGAGTGAAAGAAAGGAGAAAGGAAAGAGGAAGGAGAAAGGAGGGAAGGGGGGAATCTTTGTTTCTTAAGAGAGAAAAAATTCCATCCATTCCCTTCCTCCACTCCCGAAAATACTTAAGAAACAAATTCAAATACTTATACAACAGCCTAGGTTTTTCTTCTTTCTATTTTGGTCTTTTAAAAAAAAAGCTTCCTATAGAAATAAGTCTCCCTCCTTCTGAGAGTTCTGGAGCTTTTGCCCCACTCTGCAAAAACAAAGATAATTTTTGGAGAATGTGCTTCAAATACGCTAATAAGAGCAGGCTAATTATTTCAGACAATCACTGTTTTTAACCAATCATAAAGTTTCGAATTATGTCGGGGCCATTGTGAATCTGACACAATGTGCTTCAAGGAGTTGGCCATAAGCAAACACCAAATAATGATCTAGAACTTAGGTTTTCTCAGTTAAATCACAATTAAGGCTAACCGGTTTAATATTTAGCTACACGTTAAACTGAAAACAGAAGCAAAAAATTCTGATCCATTCTGGGGGAGAAGAGAAGCCATGAGCTCAGGTATAAGCCAGCACTTTATCATTATGCCAAAATAAGTCAGGAAAGAGACACTTTTGATTTAAGTGAGAAGTAGATGTAAGTTTAATCATTATATTAAGTGTGTGATGACAGATCAGCTGAGTTTCAATTTCCCTTTAACTTGTGAAGAAATAAGACGAAAGATTTCTCATAATAAGGGGAAAACTTCAAGAAAGGCTTTGAGATGTCAAAGATTTCTTTAAAAAATGTACAGTGGAACCTCAGGTCACGAATGCTCCTGTTTGTGACCAAATTGGGTGGTGAACAAAAAAGCCACACAATTTTTGAATGGGGGTGGGGGCAAACAAAATCGGTGTGGAAACATTATCTTTCTGCGCTGATTTCCCCTTCGGCGCCATTTTTTTTGATAGCACGCATGCATAGTTGGTTGTACTTCTGGACAAGACCAAATTGGGTCATGACCGGAGTCTGGGAATGGATTACAGTCATGACTCGGGGCTCCGCTGTATTTACTTGTTAAGGATTGGGGGGACACACCATACCTTTTTCTCACACCATAACGTACGTCTTCTACTTATTCAACCACATGCAAACAAAGTAATAACCACGATAAGCAAGCCTTAAAAGCAACACACTCAACAATGGAAAGACTTCTACCACTCAATGCAAGTGTGATGATGCTTATCAACACCAGCTCCAGAGATGCAGACCAGCTCTTAGTCTATGATAATATATACAGTATAAAATTGGCATCAAAAGCAAGCATTTTATTTGTATCAGCTTTACTTCCCCATAAATATTTTAGTGCAGTTTGTAACACTTTGGATCCAAATGTTATGCAAAACACTACCTTAGAGGCAGTATCTTAAATGAAATCTTAAACCCTCTCATAAGGGAGCCACCATCTGTCAAATCCTCTCCCCCTCCCATTTAATGACTATGTATTGGCATTTTGTTTTCTTCCTTTTTTTTACAGGGTTTCGTACTGTCCCCTTTGCTGAAAATCAGACAGTATGTGGTTGCGACTACGCCTGGCCATCGTACCCCCCAGGCGCCCATGGTGAAATGAGATTTGTCTAACATAATGCTATCCCAGCAAGCATCGTTTTAAATACAAAAATGTGCTCACTATCAAAAGGAAGCATCATATACACATGCAAAAGAATATAGCAAATTGAACCATCTTTTTTTTTTTAAACGTACTTTTTATTAAAAGGAACATTAGACAGCTCAGCTTACATCTGGAGTATGATTAGAACCCCACTGTAAAACAATTACCAGAACTCTGTTTTGATATTTGATGTTAGAAAGAGAAAAAGACCTCATGGAGATTCAAGTCTCTGGCATGTTCTGGCGAGTATATTTTACTGCTGATTTTCTATGAATAAACATATGCTAGGAATTGCTGAAATACACTGCTGGTTTTAAACATTCCTAATGTAGTATTAGAGGTTTATTTCCAGAATTCAGTCTCCATTTAGCAGTTTCCTCTTTCCAGCTGGCAAAAACTATCATTGATACCAGCTCTGATCAGCTATCTCACCCAATACACTTTCCTCTATGGGAAACAAGAGATTGGATGGCAGCTAGCAGGAAGCAAGGCTGAAAAAATATCTAAGCAAATTGGGTCTAGCAATTTGGAAGGGAGATTGTATTTTACCATGAAGAATCAGAAATAATTGCAAAAATTATGTGTCATCAAACTCATTTCAATATAGATGCTATGCTTGGGGGGCAGGGGGGAGAGTTATATAATGAAGGCCATTTCTCTGCCTTTTCAGCAGTCTTGCCTTTCATACAATCTTAAGGCTAGAAGGGGCCTGGAATGTCTTCTAGTTCAATCTCCTGTCCAGGAAAATAATCCTCAGACCATCCCAGACAAATGTTTGTCTAAAGTTTCTTTGAAAAGCTCTAAAGATGGAGCACGCACAGCTTCGGGAAGCAAGCTGTGTTCTATTGCTTAACAACTTAAATGGCCAGAAAATTATTCTTTATTTTGCATTTGGATTTTTCTCTGTGAAGCTTCCACCCTATTCTCTTTCTGTAATAGCCCTTTCAGCACTGGAAGACTACTATCATGTCTCCTCTTGGCTTTCTGTTCCTTAGGCTAAACGTATATAGTTCTTTTTCATTATTTTTCATAGGATTTTACCCCATCCTTGTTAACAGATAACAGATAATCAGAGTTGGATGGGACCTTGTAGGTCATCTAGTCCAACCCCCTGCCCAAGCGGGAGACCCTACACCATTTCTGACAAATGGCAGTCCAATCCTTCTTGTAAGTCTCAAGTGATGGTGCTCCCACAACTTCCGAGGGCAAGCTGTTCCATTGGTTGATTGTTCTCACTGTCAGAAAGTTTCTCCTTGTTTCCAGGTTAAATCTCTCCTTGTTCAGTTTCCATCCATTATTCCTACAGGAGCTTTAGAAAATAGCTTGACCCCTTCCTCCCTGTGGCAGCCCTTCAAGTATTAGAAGACCACTATCATGCCTCCCCTGGTTCACTAGACTAGCCAAGCCCAGTTCCTGCAACTGTTCATTGTATGTTTTAGCCTCCAGCCCCCTAATCATCCTGGTTGCTCTTCTCTGTACTTTGTTGTTCTTCCCTACACTCTCTCTAATTCTTTAACAACTTTCTTGTATGTTGACTGACCAAACTGAACACTGTATTCTAGACGTTATAATATTTCTATGGCTTTGAGATTACATCCGTCAATTTTTCAAAGTTACGTTAAAATATTATGGGACAGATATCTCCAGGTTGGTATTCTTTGCATTTTCTGCCCATCCACAAAATTTAGGAAGAAAAGATATATGTGAAAAATCAAGTCCAGCCACTGAAACATTCAAAATAGTACTTTTTGACATTCCCCTCCTAAAAAGTTCAAAAATCCCAAATCCACCAATCCAAAAAGATACAATGCAACATTTGCTCTAAAGACCTAAATTCAAAGATTTTTGGAACTAGAATAAACTGCTAAACATTTATTGTACAGTAAGCAAATCTTATGTTTAAAAAAGTATAACTTTTCTGATTTTCTACTAAATTTAAATCAGAACAAGAATGTGATAGCTGACAAAACAATATTTAATTCTGAGTTACATATAGAATAGGCAACTGAGGCAACCTTTCCCAGATCACAGAATAACATACAAAAAAATATGACAGGGAAATTAGTTGGGAAGATGTCTGAACTATAAGTTTCCTACTCTAAATGTATTAAATGCAGGCATTTACTTTTGGGGAGAGGAGAAAACAAGCTTTAAAAAAAGTTAATGTCATGGGAGAATGGGAGAGTACAAAAATCAAATAACTGGTACTTTTTAAGTATAAATAAATTCCATGGATGATTTCTTTAAAGACATGCATATGATACAAAAAGAAAGCATTTATTATAAAATCCTTGCCATTACAGAGTAGTACGTATCTACATGGTGTCAGTTTCAAATAACCTTGCTATATAACTAGTTTGTTTATATACAGTGAGCAACCAGGGATCTCATATAGCACAGGTTATTTCTTCCTAAAGTTTCAAAACCATGTTCATTTTCTTCCAATCTAGTCACCCTCAAAATATATTCAACATATATGTTGAAACAGGTAGTCCTTGGTTAACAACCCGTAACTGGGATGGGAAAGCATGATTGCATATGACTGTGCCAACTTATAATGACAGTTCTGACAATTCCAGTTGCAGTTGTTGGGCAAATTCTAGGTGGTTGTTAGATGCAAGATCCTGGGGTTGCCATTTTTGACTTTTTGCTGACTTCCAATTCACTTTGCTTGTCAGAAGCTAGCAGTGAATGTTGCAAATGGCAATCCAGTGACCATGGGATGTTGCAATGATCTCAATTGCAAGCCTGTTGCCAAGTGCAAGCCTGTTGCCAAGTGCCCGAATTGCAATCACACAATGTTGTGACAACCGCAACTTTGCAGGTTGCCTGCAGGTCTCCTCGTTCAGTGCCATTTTGTATGGTCAAATAGTTCTTAACTGAGAACAACCTGTAAAGAGAAATTATACAGTCTTTCCTTGCCCTTCCCTTCCCTTCTTTCCTGTCTTGCTACGTCATGTCCAGACAGCGGCTTTCTGAGCTATGTACACAAGGACAATGAGATGTTCTGGGACAACTTTATTCTAAAGACATTCCATAGTATGACTTTGTAGATATAATCAAAGAGTTTTCTACACTCAGTAAAACGCATTACTTTTTAAAAATCTAGACTGAATATCTGGTCTTTCTCTTTCTCCATATAAAGCGATATTCTAGCAAAGAGGTTCAAAAGCAATTCCTGATGTTTTCCTTGTAAAATGTAAGTATATGCTCATGGTCAAATACTGGAATCTACAGGTAGTTCTTGACTTATGACCACAATTGAGTTCAACATTTCTGTTGTTAAGTGAGACATTTGTTAAGTGAGTTTTGCCCCATTTTACGATCTTCTCACAGTTGTTAAGCAAAACACTCCAGTGAAGTTAGCAATCCAGTTGTTAGGTGAATCTGGCTTCCCCATTGACTTTGCTTGTCAGAAGGCCACAAAAGGTGATCACGTGACCTTGGGACACAGCAATGGTCATATGTGTGAACCAGTTGCCAAGCATCTGAATTTTGATCACATGATCAAAGGTCGTAATGGTGAAAAATGGTTATAACTCATACTTTTCAAGTGCCGTGGTAACCTTAACGGTCACTAAATGAACTGTTGTAAGTCAAGGGCTACCTGTAGTTGATTTTGTTCTTTCACTTTAGATTGATTTGGAAATTTTACATTGGCACTTTATGATTTGTCATACAGTCAACCTCTGGCCACATCTCTTTTCACTCCTAATGAAAATAATAATATGGTCCACTTTAAGATGCATAGACTGCAATGTGCCCAGCATGCTGGCTGGCTAGGGAATTCTGGGAGTTGAAATCCATATATTTTAAAGTTGCCAAGTTTTGAAAAACACTGTTCCAAACCATTTTCCCTAAACAATTATTTCTTCTCTGGCCACTGTGTGTCGCTATCAACCTTAAGAAGGATTTCCCAACTTTTCTCAAACTTTATTTGAAGAGAATGTTGGGGGAAGAAGGAATGCTTCTGCATTTTGTAGTGATTGTTTTGCTTTAAGTATATCTGCATGCAGTGATCTGATTGCAAGCCATATGTTTCAATCAAAGTAAACCAAAACTGTTATCTTTTGCAGTTACCTATTATGGTTTAACTCTAGATGTTGCAAAAAAGTCTTCGTAGTGATTCAGCATCTATGAAAAGCCAGTTGACTAATAAAGCAATTGTCTTAAATGTAAACAAAACAGTTTGAAAAAGAACCATATTTGTGTTAGATGTGCAAGGAGATACAAACAGATTGCCTTCTCTTTCCTCTCTGCACAAAGGGCAAGAAGGAATTTTCCTATCCTAATAAGTAGAAAATCTCTCCAAGGTCAAGCTGAAATCCAAATCAAAACACCATTTTGTCACTTACGTTTTCTATAACAAATGTCCATTCTTTGTCTTCAAATTCCTCTGCATGGGGATCCTGAAAGGTAGGAACACAACATTAAATCCCTGTCTGAACCCAAGAAACCCATGATAGAAGATAAACAGATGAATCCTGGAATTGGATCTAGAGGATGACAGACCTAAAGTCTGAACCCATTGTCGGAAGGCCTCTTTAACAACAATTTTCACTACATCTTATTCTCTTTTCACCCTCCAAATGCTCTGCATAGGAGTGCATTTGGCAAAGCATACTACTTAACCACTTAGTGCTAAAGCACCACTGAGTACATGTTGGGGGAGGTTTAGCAGAATCATATACAGCGGTGGCCCCCAACCTTTTTTGTGCCACAGCCCGGTACCGGCATCACAAAATGATCCACGGCCCGGTACCGACATCAGCACGCATGACAAGGCAAGGTGAGCTGAACAACCGGCCAGCCAGCCATCCCCCGTTTCTCCCCGCCACCTTCAACTCCACCTTTGTCAATGGGCTTTGCTTCGGGATGGCTTCGGGACGGTTGCTCGGCTTGCCTTGCCTTGGGTGCTGAAAGAATCCTTGCGCCTTAGTTTCGTTCAAAGCCCCCCCCCCTTCGATGAAATTAAGGCGCGAGGATTCCTTCAGGACCCAAACGCCGCTTTCCAACCGGAAAAGCTCACCCGGAAGTACTTTCTCGTCAAACAAGATGGCGGCACCCAGCAAAATGGCGGCCCAGTAGGAAATGTTCCACGGACCGGTACCGGTCCGCGGCCCGGTGGTTGGGGACCCCTGATATACAGAACTGAAAAATAGCTGTTGTGCTTTTTACAAGCCAGGAAGAAACCAAGAAGACTTTTGTGTCTTCCTGGTATGTTAGTTTCACACCTTGTCTTACAGTATTATATTTTATTATTGCTTTTCTTTTGGTCTCTGACTACAGTTCGCTTATTTTAATGAACTATATACAAAACCTTCCAATATTTATTGATTTTCGAACAAGGGAAATGGAACACAGGTGTAGAGATTGAGTTTTTTATTATATAGTATTATTCCAGAAATTCTAAAGACTTTTTCTTTTGAAAGGTAATTTTCCTTTACTGTATATTCTCTCTCTCTGACACACGCACACACACACAAACACACACACATATTTAGAAATCTATATGTTACATGTCAGCATTACTGATGAATATCCATGTCGTAAATCAGCACATAAGATGACTAAACTGAGGTTCAAAATCAATATGAGTGATACAATTAAGTACACACACACACACACACAAACACACAGGGTTTGGTGCCAATTTCTAAAAACTTAGTCAAAGTAGGGGTAGCTCCTGGTTTTTGCTAAAAAAACAACTAATGAAGGTCCAGGCGGTTGAGATGATCCAACTGCCTCCTTTAAGAGCATTTTCCTTTCAGATGTTGGTATTGTGTGATACAAATACTTGCTTCCTTTACATTGTTAGTTAGACTTCTTTCTGATTACATACATTATAACCAACTTTAATGTTTCAGTCATGAAACCGTTTTTGCAATGTGTAGAGGGGCCAGTTGGATAAAATATACATATAACACATAGACATGGCTGGAGAGTAACTGTTTATCTTTTCCACAATCTAGTCTGGGTCGGTCACTGGGACCAGAGATATTGTATTCTGAGCTGTATATCTTTTCTTTCCGTTAATTCCCTACTACCACATCACTTCAGTAATTTAGGATAATATTTCATTCATTTACTGAAATGAATTATATTTATAAATGTTTATGTCATAATCTAGTTGTTAAGTTACCATGGAGGGTACAAGGCTCTTATTTGATCATTTCTTGGGGAAAAAAAGCCTTTTGGGGAAAAAGGAACCAGCCTATTCCTCATACAATGACAACCTGTTAACTGGAACTTATCTGTGTTTGAGGTGTTTATTTTGACCACTGGACAATCACAGTCATCTTGCTATTTTCTTTAGTGAAATTTTGGAGGCCCCTGAAGCGCCATCATAGAACATAAAGCCAGAGATATCATTTGAAACAAAAAGATCAGAGAAGGCAGACTGTCATATTCGTGTAGACGTTTCTCAAACAGAAGAATATGAACAAGTTCCTCTGAAGTTTCTGTTTAAGGCAAATACTCTGCCCAGTGACCGATTATCTATGCTTTTAAGTAACAAGTGTTCAAGTATCCACTGCCCACTGCTAAGAGGCTATACTTAACATTCTCATTAGTCGCAGATGCCCAGACGTAACCTTTAATCCTATCAGCAAGGCTGTTTCAACAGCTACTTACAGATTCGGAGATAACGCTATCGTATCACTTCCAGAACACAAGGGTTGTCTAGCTTGGTGCCTGTTCTTTACCCACACTACTATTTTACAGTGCTGTTTTGCAAACAAATTCAGTCCTTTATCTCTGATTCCTATATAGACTGTATGAGCAATGCATTCTGTCATCAGCCACTGCCAGTACAGATATAAACCAGGAGCACAGCTCTGATCTTCAGCTTTTAATCAGTGCAAATAGGTTCTGTTGGGAGGGATACTTTCAACCTGCGATGAAAAATGGCAGTGCAAACATCTTCCTTTCCTTCCTTTGGGACATCTCTCTCCCCTACTTGAGCCCGCTTGATCACCCCCCCCCCAACCTTCTCCAACATGGCACCCTTTAATTTACGTGAGACTGATGATCTCAGAGCATGGACAATTATTATGAATCCCAGCAAGTAGCTAGGAGTCTAGGAGCTGCATAAGAATTAGGTCACCATGAAAGCTAATACAAACATTATTTTATCAATCATTAATTATATGTCCAAATCTTGACAGGACTGAAGTTTGAAAGTATGCTGTTGTGGTTTCATTTAAGTGTAATTCTGCCACTGTTTTAACACTGAAGCTCTTTTTATCAGGACACCCTCTTTTAAGGTATTATGCTTTATATGGTGAATTACCCAGAGGATTAGCTATTAGGTGATATAGAAACACTTTCTTGCTCTATTCAATTACTGCTTTGCTAGCTTTCTGTCTTACACCAAGGATGGCTTTTAAAGAGGTTCCAAAATCAGACAAGAAGATATTCTTATTATATTGCACCAGTACCATTTGATGGCCTGTGCCAGCCTCTGGGATATCTTTCGGTCCAACTGAAAGCCAGAAATCACCTGAGATCAGGTCAGATAACATACCATCTCTTTCCATATATAGCTGGTTGGTTTCCTAAAATAATATTCAAAGCTCCTCTTTCAAAATAAATAAGTGAGTGGCTATTCGGAACAAAGACAAACTGCTCTGGCTTTAGAATGACATTCCCAGTTGCTGGGAATGCATGCCTGCTAGGTGCCTACACCAAAATATTTTTGATTCCAGACAGAGTTCTTTCTTATTCTTTCAGGCTATGCATCCCTTCCATTCTAAAAGCAGAAATCACCCCGGGATACTCTTACACGTCTTACTTTACATGGCTTTATTTTGGGGCTTGGCAACTATTAAATTTCTGAAATATTTGTATGCTGTGTTTTATGAGTTTCTATTTTGTCAGCTACCTAGATCACTTCAGCTAATGGCTAGCATGGTAATGTATTAAATAAGAATACAGATAATCTTTGTTTAGCAAACAAAATTGGGACCAGCAACTCAGTCATTAAGTGAAGTAGTTACTAAGTAAAGCATTTTACAGTTTTATTTCCATTCTCCTTTTCTTTTACATATCTGCAAAGATCATAAATCAAGAGACTGATTGCAAAGTTACATTCTCACCACTCTTTAACTGTGAACTCTTGCTATATAAGGCAATATTTAGATGAAGGCTATCCATAATCAAAAATATATAATTGTATAAATATATAATTATAAATAATTTAAATGTTCAGCCTATTCTCTCTCATTTTGCACACTGGTTTCCTACATACAAGAGCAAGCAAAGTTTCAGTGGCTTCTTTTAATGGTTTGGGTAGCCAAGGCCCCAAGGATATAACGCCACCAACTAAATGGAAGGCCACGGGATTTCCAGTGGTTCGACCAGATTGGCAGAATTGGGAAGGGTGGTGTTTTGGTATTAGCTGATGTTAAGCCACTTAAAGGGTTTAACACTTTTTCTGTGTTGGTAACTGTCAGAAATCAGCATAAAATTGGATTCTTCTACATCTTGTTTTAGCCCTATGCATTGTTTTTTTCATTCATCTTTCCCCAAAGTAGCAAATGTTGCTCTCATCAGCAGTTTGTTGAATTTTAGCATCCATTTCCAAAGATTTTTAGGACTTCAAGGGTTGCAAGAAGCCCACAGATTGCAGGTGGGTAACCTCTGCGGCACAACTACAGGTTCAAAGAGATGGACATTGGAACAAAACAGCTTCCAATCTGCAGAGCATTATCAATACATAACAACTACTTACCACAGATAATTATACTTACTCCAAACTGGAAGCACAACACACCCCTTCAGCTTCTGTTGTTCCTGTCCTTGCCTGTACCAACTCTATCCTTAAAGATTTGGCGACCAGATTTTATTGTCCTGGATGATGAACTTAATTTCTAATAAAGCAAATTGACATGTACTGTAGACAAACAGTATTTCTTTGCCAATTTCATGATAGCAGGATCTATTATTTTGAATCCAAATAACTTTCCAAAGAAACAGCCTTGCTCGAATAAGACCTTGATGGGTTTGTCATTTAAAAAGTCAAACAATCATGTTTTTAAATAGTAGGCTGTATTTTGTAGTATGTTTTCTAAAAGTGATTTTCCTGCAGTTCCTTGACAGCTCACAGCATTAAACACGAGGATGGTTTCTTTACTTTGATTTACAATGAACCATTGACAATGTCAATGAATATATGGTAATCCCTTGGAGTCGAAGACATGCTTTGTGCAGTTCATCTTTGGATATGGTGGTAGTTCTGCAGTCCCAGTCTGGAAGCAGTTTTTGGTGGCATATATCTTCAAAGGCAATGGAGGCTCAGATTCTGTCAACAGTCACAACCTAGGGTAGATGTCAGAGTGACATAGGGTTTCTTTCATAGTGTCTTTGTCATGCTTGTGTAGTCAACATTGAGTCTCTTCTCACAGTTCAGTAAACCATACAGCATAAGGTGGTCATCCATTCTGATATGTCCCACCCACTTCATCTAAGCTCTGATAATCAGGGACTTAATGCTGGTGGAGCATTGAGGGTGATTGAAGACCTCCATGTTAGAGACATGGTTTTGCCAATGAATGTCAAGGATGGAGTAGAGAATGTGTGCGTTGATTTTTTTTCCAGTTCTTTAATGTGTCTTCAATACAGAATCACATCCATATAGGAGAGAAGGGATAACAACAGTAGAATTCCAGGTTTCTGGAGATAGAGATGTTATATTGATTGAGCACCCTAGTACGCAGCCATCCCAGTGCCTGACTGGCGTTGCTGATCCTGGAGGTAAGATATATTGGCTGAGATGATGCTTCCTATGTATTTGAAGTGGTTAACTTTTATCAGCTGAGTGTCATGAATAGTGATTTTTGGTTTTATGGACTTGGTACTTGGCACAAGCTAGTAAAATGCTTCAGTTTTGTTCAGGTTGATAATCAGGCCAAGGACTATAGCAATATCTGAGAAGTTCAGCATCAGTTTCTATATCATTGTCTTTGTGCATCAAGAGAGCACAGTCATTAGCAAAGAAAGTTTCTTGAATGACTGAATGGAGCCACTTTGCCCCTGTGTTTAAATAGCAACAGTCAAAGTGAGAGCAATTCAAAACAAAACAAAACACACACTTACCTTAAAAAGTGTCACAGTGATTTCAATGTTTTCAGGAACAGGCCACACTACCACCCCACGGTAAGGATTCTTTATTCCTGGTTGCCAACTATGAGCCTGAAGAAAGAATTGCGAGAGACAGGAAAAGTCTTAATCTATGTAGACATAGCAGCTGAGATTAATGCAGAGAGCAACATTTGCTACTTAAGGGTAAAGATGAATGAAAAAACAATGCATAGGCCTAAAACAAGATGTAGAATAATCCAATCCCACTCAAGACAAAACCGGTCAAAAATTGCCACTCTTTATTACCCCATAGAAGTGCAGAAAGCCTTCCATATTTACCACACTTGGTCAACATTTTTGCATGTATATAGATTTAGCATGGTTTTCATCCACTATATAATTTGGCTGCTAGGCAATGAGAAGAAGCCCCTGTCATTAACTTCTAGTGTTGTGGGAAAGGGAGATAACCAAGTTAAACTTTTTACAAAATACCAGATTTGCCAACAGAAATTGAATGTCTTTACTTTTCTTATACATTGATATAATTGTGTTAAATTTGCTACAACTCCATCAGACTTCCAGACTGAGATATACTGTCTCATCATTCCATTCCATTCTTATTTGGGTCAGTTATTCTCTCTCTCTTAGCCCAACCAGCTTACAGAGTTATTGCAACAGGGGGAAAAAGAGGAAAGAGTAATACATACATTGCCCTGAAATCCTGTGCAATATGTAGAATACAGAGCTAAATAATAATAATTAATAATAATAAAATATTTATGCCAAACTATACATTTAGATAAATGTTGGGACACAAAAATCTTCTCAATACAACTGGATCCTACATTTGACTTGCTTCCAAGAATGCATTTAGTTAAAACTAATTTCTTTGCTTATGAATTACTGGCAAGATGACTAAGGCCTTCAGAAACTTTATTGATCTGTAGACCTAGTCACATAAAAATATGAAACATTTTTTTAAAAAATAGTTTTATTATAATTCTTGAACTTAACTGGAAGATGGAACTTAGTTCTATGATTCTTGCTATTTGAGAAATGCTCTTTTAATGCCCTATTCAAATCAGGTTAATTAATGTTCTCTGCAAAGCTATTTTAACTCCTGAAAGATAGCTCACATACTTAACAATTAAGGAATGGTGGGGGTTTTTTAAGACCAACTTTACTTGCTACCTGAAAATTTAGGAAAGCTAGGAGGATCAGAGTGCTGCTGCCTGTGTTATATGGCTAAACTAACAAAGGACTGTGCACTATGATGTGAGGGTGATCGAAGACCTCCATGTTAGAGACATGGTTTGCCAATGAATGTCAAGGATGGAGTAGAGAATGTGTGCGAACAAATTCACTTTCCTTGTATGTCCTTGAAGCAAAGGAAATTAGAATTCTTTCATATGAGTAAAGTGGGCATATACAACAATGGGGTGGATTCCTAGTAACGTAATGTAGTATCAGCTCTGGATAGGATGGCTGTCCAGAGAGTAGTGAGGACAGTGGAAAATATTATTGGAAGTTCACTTCCTTCTATCCAGGACATGGCGTATAAGCATTGCTTGATCAGGATCAGTAGTATTGTCAAAGAATTACCCATCCACTCCATGATCAATTCTCATTGTTATCTTCTGGGAGGAGGCTTCGTGGTAACTAAAGCAGAACAACTAGATTCTGTAATGTCTTTGTTCCATATAGTATAAATCTTGTTAATTCTCAAAATTATTTTTTACGCTATGTATTCAAAATGTATAACTTGGCATTTTTGGTGCTGCTGCTATTATTATATTATTATTGTTATTCCTGGGAAGATGACATTGTTTGGTGGGTGGCATTCCTTCTTTCAAGAGTGGGGCCTTTGAATTTCATTTTAATGTGTGCCATTGTACATACAGGTAAATGACAATAAAGTTCTTATCTTAGCTTCTTATCTTACCTTGCAGACTTCACATTTATGCCTGGGTTGTGCTCATAACTGATGATTTGTGTGCTGAAGCCTGCTTTGTGCTCATAACTCCTTTTATTTCTTTTAATATTAAAGAACCACTTTAATTTTTTTAACCCTCTTTCTATATTTATGAGAATGCACAAGAGCATAATTGAACAAAGAGACACAGAGTGGCCTGTTCTGACTCCTTCAGGGCTGAATCAAATAGTCACAGTTGGTCTAGTGCACTGCACCGTCACACTGCCGTCATGGGACGTTTTGCGATGTTTTTCCCTGTGCGGAGCTGGAGTGGGTGTGGCCTGTGCATAACGCATCCAGCCTACGGATGACACCCCTGGTCTAGCGGTTAAAGCATTAGGCTAGAAAGCAAGAGACTGAGTCTTGCCTTAGACATGAAAACTGGCTGGGTGACTTTGGGTCACTCTCTTTCAGCCCAACACAGGATTGCTGTTCTGGGGAATATAGGAGGAGGAAGGAATATCAGGAATATTTTCCACCTTGAGGTGTTTATAAAAATAATAAAAGGTGGGATATAAATAACAAATAATGAACCATTTCTATTTATTCATACTAACAAATAAACTCTAACAAGACCTGAGTCTTGTAGTAGAGTTGGAAAAGCATGGTCTTCAGCCCCCTTTTTTCCAAATAAAATTCAAGAGGAGGGAGATGAAAGTTCAGAGAAAGGAAAGGGATGGGAAAGAGGAAAAGTTGAAAGGGACAACTGGACTTGAGGAGGTAATCTGTGATAAATCAGATAAAAGAGAAAAAAAATAGGGCATTCTCATTCTATCCACCATCGGCCCTGATTATAATCAAAACAGTATAAATTCCTCCATATCCCAGAGGGTATTGGGCTATAACAAGAAAAACAGCATTTAAACTATCATTTAGCAATGACAGATTCAGCACTATCTACAATAGATGAATGGTTGGTGACAATGATGAAACTTGCTGTGACAGCTAAAATGACATCTCTGATTACAGAATGTCTATATTTACTAATGACTGGAAATCTCTTATGGACATTTTGCATAAAACAGAAAAAAATGAATTTATGGTTTATGGTTTTGATTATTAGACAGGATAGATCAGCGGTCGCCAACTGGTGGGCTGAGAGAAAATTCTGGTGGTCTCAGAGAAATGTCACCGCAAGAGCACCCCCCAAAGCAATTAATTCAGGCTGCGCAGGAACACAAGGCTGCGCCACCCACATGGCCAGCGGGAACCCTCCCCGTCCACTCATTCCTTACCCGTCAAACTTGCCTGCTAAATTGCTATTTTTCCTTTTTTTTCCCCTGACCATCAGCTGTTCTGCTGTGCTGGGAGATTTAGATTAGCTAGAAAGCAAGAAGTGGTTGCATTTCTTGCTTCCTAGCTAGTCTTTAGATCTTTGGCTCTGCTTTTAAGCACAGCCGAACCTCCCTTAGGACTGAAGTTTCTATTATTCAGTGCAGACTAACGGCAAGCAAATTTTATGGGACAGACTCAGTTAGACGATGGCAGATAGATAGATCACTGAATGATTCTGTGAGCAACTCAATCTGCCTGCCTGCTTTACCTGATTTTGGGTAAAAGTTGCTCTTTTTTAATAAAAAAATTCAATATTTATACAAATATTTATAATATTTACATACAAGCCATGCCCAGCCAGTCACATGACCACCAAGCCACACCCACAAATTAGGCTCACCCACAAAACCGGTCAGTGGTCCCTAGGATTTAAAATTATGAGTTTGATGGTCCCTGAGGTCCAAAAGGTTGGCGACCCCTGGGATAGATTATAGAAAGAAGAGAGTTATGTTGTGATCATAATGTCAGAGTTAAATTTATAGTTGTACTTATGATTGTTGTAAAGAAAATTGGAAGTTACTTCTTTGTATCTTTTTTTCTTTTCTTTCTTGCACATTTAGTTGGCATCATTACATAATAAAGTATATCCACAGTACACTAAAGATGTTCTGGATAAAAGTGAGAAATAATTTTATTGTTAAGTGATCTGCAGTTATCCTTATAGTGCTTTTTTTTGCTGAGTATTACAGGATACGTTTAAATTATTGTTTAATTTAATATATTTACGTGGCTTCAAGGATTGTATTGAAAGAACCCAGGCTGTCTTTCTTAGAAAACTTCTGGGTCTTCCTCCTTGTGTTAGTTTTGTTCCGATATACCTGGAACTGGGCACTCGATCAGTCGAATGTATGGCGTGGATTAACACCTTTAAATGGTGGTTTCAGGTGCTCTTTCTGGCTGTTCCTGGTAGCTACCTCTCCCTGGCGTTTGCTGACTCTCATATTTCTCGTTGGGAGAGGGAGCTGATGAAGAAATTACACCTGCTAGGTTTTACGGGGGATGCCCTGGGAGATTATGGCCCTAAGGACACCCAATTTCGGGTAGTCCAACAGCTTGTGGACATTGACTTGCAATATCTACGAGCCAGAGCCAGCAAAACTTGCTCCCCTCTGATCTTCAGCCAATTTAATAATTACGGACTGAGGATGGCTTCCTATTTTTACACTCTAACCACTCCCAAGTATAGAGGAGCTTTCTCCCTAGCTCGCTTTAACGTCTTGCCCTCAGCACTACTGAATGGACAATTGAAGAGGCTCCCGATTAACGAGCGGCTATGCCCCTGTGACAGCTGAGGCTGAAACTCAGGACCATATCCTTTTATATTGCCCTCTGTATAACGCAGGCATATCTAAGTTACTGTCTCTCCTTGAAACAGACCCTTCTAGACCCAATGTTAGTAATTTGTTCTTATATTGTCTAGGGGACGGCTCCTCATACATCACTTCTCAGGTTTCCAATTTTTTTTAAAGAGCTGTAACCATCAGAGGAGAACGCTGTAATCCCCCTTAGTCAAGTTTTTGGTGACCAATTGTTCATGATTAATTTTCCCATGTTCTTATTTTGTTGTAGTTGTGTTTTGGTCTGTGACCGCAAATAAAGTAAATAAAAAAATTATAATCATGAATTGAATACATTTAAATGATTGTTTACTCTGTTTTATATAAACTTCCAGAAGAAAAATGTTGTTTGAATGTGTTGTGCTTGTTAATATTGTTACAAGTAGTACTATTATTGATAGAAAAATCTGGGGACATAAAAATGGGGGGAAATTCAAAACAACAGTTTAGTAGATAGATAAATTAATAAATTAGAATGTATATTACAATTGAATGCCATTAGAACAGCTTTCAAGGGAAATTGGAGAATCACTGATTTCTTTTTTTACACAATGTAGAGATTTATATAATATAAACTTCCATAATGATAAATACTGCGATTGCTATTAAGATTGAAAAAACATG
This sequence comes from Pseudonaja textilis, assembly GCF_049901715.1. Classification (NCBI taxonomy): domain Eukaryota; kingdom Metazoa; phylum Chordata; class Lepidosauria; order Squamata; family Elapidae; genus Pseudonaja; species Pseudonaja textilis. Next base: position 154,183,853 of record NC_141990.1, read on the forward strand.
CAGAGATACAAAATCAGTCATAGAAGCAGGGTTTATTAGCAATAACTGTAATATATTATGACAAATTCCTTTAAAAATTTTAGATCTCTCATTCTTGTTTTGAATCAGGACAATTATCATATGAGAGACTTCAAATTATATCCCCTAATTAATGGAAAATAAGACTAACCTTAGAAGATTTCCTTCGGCTTCTTCTTGTCCAAACCACTACCAATTTATCTGGTTGCCTATTGGGAAAAACAAATATATCCTCTATTAAATGTTCCTATGTTGATTTTAAAAGCTACTTGAGATTATAACATACACTATAACCTTGAAAATTATGCTGTCTCTGCCCATTCCTGCATATTACTATAAAAAAACCTAAAATATACTTAGCTACTGACATGAACCATGTTTTTTTGTATATGGTACTACTCATCAATACCTTTTCAAATCCAGAAGAATGAAAGTTCTCTTTTGAAAAATAATTCTATGTATTATACAAATATATAGAAAGCAAAGCAATTTTAAATTATTTCTACGACATTTTAATGTACATATAACACATACAAATATATGAATTGTAACTAGCTTTGTTCTTTGGAAAATATAACTTTGAGGGAAAGAATCTGGGGAAAAATATTAGATGCTCTCTCTTGCCCTCTCCTGCCCTAAGCTGGAGAGATAAAGCAACGCCTAGTCTGTTTCTCCAGTCCAGCTCACAAGTTCTTTTGTGCAAAGTTCTTTTTGTGTTCTTTTGTGCTGCCTCCTCTCCTTTGGCAGGCAGTTCTTTTGGTCTATCCGCTTAACGACTGTGAAAGCGAAACGGCAGTCATTGAACACAATGGTCATCTGGGCATCTTGATTAATGACTACTTTGTTCAATGACCAATATTCCAGTTCCAGTTGTGGTCATAAGCTGTTCTGACCCAGGCTTCGTAAACCATAATTATTCACAAACTTGTTTTAAAAGCAAAACCTATTTTATTGCAATGCTGGGAATTGTTTTCATTCCCAGCCGGAATTAATCTTAAACAGTCCCCCAAGATAAGCACACACCTTTCAGTTCTGTGGAGTGCTGCCAAAAACAGAACTATCCAATTAACTATAAAAGAAACAAACCAAAGTACAAAAAAAAAAAAACCCACCAAAGTACACAGAGCTTCAAGGATGACTTGGAACTGATCAAACTACTTTGCTTCCTGCAAAGGTTTTGTCATTTAGGCCTGACTTTTATCCCTTATGGGACGGGCAATCACCTCCCACCCTTACTCCCGAGTTGCCCCTTTTGTTTCAGCTGCTCTCGCCTTCTAGCAGCTCTACGCACACATGCACTGGGAAGAGGCTCCCCATGGTCCTCTGCTTTGCTGCTGCCAGACTCCGAAGGCAGCACCCACTCCCAGATGGTTCTGGCCCCATCCCCGCATCGGACACAGGACCCTCATCCGAGTCCTCTCCAGACTGCCCGACTGGTCCCCGTTCTTCCCCACTGTCCAATTCAGCTGCCGGCTGCACCAGCTGCCGGCGAACCACAACATAAGCTAAGGACTATCTCTACAAGTGCAGCAACAATTAAAGCAATATAGCAATCTTAAAATGCTGAAACTTGAATAAAAATAAAAACATAAACATGTGGCATATAACACAAGGTTAGTTAGCAGGCCCAGGAAAGGTTACATTTAGTGCCGCTAAGGCCACTCATGCCTGCTGCAACAAATTAGACCCAAGGAGGACCTCAGTCCACACATCTGTTTCTTTAAATGGAGGAGAACATCTGGAGAAAGTCCCTCAGTGCATACTGACAAATGTGTACTTTAAAAGGTATTATTTTCAGATGTCTGCTTCTTAAATAAGAACTGAAAGAATTTTGCAAAGGATCCAGTTGACAACAAATTGTGTTTGATTGCCATCAGATCCATCAGATGGAGTAACGCAAGTTGGAAGGAAGCCATCCTTTCCTAGAAAAACCTACACTGGATGTACACGAAGAATAAGAATATACCTGCTTTATAAATATACAAGGTGGATAAGTGGTTTCTTCTCTTTATTAAAATTTTAGAGAGCCTAGCATTTTCCATAGAGCTGTCTCGAGTGTCCAGGTTGGGAGGAGCTCCAGTCTCGGCTCTTCCAGGCTGAGCTTGAAAATTGAGGAACGCCCCCTCACCGTCACATGGTCCTCGGGCACTCCCAGTTTTTGCTCAGCCTCGTGGCTAACAGGCTGTTTTTCCCTTGCTCCGGTCGTTCAACATTCTAGGCCTCTTCTCTCATCGCTTTCACGTGGATCACCGGCAGGCAGCGCAGGAACTCAGGTTTGAACTCCCCAGGGAGTGTTTTTAATATCCGAGCCGCTTTCTTTAAGGGAGAAAACGCAGCGCTTCGAGCGCTCCCCCAGCTTCGCTTGCCGCCTAATCGCTCCGCGCAAGGCCGCTTCGCTTTCTGCCTGCCTCTCCTCGCCTTAGCCTGCTCCCCCGCGAACGCCTTCTAGCCCAGGGTACGCTTCCTGGTTCTCCCAAGGGCTCTAATCTTCCTGGGAGTTTACCGCCGCTGGGGCTGCCTCCGTTACTTCGGCCTCCATCTTGGGCCCCTGTGGCATCCGCCATCTTGGGTGTGCCCTGGAACGGCCGCCATCTTGGGTGTGCCTGGAACGGCCGCCATCTTGGGTGTGTCCTGGAACGGCCGCCATCTTGGGTGTGCCCTGGAATGGACGCCATCTTGGGTGTGTCCTGGAACGGCCTCCATCTTGGGAGTGGCCGCATGGCCGTCCGCCATTACTAGAGGCCCTTTTACAGGCCGCAGCCTTAACTGACTATTAGGCAGCCTGGGATTCCCTTGTCTCAGCCTGTCTTTTATTCTACCAACAGGCCTCCTGCAGAAATAGGGTCTGTTGGCCCTGCAGCCTTTTTCCCCAGCAGGCGAAGTAGCAGCTCTGCCCCCCTCACCCTTCCCGGTCCGTCCGGCAGGGGTAGCTGCCTGGCGTTCACCTTTCTGGCTGATTGGTCTCTGGGCTAGGCCCTGGTTCGTACCAAACCTCTATTTTAAACAGAAAATTTTTTTTTTACTAAAAGGGGGCGTGAACGTGCGTTGGGATTCCCGGCCTCCCGTAGGCCGCATCCAGACCTGGTTTCAGCTTACATTATTCCCTTCTGCCTGCGGCCCCAGGGTCATTGGTTTTTCAGAGGCCTACCAGTAGGCCGCATTGCTTCCTGACTCCTGGGCAGATCCTGGGACTGCTCAAATACCTTGCAATTCTGCCTAAGTCTCCCCCAACTAAGGAGTTAGTTGCTTGCCATGTCCCTTCCCCGGTTCCGCCCGGCAGGGACAGCTTGGCGTTCATTCTGGCTGATTGGCCCCGGGTTAGGCCCTACTTCCCAACACATTACAGAACAATTCTGTGGCCTTGACAAAAAGGGGTGCAACACGAGCACTGGGAGTTCCAGCCTCTGCTTAGGCTGTACCCAGACCCGTAACCGCCTCGCATTAACCAGAAAATTTTTTCCTTTTTTCTCTCCTCTCCAGATGGCAGACGACAATACCTCTCGTGGCACTTCTCTGAAGGCCAAGGCCAAATCCCACCACCTGCGCAAACAGGCACAGGAACCATCCAAAGCTTCCCAAAGGGATGCCCTCAGGCGACACAGGGCCCTCGAAAGGGAAATTGACAGACGCTCTCAGGAGTCAAGCTCTGTGCCCCGGACCCTTCCGTTCCATCAACCTCCACCCATCCTCCTCTCCCCTCCCCTCCTGCTTCTGCTTCTCCCCACAGCCTGGACAGGCCCCTGAGGTCACCTTGCCCACCACTGCTGTAGAACTGCGCCCGGAGGACTCTCTCCCCATGGCGGAAATACCCGAAAACCTAATGCAGGCTATGGAGCTGGCCATCCGGCAAAGGGTAGCGCAACAGATGCAGCAGCTGGCCGGTCTGGCTCCTCGGCCCGCGGCCCCGAGGCTCTAGGATCAGCGGCCTCGCATAGTCAGGCAACTCCCCAAGAGGACTTAACCTTACCTTTGGAGTTGGAGGGAATGGAGGCCCAAGAACCCGGGGACCCTTCCTCTTTGGGGACGAGCAGGACCTTGACATGAGGTCCCTCATAGGCAGTGAACTCTTTTGGGAACAGGTCCCTAGAAGGGGACATGTCGGAGGACGAGGGCCTCCCTCCAGGTCAGCCCGCGTTTCTAGGGCTCTTTAAACCGCACCTATTTAGGTCCCTCCTGTTCAAAGCCAGGACCACCTCGGGCCTGAACCCCCTCCCCACCCAACCCAGCGCGGCGGCAGGGGTTCCTCCCGACTCTCTCTTCTCTCAGCCCGTGGCGGAAACTGAGGTGATCCCTGTCCCGCCCATATTCTCAGACATGGTTTCTAGGCAGCTGGCCTCCTCGGGCCCCCCCCCCAACGCCCAGGACAAGCGGTTTTTTAACCTGGAACCGCAGTTCTCCACCTTGCTCGACCCCCCCCCGTGGACGCAGCCCGTGGTGGGCCTGGTTTCGCTCTACTCCCAGCGACTCACTCGATGCTCTCCAGCCCGAGGACAAGCGAGCTGAACTGGCCCTGTGCCGCGCTCACCTCTCTGACGCTTGGGCAGTCAGGGCTTCCACTGCCGCCGGCTGCTTTTCACCAGGTCTTCCATCAAGTGGCTCCAGCAGCTCAAGCAGCATGTTCCCACAGCCAATCTCAGGGCGCACCAGGACATTGCCAAGATCCTGGCCGCGGCGAGCTTGCAGACGCCACCTTCCAGGCGGCAAAGTTCTCCACCAGGGCCATTTCGTCCCAGGTTACCGCCCCGCTCTACTCTGGCTCCGCCACTGGCAAGCGGACGTTAAAAACAAGACTAAGCTAGCAACAGCCCCATCTCTGGGGGAAGTTATTTGGACCGGTTCTCGACCCATTCCTGGCCGAGACCCGGAACAAGCGCAAGTACCTCCTTCCCTCTCTAGGAGGTCCGACTTCAGAGGCTCCCCCTCTCCTCGCCAGGGTTCTTCTCACTCCTCCTCCTTTGCCAGATACTACCGATCCTCTCCCTATAGATCTCCCTACCGAGCGGAGCCGGATGGGTCCGGAGGTACTTCTTCCAGGAAGCCCTCCCGGGATCCGGGAGAGGTTCTGCTCCGGATGCTCGATAATGCAGTCGCCCTCAGGCGCTTGTCCTTTCAAAAAAAAAAAAAAAAAAGGAAGGAGTGCGAGAAGGCCTTCTCTCTCGACCTTTAACCCCTGCTTGCAACAGGCTCCTACCCCAGGAGCACTCTTGTCCTCCTCACCCTGCCCTGGGCAACTGGTCGGCAACACATCTACCCCCATTCAATGCTAGCCGGGTCCCTTCTTGCGCTCCCGGCCTCACTCAGATCTCTGCGCCTCCCTCCTTCTCTCTGTCCCAGAGTTCTCCCAGGGGAATTCCCAACACGGGTCGATCTTCCCAGTTTCTTGAATCCCGGTCCCAGTGCACACCTGTTGGCCTCTTTGGCGGGACTGCCTCCCGGATAGCTCCGCCTCCTCTTTAGGCCCCTTGTTGAGACATTCCAACATCCAGGGTTTTCTCCTGTTGGGCATGCCTTCCAGCGGGTCATCAGGGTTCCAGGAGAGATTCTATTCCAGACGGGCCCCACCCGCAGGACTAGCCAAGCTTTGGTATGTCCCAACCTGGACACTCGAGACAGCTCTATGGAAAAGGGCGTTGGTTCTTACCTGATACGCTTCTTTTCGTAGAGCTGTTGAGAGTGTCCAGCCCCACCCGTAGGCCGTCTGGTGGGAAACCTGGCTGTTCGACCGAGCAATCTAATATATTTTTTTCCTGAGTGTGATGAGAACAGGACTTTCCTTCTCGTCTGTGCAAAAACCTGGGAGTGCCCGAGGACCATGTGACGGTGAGGGGCGTTCTCAATTTTCAAGCTCAGCCTGGAAGAGCCGAGACTGGAGCTCCTCCCAACCTGGACACTCTCAACAGCTCTACGAAAAGAAGCGTATCAGGTAAGAACCAACGCCCCTTCCATGTTTTCATGCTTCTGTTTTTGAAGAGCAGAATTTGTCACTCAGTGCTTCTTGGACCAGCTATGTGATCATTCCATACCTTGCGCTGCTCTTCATTTTTGGCAGAAACAGAAAATTTAAATGGAGTGGGTTTCCTCAGTTCCACATCCCTAGTTCTAAACCCTAACTGGTTTTTAAGACAAATTATCAAAAATATGAATTCAGCTTGTAATCAGTCCAAGTATATGGCCTCACTAATAGACGTCAAACATTACCACCCCATCCCAATATGTAATCAAAAGCATGCTGCTAAATGATGGATAATTGTAATCTTTTAGATATTATGTGAAGACTCACTGAAGAAAGGCAGAAGGAAAGGAAAGAAGAGAGTGATGAGCAGGGTTGAAGGACTACAGTGGCATACAACTAGTCTTCAAATTGCAACCATTTGTTTAGTGATCATTCAGAGTTACAACAGCACTGAAAAAAGTGACTTATGACCGCTTTTCATACTTAGGACCCATGTACTTACAGCTGTCCCATGGCCATGTGTAACAACTGTCTCACTTAGCAGCAGAAATTTTGGGCTGACTTGTGGTCATAAGTTAAAGGACTACCTGTACACTGTTGGAGGACCTTAGGGACAGTTCAGGAGAAAAACCTATGTGATTGCTAAGAGTCAACAACAACTTGATGACACATAATCATCATATCAATTGGTTATGTTAAATATATTCCTTTTATCTTGAAAACAATAGGAAACTGGAGAATAAGTAATTTGTAATAAGCAAGTATCAGCACCAGCATCAGATACATTCATGGCCCAAGTAACCAACATGAGGCAATGTGTTCTGAGCTGAAAGAATATTCGCTTTTCTCTTATTGACTCTTAATAGACAATGATGTAGAGAACATCGTGACTTTTTTTAATAAATGAGACAAAGAGATTAATATTTTTCGGTGATATTGCTATCTTGTGATACGAAGTATAGTACCGCTTTCCCATCAGCTCTTTATTAAAATCAAATGACAGCAATTATTAAACCAAAGCAAATGTGTTGCCTAGTACCACGAAATGATACATTAAATAAATGAAGTGTCAGAATCTTAAAACTCCAACACCCACACCTAAAATTGGATCTAATTTAAAAACACAATAAAAATTTCTTTCAATTCAGAATAATTGGTACTTTATTACTGTTGCTACTGAGCTTTTCTTCCTCTTTAACATTACAGACAATTCAGAAAAGAAATAAGAAGGAAATAAAGTCTGCACGTGTGGTCTCGGATCTAATTCAGGTTTTACTGTGTCTGATTTGGCATTACTGCATTCTGCTAAATTGCTCTTTTGAAGCAAGAACAAATATATAGTTAACAAGTGAAGTACCAATGTTGGTACAACAGTAAACAGATGCACCTACTGAAGGATAAAAAATAATTATGCAATTTATTATGATTCCTGGTAGTTCAGAGAAATGATAAATCTGGCCTCTGGCTGGCCCCACCCCTCTCAACCCACTTCTCCGCTCCCTGCCCAGTCAGTCCCTCTTGCACATGCACAACATTGTGCACATGTGTGACAAGCCTGCAGCCTGCTTTCACCTGCCAGGCCAGCCATTGCTGCCTGCCTTTCACTGCGGCAGAGCGAAAAGCTTGCAAGTCCCCCTCCCTTCAGGAAATGGCTCCTGGGCAGCAGAGAAGCAACCCAGTTGAAACCTGTTTCTCTCTGCTGCCCAGAAGCCATTTCCTGAAGGGAGGGGGACTTGCAAGCTTTCTGCTCTGCTGGGAGAGGGTCCCCCAGCAAGAGCAGGTGAGAGAAGCAGCCCAGAAGCGACACGAACCTCTCCACTGTTCCTTCCAGCTGATTTGATCTGCCTGCAACTCGTGCTAGCCCTTCCAGCCATCTTTGGGGCTCCCCAGGCCTTGCCCAACCTACCTACCTGGCCCCCCATCCCTGGGCTCGGCTGACTGGCTTTCCCACCGGCGCGATCTCATCCCACTGGCGGTGCTGGCTGTGGCCTACCAACCTGCCCCCCCCCATCCCCAGGCTCGTCTGGCTGGCTAAGCCACTATGCAGTGTTCTCCCAACTCTCGCTACACATGGCAGCTGCAGCGCAGCACAGCGAGCTGAAGCTGCAGTGCTCAGACCGATAGGATGGCGGACCTGGCTACCTCCTGTAAGCAGGACCATTGCCACAGCACCTCTGTCACCTCTGCCACTTCCGCCCACTTCTCTCTGGGGCAAAATGAAAAGAAGTGGGCAGAGGCGGCGGAGGGAGCAGAGGCGCTGCAGTGATGGCCCTGCTTATGGGAGGCAGCCAGAACCAGGTCCGCTGCCTCTGCCACCCGCGGACACGGTTTGGGAGGCCGGGACCCGGGGATGCTCAAAGCACTGCCGCCACTCATGGGAGGGCGCTGCTTATGGGAGGCCTCCACTGCCACTTATGGGAGGCTGCCGCCACCGCCACTTACAGGAGGCAGCCAGAGCCAGGTCTGCCACTCCTGCCACCCGCGGAGGTGTTTTGGGAGGGCTGGAGCCTGGGGGGGGGGTTGCTCAAAGCACTGCCACTTATGGGAGGCTGCCACCACTTACGGGAGGCAGATCCGCTGCCTCTGCCACCTGCGGAGGTGTTTTGGGAAGGCTGGGGCCTGGGTGTGTGTGCTCAAAGCACCGCCACTTACGGGAGGCTGCCACTGCCACCACCGTCACTACTTATGGGAGGCCGCTGCTTATGGGAGACCACTGACGCCGCTTACGAGGCCGTCCCAGACCAGGTGTGTGTGTGTGAGAGAGAGAGAGAGAGAGAGAGAGAGAGAGAGAGAGAGAGAGAGAGAAAGAAAGAAAACAAAGAAAGAAAGAAAGAAAGAAAGAAAGAAAGAAAGAAAGAAAGAAAGAAAGAAAGAAAGAAAGAAAGAAAGAAAGATGGATGAAGGGAGAGAAAGAAAGAGAAAGAGAGAAAAAGAGTAAGAAAGAGGAATGGAGAAAAAAGAAAGAGAGAGAGAAAAAGGGAGAGAAAGAGCAAGAAAGAAATAAGAAAAAGAAAGAAAGAAAGAGACAGAGAGAGAGAGAGAAAGGGGGAAAGAGAGAGGAGGGAGAGAGAGAGAGGAAGAGAGATGAAGAGAGAGAGAATGAGACAGGGAGAGAGAGGGAAGAGAGGGGGAAAGAGAGAGAGGAAGAGCGAAAGAGAGAGAGAAAGAGAGAAGAGACAAGAAAGAAAAGAAAAGGGAAAGAAAGAAAAAGGGAAAGAGAAAGGAAGAAAAGAGTTAGACAAAAAAAGAGGGGGGATGGAAGGAAGGGATAGAAAGAAAAAGAAAGAAAGAGAGAGAGAGAGGAGAATGTGAATGAGATATATGAATGGACAGATAAATACATGGAAGGAGGGAGGGAGGGAGGGGGAGAGAAAAAAAAGGAGAGGAAGGAAGAACACAAACCCTGGCTTCAGAAGACTCTTTGAAGCAGCACAGCAATCTAGGGCTGACCTGGAAGGGATCTCGGAGGTCATCTAGTACAACCCCCTGCTCCAGCAGGAGATCCTTACAGAATCATAGAATAGCAGGGTTAGAAGGGAGTGTGGGGTGTGTGTGTGTGTGTGTGTGTGTCAATGGCTGTCAAAACTCCAAAAACAGGTCAAGTAGCTCTGGGGAGGTCAGCCATAAATTAGAATCCTTGCTATGCAACCAGCCAGTAAGTGAGGACCACTTGTATTTGGTTTGCCAGTCACATAGCCACCTGGCCACGCCCACCCAGTCATATGGCCACGCCCATCCGGTCACATCACCACCAAACCACACCTATCCCGTCATGTGACCACCAAGCCATGCCCAGCCAGTCACATGACCACTAAGCCACAAATTAAGCCATGCCCACAGAACCAGTTGTTACAAAATTTGAATTCTACCCCTGGAGCTTTTACTACCAAAATTGTGTGCCTGACAAAAAAGCAAAGCAGATTGCTAGCGTAGCTGTACAAGGTAACTTTATCTGAATGATACAGCAGCAACCAGAAATCTTCCCAGCATCTCCCTCTCTCTGTCATGTGTTCACTTAGTAACCATTTTGTTTAAGAACTAAGTCATTGGAGTGGAATGCGGTGACTAAAAAGGAGTGGCTGTAAGCTTAGATTTATTTTAAAATGGCGTTTAATGTTCTCTAAAATTTAATATTGCTAAATTCTGGCGAATAATTTAGTTTATAACAGTTTCTTTAAAAGAAAGCAACACCCCATATTTTACTAGAAGTCATAACTGCTGTTTCATTCATACAAACCAATGCAGCAAATTAAACATTAACTGCATTTAGACATTGCCTTCTACATTTTTGTTTATGTTACTTCTTTGCTGCTGTGTTTGACCTAATAATGAGGAAGTGCTTATTTAGCACTATTTCCTGTTTCTTCCAGACCAAGAAGACAGTTAGGAATATGCCAGTTTTAAAAACTAAACATAATGGCTTGCTTTAGAAACTGCATTCATGGTTAGCAGCTTCTTACGTTTTCTCTGTTCCTGAGTAAAATCTGTCTAGAGAACACAACAGGAATTTATTTGTAGAATGTTAGCTATTAGCCTAGACTCTGCTCAGCTACTCAGTCATTAATGTAGTTCATACAAATGTTTGTTACTTGCAATTAGGGACATCTGCAGATTGTATTTTATATGCAGACCAAGCTGGTAAGCATTCAGAGAAATGGTTAATTAGTTTCGCATTGTCCGGAATGTTTGTTTTCGCTCAAGATAAGCAATGGATCTCATCTGATTACAAGGCAAAAGGCCTTTTCAGAGTTGTTCCCACAAGTCTGAAATGAAAAATCTGTGCATCATAAAACAAGAGGATTATGCAGTGGTGGTATGCTACCAGTTTAACGGGTAGTTTAAAAACAGCCTCTGAAAATCAACTGAGAGGAGGAAAAAAAGCCAATCAGTTGAGAGGAGAAAGAAGACAAAAGCGCAGGATCGGCCCTCCCACCTGCCCCTGCGTGGTTCTCTTCTTTCTCCTCTCAGCTGATTGGCGCTGCAGGCCTCAGCTGGTGGGGAAAGCTGCACACGCGTTAGGTGCGCCCACATACATGCTCAATCACCAAACGGAACAGGTAGGATCCCACTGCTGGGAAGATGATCTTTAAACAGCAGAGAGGTGATTATTGACATTATTAGCTCAATGAAAAATTGTGCTTGAAAATTTGACCCACCCCTACGGTTGATGGTTCCAGTCACTAATGGTTGGGAATATATATTGAGATGATTTATTTGATACTAGAGTCATTAATTCTCCATGAGTGGTAATAAGTCACAAAACTTTTTAGGAAAGTAAACTGCTTAGGTTTTATAGTAATGAATACTATAACTACATATTCCTTATTGCAACATCAGGGCAATGTGATGCAAATTTTTGAGAGCTCTACTGCCCCACTGTGTATGAAATGCCTTGCTGAAACTAGAACCTGGCCTAATTCTTCTAGTGACTCACACATGACCTTGCCACTTGAAATATTGGCTTAAAATGCTGTTGTTTCAGAACACACAACCTTCTATGGTCTTGCAAGACAGTTCTGTGTCCTCATGGAAGACTAACACCTCCAGATTTCCACAGCAGCATAAGCCCACTATCCCATCCTGTTGTTATTCAAGAGGATCTTAATAAGGCTTCACCTATCTATAGAACAGGCCTATTTTTGAGGCCTGAGGGAAAAATTTCCACCCTCTTATAGAACATTTAGTCCTACCTATTATAATGCTTTGGCATTCTCAAAGTTAGAAGGCAGACTTAGCAACAACCCTTCAGAGGGGGAATCTCTGTTCCATTTTGAAAGGAGAAATAGAAATATTCTTCAATATGCTTGACACATTGGCTTAAAAACACTTCTAACTCATTTTCATTCCATCTTAGGGAACAGCACTCAAACTTAGTTGATAGGTTTCTGGTTCATTCTAAAAGAGTTGTCGTTTTTTTGTAATTACAATGCTTACAAAAACTCAATTATATGGAAAACTGGGACTGTTTTTACTTTTATCTACACGGCTATAACTATTTCTTTATATTTATTTCATTATTAATTTATTCAACTAAAATGTTGCCCAACTCCAATCAACTCCGAATGGTTCACATAATAAAAAATAAAACAGTAAAATTCAAGCAAACAAGATTGCAAATCTGGTCAACAACATATGTCATGCACCCAAATAGGGCTACAACTAGATAGTTCTAAAAGCCTAGGAAATATTATAACCTATTTCATTGCTTCATTATGATATGCTTCTTTTTAGTTGCCCCTTCAAGCTTCTATACTCCTGTTATTCAACATTATTAACAAAATTGATATAAATTATGCAGAATAAGAATACCCATACAGATCTGATCACTTTGCATAATTTATATAGGTTGCAGAGTTTGAGTTGCCTAGGTTCAATTTTTTTCTATTCCTTTCCTCTTTTTTTTTTTAATGCCAACTCCATTTATTGTCTCCATCTGTTAGAACACTAGGTATTGTACACCAAATTACTCATACAGAGAGACAAAGGACTGAATCAGCAAGCAAGATCCCAAATAGCCAGATACAATATTGCAGAGCCAAAATTAAGGACTAGAGAAGTTCAAATGAATATCCCTATATTTGTTCTGTAAGGAGTCATCTGCAGTTCACATATTCTAGGTAAATTGTTTTGGTGTGTGCTTCCCAAGATATTTTGAACAATGGTATTTTGATACTTAGTCTATTTTGGCCTTGACCACTGAATCGGCCAAATGTTCTGATCCTGTTGCCAAAATTGCCAGTTTGCTGACAGAATGGAAGAATGAAGGGCCAAGAATAGATCTGAGTTTTATTTGAACCAGTAGTGTTGTAAAACAAAACGCTACAATGTGACGTCTTCCCATTCAAGACTATAATCAGAAAAATAAACCCTCTTCCACTAATTTCCATTTCAACTCCATCCTGTTTTGATTTAATCTTAATAGGCCTTCAAATTCTGGTAACTACACTATATTCACCCCCTTCCAAGTAGTTTTGACATATAAAGGATTTGTATTTTTTTCTTCTTCTTTTGGGACATTTTTTTATTTGAAAAACAAAACAGGGTTATTGCAATCCACAATCTTTCCCCTTTTATTTCTTAGTAGCTGCTGTTTGCTTCATGTTTCCTGGCATTTACCACCTGAGTTTACATGGAAGGGAATGATTATTGGACTTCAGAAATCTTACTACTCATTTAACAATGAACAATGTTGCATACTAAATGAATCTTTCCAAAAGCTCTTTCTTGTTCACTTTAATAAGGCCTTGATGGCAGGGGAAGGGTATAAACTTTTTGGCATGTATTGATTCAAGTAAAAGCTATGCTGTCCAAAAACTTGTATTTTTTAAAACTGTCAAAACATATTTTGCTGTTGTTATTGTTGTTGTTGTTGTGTCTTACCCAGGACTACTTTAAGTGCAATGTTAGAAAAACATCATAAATGATTTGACCTTTAAATGCACTGTTTATATAACAAAATACACAAGCACAAATCAGATAGCACAGACAGCAGAACTCTGTCTTTATCACAAGGTCCCTTTGCCAAGGTCATGTTTTTGCTTTCTGTCAGGAAAATGTCTGGCTTGATCTTGTTTAAATTAAAATGAAGTCAAAAAGCAGAAACCAGTGGCCTCTTAGACTGGCATGCCACTTATTTACATTTAAGAATGGGCCACTTAGTAGGCAGTGCCCCATTCTTAAAAGAAAATTCAACAAAAGGTACTATGTACATTATGTTGAATCAAACCAGGTTGCGACCATATATGCCAAAAATGTAGCAAGAAAAAAGTGTACAACTGATACTCCGTGGGATTAGATCTAGAATAAAGCAATTCTTGACATAAAACGCAACAATGTCTTCCATTAGGACTCTACTAGACAAAATGTTATAGTTCAGGTAAGGATATTGGAGCGCAGCTTTTCATAGTTAATTGTATTTGAACTTTAAAGAGCTCATATAAATATGTTATAATGAATAAAAGAGGTAGGTTTGAACCTCATCAGAACCTTGGAGAGTTCAGTTTAGGCTGGGTTTACTCTCAATATAAATTATTCCAGCATTTACCAAAATGTGTCAACTGCTTAAGAACGAACACATGACTCCTTAGCTCAATTACTGCTTGCTGCAGACTCTGGACTTAAGGAACCCTTGACTCTTTCTGAAGTCTAGACTTCTACATCTCAAGTGGATAGGGCAACAGGTTGGGAAGGAACAAAAATGGTATGGAGCAGGGGTCTCCAACCTTGGCAACTTTAAACCGGGCGGACTTCAACTCCTAGAATTCCCCAGCCAGCAAAGCTGGCTGGGGAATTCTGGGAGTTGAAGTCCACCAGGCTTAAAGATGTCAACGTTGGAGACCCCTGTTGTGGAGGATTTCTTCTGGATTCAGTATTTCACACTTTATTGCTCTGAGTTTTGTTCAAAACCTTTCTGGGCTCCTGATCACAGGGACATCACAAAAACTAGCATGAGAAATGTCTAAGAAAATACACTACAACTACAGTACTACTGTATTTTGAAAACCCATTTGACTTAATACAAAGACATTTGGACCACTATGCAATGATCAATCTATTATAGGTAGCCCTCAATTTATGACCTTAATCGAGCATGGCCATTATGGTTGTAAGTCATGATGACCAGACTTGTTTTTATGACTTTCACAGTGGTTGTTAAGCTTACGTGGCAGTTGCAATGCTGTGGTGAATTAGCAACTATTTTAGCAATAGCATTTAGCAACAGCATTTAGATTTATATACCACTTTAGAGAACACTTTACAGAGTCAGCATATTGCCCCCCAACGATCTGGGTCCTCATTCTACCAGCCTTGGAAGGATGGAAGGCTGAATCAACCTGCAGCTGGTCAGGATCGAGGGAATCGAATTCCTGACAATATGAACAAAGTTAGCCTGCAATACTGCATTCTAACCACTGTGCCACTACAGCTCTTTTATTCGATATTTTGCTGGAAACTGAAAGCAAATGCTGGTCTCTCTTAGTTGTCTTGATGGACTTAAGATCTCCTCTACTTCCTCTGTAAACTTATTAAATCTATTCAATATTTTTTTCTCTCTCTCTCAAAGAAGCTATTTCCACTATCAACACAGAATACCAATACCAAACCAGAATACCTGAAATATGCTATTTCATAAAACCATCCAAAATCTTCCCTCTGCTTTTGTGATTTGGCCTTGCCTATAGTGGAGTCTTGCTCATGTAAGACATTCATCAGACCAATTTATGAGGCACTATTACCTGTGATTTAAACCAGCGCTTGTGATGTATGGGCCTTAGGGGTCCACAAGGGTACTGCATATGATGTGCAGTGTGCGGGCACCAAAATAAAATTTTCTTTAAATTATTTGAATTTCAGTTCAGGCAGCTAGTCAATATATTGTGGTTGTTGACTTCTCTCTTGATTGTTCAAAAGATATGTTTAATTAATTAAAACTTCCTGCTGTGATTGGCTTACCAAGAGAAGGTAGTAATACAGCTGAAGTGGCTTTGATGAGCATGAAATAAGAACTGATAGCCATGAAGTTGAAACTTCAGGTGCTATAAAGGCAGAGAGAAGGCAGCGAATAAAAAAGGGAAGATGAACTAGACTCTGTCCAGTGCACAGAGAATAATGACAACATCAAATCATTTGAAGCAAAGAAATTCCTGGGAAAACTTCATGGCCTCATATCCATGCTAAGCTTAACCTAGGGTTAATATATGTAAACAACTAGACTTTATCTGACAGCTCAATAAAGCAGTTTTAGGCTCAAGAAGATTCACTGGGTTCACATGAAACAATAGTTAGTTGAATAAGTCACAGCAGTTGTGTTCACAATTCACACTAACCCTTTGCTTGTTTTTTTAAGCTTAGTATTATGTGCATCTGGTTACTGACTACTCTAAGGCCTTGCAGTAAGATTGAAAATTGAATGCAAATTTGAATAAGTCTTATATATTTAGCTTTTGTTCAGCACAATCAAGTACTATCAGTTCTCATTTACTCAAGGGATGCAAGCTACACTATGAGAACATGAGTTTGAGAGATAGTTATTTTACCTTCAAATGTGTTGGAAAGGTAATACCAAAAATTCCCAGCCAACTTCACTGATGATTGTTTACTGACATTCATATTGAAAAAACTATGGCAGAGCAATTTGTTTAGTAAAAAACAAAATATCTCAACAATTTGAAGGGAAACCAGGGCAGATGGCAGATCAGTTTCTAGTTTGCAGATTGTTTTTTTTACATTCTAACACATCAAGACTAGCCAAAGTAGCCACTATCTAGTCCTATTCTTTAGAGCAATTTTATATTACCAAAATCCACTAATTATTTAATACATACAAGAAAGAGAGAGAGAGAGAGAAAGAATACCCTATACAATTTTAACCAGTTACAGCTTGTAGAGATAAGGGAAGACAAATATTTCAATGTTGTAATCATACACAGAATTCTGAACTCCAGGGAGAAATTGAAATATTCATCAGCCTGAGTATGAGAGAGATTTTTAGCATCCAGACAAAATATGCATATCTTGAAGCAAAATCTCCTGCTTGCTAAAAGTCATTACGACACACAGCTGTTCGGCTGTGACTTCTTGTAGACTTCTTAAGAATTTCACCATTAAAAAAAAAAAACCTTTAATGACCGACCACAGGGTATTTGCTTTTAATCAATGAGTCAGTCTTGCCTTGTCTTGTCTGATACAGCAATTTTAGAAATATCCACCCTGTATGGAAATATCCATAGCACAGTATTTGAAAACAGGCAGAACATCCATAAAATATCCTAGTGCGTAAACACACGTACACAAGAAAAGACTTTGGATTTCTCTTATATTCAGAAATAGTTGCACTGCTCCTACTTTCTCTGTGGGTTTATATTTGTGATCACAGTTTGGGGGCAGGTGGCACAAATAATTAATAGTTTTCTAAGCATCTAAACCTTCTGTCTCACGCAGAGATTACAGCCATACATGCATACATTTATTTTGATTTATTTACACATTGAATGTGTTGTATTAAATACTACAAAATCTTGTGAATTTAGGTTTACAGGGTCTCATTACATAAACAAAAGACCAGAAGATAGACTGTATTAACAACTTTGGTTTTAGACAAAGGCTACTTCTTGTTCACTCTTGTAGCTGCTTCTAGAGTATCCCCCCCCACAACAGCAAAACTGGAAAATGAAGACATCATGCACCATAGAACAACAGTTTTATTTCAACAACAGTTTATTTCATATAAAACACGATGACTAAGTTTGTCCAATATACTGAACCCAAAGCAAAATAGGTTCAGCCTGATATTGAATCCTACATCTTTCTTTGTATGCATTTTTGTGTTGACCTCACAAGGTAACCCCACACACTGAAATAAGCACAGGGAATGTTTTTTCTCTGATCCAGACCTTTGATAATACTATATACATGCACACACTTTGGTTACCCAATTATAATATGTGTTCACACATATTATATTAATAATATTAACTTTCATTTGTTATTACTCCATTTCACAATTTCCCAACTTTATTTTCAGGACAAATCCAGGCTATTTCTTTCAGTCTCAGTCTATCCTCACTTCACATAGGACCTCTCCTGTAAGATAATGGCAATGCCTTTGTTCTTTCCACTTTTATGTATGAAATAGATGAGAAATTATTTTTGCTTTTTTTTCCTGTAAATATTTTTGCTTCTGTGCTTTTCAACAGTTACCCAATGTTCCATAATCCATATAAAATTTTATCAAGTTGGGCTTTTCTCAGGGTGAACTATGCACCCTGACTAAAGTACTGACAGCCAACGGCTTCCACAAAAGCAAAATCACTGGCTTGATCCACAAAAACACACTGAGACATAATGGAGACCTAGAAGATGAACAGACCTATGGAACAGCTGTCCTGCCCTACATAAGAGGTTCTACAGACAAAATCAGTAAGATACTCAGCACCAGTTTCCCTGCAATGCTGGCAAACTTTGTTCTTCTCTATTTTTAATTTAGTATTTAGAAATAAGTGAACCAATCAACTCACTAGGAATAAACAAATTAACCAAACCATTTTCCCTTTCTGTTTGTCAAATTATACACTTCTCAACTATATTTGCTCAAGGAGTTCTATTCTCTAGTAGGAACCATTTGAATTAATTCTCAAAGAAAGCAGTTGAATGTTTTGAATATAAAGATACATTCAAGAACTAAGTAAACTTTTAAGACATGGTGTAAGTTTGAGTCACTAGATAAAGTTGCCAAGATGCACTAGTTAACATCTGCAGTTCAGAGTATGAGCAAAATTTAGTCACATACCTGGGGAGTGTATGTGATGACAAGAGCCATATGCAAATCTGTTACCCGTCACTCCCCAGCCCCAGGAAACCCCGTCAGAGGAAAACAAAGAAGAGATTAATAATATATGTAAAATGAAACAAGGAAAACATCTGTGGCCCTTGTTACAAAGTAACAATAATTCTGTAACAAAGAACAGAATTGTTCTGATTTAAAGAAAAACATTCCAATTGTATGCTGTCTGTTCATAAAGTATGTTGGTAAATAAACGTAATTGTTAAATACAAAGCTGTAATTGTCATAATTAACTGCTCCTTTAAGAGATAACTTAAGATAATATACTATCATAAAAAAAGAAAAGAGTATAGAGAACTAGAATTCTTATATGAAGGTTAACATTTTGAGGTAGTGGCAAGAACGATCTTAAAGTATATTTATTTGTCCGCCCAATAAATGTATCAGCTGTGACGTTTCTTACCCTAATCCTTGTTTATCAACATAATTGTCTGACTGAGTAAAAGAGGAGATCATCCCCATGAAGGAAGGCCATGACACACTTAGACAAGATAATGAAGGATGAAGATATTTCTATGACCACAAAAATCAGAAAAGTTAAAACAATAGTCTTTCCAGTGGCTGTGAAAGCTGGCATTTGCAAAGAGCACCAGAAAAAAGTAAATGCCTTCAAATTACTAATTAATACATGCCTATTCAGAATGCTGTGGACTACAAGAAGAATCTATCAATTCCTAGACCAAATAAAAACGGATTGCTTCTTTGAACCACGAATAGCAAGTAAAAGCTGAAATAGTTTGGGCATGAGATGGACGTAGACAAGAGGTTAGACTAGGGTTTTCTCAGGACCTCCTCCCACTTTTAAAAATTAATGGAGGATTCCACACGAATTGTTCTGTTTGCACAGATTACATTTATCAAATGTGCTGCATTAAAAATGGATGTGTATGTGCTGCTACTGCTTCTTACAATTGTTTGATGGGATTTTAATATTGTATTATTTTTTAATATAGGCTGGAAAATAATTTTTATTTCACAGACCCCTGAGAGGGTTTTTGAGGATTCCTAGGGGTCCTAGTACCACACTTTAAGAAAAACCGAATTAGAAAAATTAACCAAGTTTGGCAAGATTGATGGAAATAGAAGAAAAGGAAAACAGACATAACCAATGGGTTGTATCAATAATACCACAAGACTGACTCTGGAAAAACTAATCCCAAATTATCACTAAGAACAGGCCAAAATAATAAGTAATTGCCTAAGAAGTCATCAACTAAAATGTTGAGTCACCTAATATCTGTGTCTACAATATCAGTTCCACTTGATTCACATTCCATGTTAATATGACCATACTGCTACCATCTGTGAATCAAGTAAAACACTCAGATTCTTATGTATAACTATTCTCATAATAGATTTGGCTAATTCAGGGTATTTTTCTGATAAGCCCCAGTCATTCTCAATAATCTGTCGGTTTCTCAGAATTATATGATCTGAGATATTTATTGTTCATTTAAAACAGGGCTGTCAAACTCATAGCCCGCAGGCTGGATGTGTCATGCGCTGACCACACCGACACCCAGTTTAGTGAAGGGGGAAAAAGTTGTGATACATCACGTGATGCCAACGTGACAATGCAAGTTTGACACCTCTGATTTAAAGGAAAAAATGTGTAATGTATAGAGAGTCTCTCCTATACATACAACTGTTGTATATTGTTGAAATAATCAGTATTCCTTCTATCCAGTACAAATACTCCTTTCTGAGATGGAGGCCCTCATACTGCAGAAGCAGACTTGTCTTCTTTTTCAGGTTTGGTACATTATAATTTCTTTCTTAGAGTGTTTGAGCCAGAGGCATCTGCAGGATTATGATGCTTTCATCAAAGTGATGAAATCACACTAAACTTAATGTCCCTTGCTTGTGTGTGACTAAGGCAGTGTATGAAGTACTATGACTGCAAACCACATTTAAAGTTCAACAAATGAGGACAAGGATCAGGTAGAATCAAGGTAAGCTAAATTGTCCACAATGATTCTACTTGTGAGATAAAGCCTTGATTTTTGCTTAAAGTAGATCCATATTTGAAGTCTTTCACCAACCGTACCAATTCTTGTGAGGAAAATCTGAACTGTTTTACAATCTCTGTAAAGGGATTTCTCCTTGGATTCCAAACTAGAATTTTAAGATTATTCAAGATCAGTAAGATTTAATGTATTCTCTAGTGTAATTCAGGTGTTTCAGGGAGAACTTTATTATTAGAGTCTGATTTTTATCGCCTAAACAGATAGTTTGTAATCTTTCTCAGTTGACATATTTGAAATTATATAGCTCAAAAGATTTATTCTTTTTAGATGCAATAGTAGTTTAATTCCAAACTGTAGCAGAAAATTTAGCAAATCAAAACTTAGCTCTGTTCATGCCTGCAATAAATCTGCCATTCCATAAATGCATCTGAAAGTACTAACCACCTCATACAGTGTAGTCAGACTTCTTTGCATATATTCTTGCAGTCAGGAAGAAGATATGATCTTTTGCCCCAACTGTTGGATTGAAGCCTGTTTTTAATATAGTGAAGGAGCCAGGTGAAACCTGTTTATTCTCTCAGGCTTTTAATGCCCAAGTGATGCTGCTATTGCTTTACTTGGTTTTTAATCACTGGTTTTCTTAGTAGTTTGTTTCGTGTTTTAAGGACATGTTTCATAGCTATAATTTTATACTGATTTTTATACCTCTTTCTATTCTACTGCTATCACTGCATTTCTTTCTTCCTTTAGAAGATTTATATGGCTGCTTATCTTGTGAGACACAACTCCTGACTGTAATTCGTTTCAGTTAAAAAGATGAAGTCAAGCTCTTCCAAATTAATAGACTGAAATACTGCAGTCCATCCTAAACTCATCATATTTGCTGGGCTAAAACCAATTGACTGATAATAATGAACTGTAATTAGGACAAAGACCTTTTTATTTCACTTCTTGGCTCTTGCCAAGCAGCATTCAAATACATTCAACAGTGGCAGATGCTTCAGGCCAGATTAAAGCAAACAAATTCTTTATTACCTCGATTGTAAAACAAAAGGAAGCAATGTATCAAATGGAAATATTGGACACCAAATTTAAATCAGTTTTAAATGCAAATATAAAATCCATGTTGACTAAGATACATATTCCATACAAAAAATGTTCTCAAACCATAGAGTAAGAAAGGCTCCAACATAAAAGATACAATGCATTAGAAAGGTAGTTTCTAAATTTAAACCTGTGGCATGAAGCATATATTTTATTCTCACTTCAGAAAATTATTTCACTGACAGCTTATACAAGAACCACAGCATGCATATGAATTATCAAAACCTGCACACTTGTTCATATCATTCTATTTTCACCTTGCCTTCTACATGTGACTTGCTATGCTGTATAACATAAAACAAACAGTCCATGCTGTTCTGAAAAATAATCTAGTGGGTGACATCAGCTGAAATCTAAGAAATCCTGCTCTTTGTTTTAAATCTGGGGGGGAGGAGGAAAGATAGTTAGAAGTAGCCAGTCAAGGAAGAAAAAAAAATACATGTTCATTAATACCCTTTCTTTCAGAGAACAGAATAGCATAAAAAATAATATATGAAAACTTAGTATAGCTAGTTCCAGATAAAATAGATGTTTTCCCCATATCTAGGTATCAGATTAGCATTACTGTAAAACAAATATGGAAAAGAATTGTGAACACAACAGAAGACCCCTATGGTTTTGGGTCAAGAAGAGCCTGTGGATATCACAAGAATCTGTCAATATTAGCACTTCTTTGGTGACAAAAACCAAACCTTAAGGAAATAAAACAGGAAACAAAGATGCTGATAAAGGATAGCATTTGTAGCTGAGGGTTGTGGATGTTTCATTTTTTCCATAGAGCTGTCTCGAGTGTCCAGGTTGGGAGGAGCTCCAGTCTCGGCTCTTCCAGGCTGAGCTTGAAATTGAGGAACGCCCCCTCAACGTCACGTGGTCCTCGGGCGCTCCCCAGTTTTTTGCTCAGCCTCGTGGCTAACAGGCTGTTTTTCCCTTGCTCCGGTCGTTCAGCATTCTAGGCCTCTTCTCTCATCGCTTTTCACGTGGATCACCGGCAGGCAGCGCAGGAACTCAGGTTTGAACTCCCCAGGGGTGTTTTTAATATCCGAGCCTTTTCTTTAAGGGGAGAAAACGAGGCGCTCGAGCGCTCCCCCGCTTCGTTTGCCGCCTAATCGCTCCGCGAGGCCGCTTCGTTTCTGCCTGCCTCTCCTCGCCTTACCCGCCGTTCCCCCGCGACGCCTTCTAGCCCAGGGTACGCTTCCTGGTTCTCCCAAAGGCTCTAATCTTCCCTGGGAGTTTACCGCCGCTGGGGCTGCCTCCGTTACTTGCGGCCTCCATCTCGGGCCCCCTGTGGCGTCCGCCATCTTGGGTGTGCCCTGGGCGGCCGCCATCTTGGGTGTGTCCTGGACCGGCCGCCATCTTGGGTGTGCCCTGGAACGGCCGCCATCTTGGGTGTGCCCTGGAACGGCCGCCATCTTGGGTGTGTCCTGGACCGGCCGCCATCTTGGGTGTGCCCTGGAACGGCCGCCATCTTGGGTGTGCCCTGGAATGGCCTCCATCTTGGGAGTGGCCGCATGGCCGTCCGCCATTACTAGAGGCCTTTTACAGGCCGCAGCCTTAACTGACTATTAGGCAGCCTGGGATTCCCTCGTCTCAGCCTGTCTTTCATTCTACCAAAGGCCTCCTGCAGAAATAGGGTCTGTTGGCCCTGCAGCCTTTTTCCCCAGCAGGGAAGTAGCAGCTCTGCCCCCCACCCCTTCCCGGTCCGTCCGGCAGGGGTAGCTGCCTGGCGTTCACCTTTCTGGCTGATTGGTCTCTGGGCTAGGCCCTGGTTCGTACCAAACCTCTATTTTAAACAGAAAAAAAATTTTTGACTAAAAGGGGGGCGTGGAACGTGCGTTGGGATTCCCGGCCTCCCGTAGGCCGCATCCAGACCTGGTTTCAGCTTACACTATTCCCTTCTGCCTGCGGCCCCAGGGTCATTGGTTTTCTTTTTTTCAGAGGCCTACCAGTAGGCCGCATTGTTTCCCTGACTCCTGGGCAGATCCTGGGACTGCTCAAATACCTTGCAATCCTGCCTAAGTATCCCCCCAACTAAGGAGTTAGTTGCTTGCCATGTCCCTTCCCCGGTTCGCCCGGCAGGGACAGCTTGGCGTTTATTCTGGCTGATTGGCCCCCGGGCTAGGCCCTACTTCCCAACACGTTACAGAACAATTCTGTGGCCTTGACAAAAAAGGGGGTGCAACACGAGCACTGGGAGTTCCAGCCTCTGCTTAGGCTGTACCCAGACCCGTTAACCGCCTCGCATTAACCAAAAAATTTTTTTTTCCTTTTTTCTCTCCTCTCCAGATGGCAGACGACAATCCCTCTCGTGGCACTTCTCTGAAGGCCAAGGCCAAATCCCACCACCTGCGCAAACAGGCACAGGAACCATCCAAAGCTTCCCAAAGGGATGCCCTCAGGCGACACAGGGCCCTCGAAAGGGAAATTGACAGACGCTCTCAGGAGTCAAGCTCTGTGCCCCGGGACCCTTCCGTTCCATCAACCTCCACCCATCCTCCTCTCCCCTCCCCTCCTGCTTCTGCTTCTCCCCCACAGCCTGGACAGGCCCCTGAGGTCACCTTGCCCACCACTGCTGTAGAACTGCGCCTGGAGGAGTCTCTCCCCATGGCGGAAATACCCGAAAACCTAATGCAGGCTATGGAGCTGGCCATCCGGCAAAGGGTAGCGCAACAGATGCAGCAGCTGGCCGGCCTGGCTCCTCGGCCCGCGGCCCCCGAGGCCCTAGGATCAGCGGCCTCGCATGGTCAGGCAACTCCCCAAGAGGACTTAACCTTACCTTTGGAGTTGGAGGGAATGGAGGCCCAAGAACCCGGGGACCCTTCCCTCTTTGGGGACGAGCAGGACCTTGACATGAGGTCCCTCATAGGCAGTGAACTCTTTTCGGGAACAGGTCCCTAGAAGGGGACATGTCGGAGGACGAGGGCCTCCCTCCAGGTCAGCCCGCGTTTCTAGGGCTCTTTAAACCGCACCTATTTAGGTCCCTCCTGTTCAAAGCCAGGACCACCTCGGGCCTGAACCCCCCTCCCCCACCCAACCCGGCGGCGGCAGGGGTTCCTCCCGACTCTCTCTTCTCTCAGCCCGTGGCGGAAACTGAGGTGATCCCTGTCCCGCCCATATTCTCAGACATGGTTTCTAGGCAGCTGGCCTCCTCGGGGCCCCCTCCCCCCCCCAACGCCCAGGACAAGCGGTTTTTTAACCTGGAACCGCAGTTCTCCACCTTGCTCGATCCCCTCCCCGTGGACGAGCCCGTGGTAGGCCTGGTTTCCCGCTCTACTCCCAGCGACTCACTCGATGCTCTCCAGCCCGAGGACAAGCGAGCTGAACTGGCCCTGTGCCGCTCACCTCTCTGACGCTTGGGCAGTCAGGGCTTCCACTGCCGCGTCGTTTTCACCAGGTCTTCCATCAAGTGGCTCCAGCAGCTCAAGCAACATGTCCCCACAGCCAATCTCAGGGCGCACCAGGACATTGCCAAGATCCTGGCCGCGGCCGAGTTTTCGGCAGACGCCACCTTCCAGGCGGCAAAGTTCTCCACCAGGGCCATTTCGTCCCAGGTTACCGCCCGCCGTCTACTCTGGCTCCGCCACTGGCAAGCGGACGTTAAAAACAAGACTAAGCTAGCAACAGCCCCCATCTCTGGGGGAAAGTTATTTGGACCGGTTCTCGACCCATTCCTGGCCGAGACCCGGAACAAGCGCAAGTACCTCCCTTCCCTCTCTAGGAGGTCCGACTTCAGAGGCTCCCCCCCCTCTCCTCGCCAGGGTTCTTCTCATTCCTCCTCCTTTGCCAGATACTACCGATCCTCTCCCTATAGATCTCCCTACCGGCGGAGCCGGATGGGTCCGGAGGTAATCCTTCCAGGAAGCCCTCCCGGGATCCGGGAGAGGCTCGTTCCGTCGTTCTCGATAATGCAGTCGCCCTCAGGCGCTTGTCTTTAAAAAAAAAAAAAAAGAGGAAGGAGTGCGAGAAGGCCTATCTCTACTCCGACCTTTAACCCCTGCTTGCAACAGGCTCCTACCCCAGGAGCACTCTTGTCCTCCTCACCCTGCCCTGGGCAACTGGTCGGCAACACATCTACCCCCCATTCAATGTTAGCCGGGTCCCTTCTTGCGCTCCCGGGCCTCACACAGATCTCTGCGCCTCCTCCTCCTTCTCTCTGTCCCAGAGTTCTCCCAGGGGAATTCCCCGCACGGGTCGATCTTCCCAGCGCACACCTGTTGGCCTCTTTGGCGGGACTGCCTCCCGGATAGCTCCGCCTCCTCTTTAGGCCCCTTGTTGAGACATTCCAATATCCAGGGTTTTCTCCTGTTGGGCATGCCTTCCAGCGGGTCATCAGGGTTCCAGGAGAGATTCTATACCAGACGGGGCCCCACCCGCAGGACTAGCCAAGCTTTGGTATGTCCCAACCTGGACACTCGAGACAGCTCTATGGAAAAGGGCGTTGGTTCTTACCTGATACGCTTCTTTTCGTAGAGCTGTTGAGAGTGTCCAGCCCCACCCGTAGGCCGTCTGGTGGGAAACCTGGCTGTTCGACCGAGCAATCTAATATATTTTTTTCCTGAGTGTGATGAGAACAGGACTTTCCTTCTCGTCTGTGCAAAAACCTGGGGAGCGCCCGAGGACCACGTGACGTTGAGGGGGCGTTCCTCAATTTCAAGCTCAGCCTGGAAGAGCCGAGACTGGAGCTCCTCCCAACCTGGACACTCTCAACAGCTCTACGAAAAGAAGCGTATCAGGTAAGAACCAACGCCCCATCTAACTAGGTAACATCATTATCTAGTTTGAGTATTGAAACATCAGCAAGAAAACAACCAAGCTCAGAAAGCACCAAGGACCCCTCAAACAAGGGTACAGCTGACACCACACAAATTTGGCTACTCCAAAATACATGTCCACATTTCTTCTATGAGATGGAGTAGAATGATATCCAGCCCACTCATTATGTTGTGTTTGCATGATAACTGTCATCCTTCTTAATAAGGAAGGCTCAGAGAAATACGAAGACAAAAATGTGCAAATCTCTCCTTTACATTCGTCAATGGAATAGTTAAATGTTATCCAGATATTTTCCCATCACATTTTTCCCAGCAAAGCCTTATTCTACCACTGTATGTCTCATTACGAAAGCAGACATGTATATTGATAACTATGTCGCCATGGGATAAAGAGCATCTTGCCTATGGGTTGAGTGGCTTCTCTTTCCACAGGCCTGATGAATGGAGTCCCAAGCTTTTGGCAAAGGACTGAGAAAATGTCCATGCATGGCCATCTTCACGCCTGAAGCAGCCATGAGGCAACTAGAAATCATCTCCATGGAGGCCAATTTGTTGTCAAGAGATACAAAGTACTGTGCATTTAAAATTAGGAATGATGTTGTACCTTGGAATAACCTGAGCCTGCATGTGAATTTTGTCCAATATAAAACATCCAGAAGGTATTCTCGGGAGGACTTTCTTCTTCTTACTAGTTCTTAAAAACTTAGAGATGTTGTCACCCTTTTCCAGGCATGCAATAAATCTAGCAAATGAGATTTTTAAAAAGGGACCCAGATCAGAGCATTTAACTGCAGCATTTAATGGATGGGGAGGGGGAAGCCTGCCCCTTTGTTTTGTTTATTGAAGAAATATGGGTTTCCAAGGAGAGGGAGGGAGTTAAACATGAGAAACATTTTGGGAAACCCATTCTGAAGCTGCTGCCTTTCCCTGCAAGCGGCTGGTTTATCCAAAGTCCCCCAAGAGCCAAGAGAGGCTTGCAGTCTCCAGAAGGCTAGCTGATTAGAACAGAAAGCTCTAAAAGCAGTTGTGATTTCCACAAGGGATTGTTGGAGCACTGAAATAGTGGCTCCTTCCAGAAGGCATGGAGAGCAGGCCCAAGCATTGTGGGGTCCCAGTGGAATGGGATGGGGTGCGGGGAGGCAGTTTCCCTGCAGTTAGTCATAAGGGCAAATGACCATAGGGGCAGTGCAGTCATCGTAACTTTGAAAGAGGGTTATATGTAGCTTTTGGGAGGTCTGTTGTAACCTCAAATGGCATTAAGTGATCAGTTGTATCTTGAGGACTATCTGTAAAAGAAACTGGATTTTCATACTCTCTGCTGCTTTTTAGATGACTAAATCAGGGGTCTTCAAACTTAACAGCTTTAAGACTTGTGGACTTCAACTCCCAGAATTCCTCCTCCAGTCATGTTAGCTGAGGAATTCTGGGAGTTGAAGTCCACAAGTCTTAAACTTGCCAAGTTTGAAGACCCTTAGACTAAATGCTTAACATGCAAACGGTGATATAGTACTGTTAGCGCTTCTCCTATTTTGGACAATAAATCAATCTCACAGGAAACAAATGAGATCAAACTTTTTTTAAAAAAATAAAATATTGTATCCTTGTTGCCTGAAAGCATTAGAATGCAGGCGTTTAATATGAAATCCAATAATTTCAGAACTGTCCAGATAATAGCAATACAATCGATTGCAAAATGCTTAAAGAAAGAAGAAAATCCAAAAAGAAAATGCAGCATTTTGAACAGACCATAAAGGTGATGGTGATCTGCTTGAAACAAGAAACGCTCTGCCCAGGGGAGAGCTTTCCAGGTTTCACAGACAAGAATATTCTTTAAAAAAAAAATCAATATTTCATGAATGTAGCCTAAAATATGATTGCAGGCTACTTATAGTCATTGACTTATGCCCAGTCACTTAGCGACTGCTCAAAGTTCTGAAGAATCTACTGGGAGGGGGGTTACTTACAATCTGAATTCAGTCATGTGGTCATTTGGCTGGACTTTAGGAATGACTGCCACAAAAATATCATAAAATCATGAGTAGGCTGCATTATGGTCATAACATTATAAGTAACTGTAACATGGAACACTTAGCTTTGTAATATCTACAGAGAGAGAGGAAATGATAGATACATGGAGAGAGAGGAAATAAGATTTAGCACATCACAGACATTTGAAATCAAAACCTTAGTATAAATTACCAACATTAATTAGAAGCTCCTCCCTCTGTTTAACAAAAAGAAAAAGAAAAAAAAACTTTGATATCCAGCAAAGGGAGGAGGTGGAACAATATTACAAGGAGCTATCTCTCAGCAACGATGATATGGATTGTGCATTTGAGTGCAGTCTGCCATTCAGGCTTCATTCACAACAGTGTATAAATGAGTAACGGATGTTTTGACCACAAAAATAGACATTTACATAACTTGAATCTAACAAAGATTAGCATTATGAAACAGCACAGCACTTGGCCCCACTGCTTCCCGAGGAAGCAAGGATATTGCTCCTATGCCAAGAATACTCCATTAATTCAAATGAAAAAAGGAACGGAAGGTACACACATTGGTGATTGGACTTTGGCCACAAAAATTATGCATCCAAACTTCCGGCACTGAGTTCTCCACAAGCTGGCCTATCCATTCGCTATAATGCTATCACTGATTGTAAGACACTTGAGCATTTGCCAATAATAGCTAATGTGTTAATAAGATGCGTGCCTGTGTATGCTCCAGAGGGAAAAACACTTTGGATCAACTCAAACTGTGTGCCCATACATCCAGGATGCAACTTCTACAAAATACAACCCAATGTCTGAGTGATCCAGCAAACACTTTCAAGCATGTTGCTCCTATACAAAATTGAATGGATATAAAATGAACGAAGAACGGAGAGGCACATCTTCCAGTAAAGTTCTGATCAATCCCAATCCCACCACAAAACTTTCCAGTGAGAAGGGACATGTCACTGTCTGGTTGAACTTACCGTTGCTGAAGCTGTTCTTTAGAAAACAGTGGGAAATCCAGCCCAATGCAGGCAGATGTTGCATTCTCTCCTGCCCCCACTTTGTAAATAGGACGGAAAAGAAGTGTGGGATTTGACAGGCTCGCTTAACTTGCTCAGTAGACAAGACATTACTTTTTTTTCTTGCAAGAGAAGTTAGCAGCCCATTCTCCACACCAACACCAGTTCAATAAAGTTTATCCTGCTCTCCCAGAGTCAGAAGATCACAACTGTCATTATCATAATACGCTGAAAAAAAATTCCTGCGCTCATGGTCATTGCCCCACCTGTACCCAGCCTGGCATTCTCTTACCGCTTAAACACCAGGGAAGGCTCTATCCATCGTGCTCTGTGCCATGATGTGGTTTACTCAGCTTCAGTTTACAGCCGTGCAAACACAGTCAATTATGTTTTAATCAAATGGTGGTTAAAAAGTGGCTTAGCATGATTCTGAACTCAGCAGGGTGGAAAAGTGAATTAAGAAAATGATTTGCAATTCTAGAAAAACCAGTTCAAATGTTAAGATAAAGAACTCCTTCTCAGATTTTGCACCACTAAATGCCAAGTAATCATTTGTTGAGAACCCTTAGCTAAATGATCCAAAATCAGTTCACTAAAGACCCTGGTTAAATTCTTCTGTTACGCAGGACTTGGGGTAGGGAGGAAAAATTATATATGGCATATCTATTTATCATAATTTTCCACGAATACTAAGTAACTATTGACTGCATTTTCATTCAAATCAACTGTTTGATCTTATCTCACACACACACACACACTCTTACACTAGTAATGATATCCTAGAGATAGTAAACCACAATTGGATAATTCCAATTATTATTATTATTATTATTATTATTATTAATTATTATTATTTTTTGTTCCATTCAATCAGAGGCTGCCTGGACAAGTAAGTCCCTGCACTTTTCTTGGCAAGGTTTTCCAGAAGTACTTTGTCCCTGTGTCCTTCCTGGACAGTAAGTAGTTCAAGGTCACTCAGCTGGCTTTGTGCCTACTGTAGAATTAGAATAGGCTCCCAGTTTCCAGCATGATGCCTTAACTACTACATCAAACTAGCTTTTTAAAATCTTTATTAGGACCAATCTAAATGTTCAAAGCTGTCAAGCTGTCAAGAATTTTTCATCATGCCAGAAAGCAGAAGGACTGCTGTAGCAACTTTTCAGATTAATATATGTTAATAAAAGGCATAGGCTTTCATGAGGCCGTAACTCATTTCAGCTTTGGATGATTCGACTTTGCCTAAGCCTTTTAATAACATTTGTTTGCCTGTAAAAGTGCTTACAAGACTCCACCTTATTTTGGCTACCACAGTTTAACCCAAATCTCCTCCTATAATAGCATCATGCTAGGTGGCAGACATAAAAAGCAGGGAACAGCATTAGGAGTATGAAACAAATGCATTTCTTTTAATATCTTAATTACAAGAATGAATGGAAGGAATCTCTTACAGTCATTTAGATAAGTAACTTAATAGAGATAAGCCAGCTACTTGGTGGATGATGGGTAACTATGTGACCCTCCACTTAATTGGATGAGCATGAACAACTTAAGGCATGAGCCTGCATTACTTCCCTCAAGTTTCCAAGACTCATGGGTCTTGGAAACACACTACAGACAAACCATTAATCTCTTTATTTAATTTGCTTCAGATCTGAGACAAGCATGAGTACCACAAATTAAATTATTCACTAATACCACACTTTTCATTATGCCAAAAAAAGGAGATATAGATTCACCCATCACCCAGATCCCCATTCTTTAATATGGTTTTGAAGGCTTATTGGCAGGGTATCTATAGGGAAGATGTGAAAAAAGTCAATATGGTAGCTACAACCATGTGACTGAAGGCCCACCCCCTTCCAAGGCATTGTGAGGGACCCAAAAAAGGCTGGGGGTTCAATCACATGGTTGGAGCCACCATCTTGGTGAGCTGTGGCGGTATAGTGTTTAGAAAGCATTATTGCAGGCTAATTCTACTTATTGCCAGGGGTTCAATCCTCACCAGCTCAAGGTTGACTTACTTTCCATCCTTCCGAGATTGGGGGCAATGAGGACCCAGATTGTTGGGGGCAATATACTGACTCTGTAAACCGCTTAGAGAGGGCTGTAAAGCACGACGAAACGGTATGTAAGTCTAAGTGCTATTGCTATCTTGTCTTTTTTGACCCGCCTTCCTGTGAATAAAAAACTCTGTTTTGGATTGGCTAGATTGTCTAGAAGAACTGAGTGTTGACATATTATTATGCTAACTTAAGGGAAACAGAAAAATTTCCACTTCCACAGGAAATTTTGTTCTGGACAGTGTTTATATTCCTACATACAAAAAACACACTGTACCTTAACTCTAAAATGTAATGAACCATGTAGTCATTAACCAATCGTACTGTATCCCAGGGAGCTTTACTTGTGAGTAACCTTATCTTAACACATCACTGAAAAACTACGCCATGTGCTAACCACTCCCCCTCCTATCCAATTTTAATGGCACTTTGTGGCAGTGCCACATATGGATATCCTGCTAAATTACAGCTTAACCTGACATAAATAAACTACAGTGAGGATTCAGGCTTGCATGTGCCCCCACACCTCCTCTCACAATGCTACAAAACAACAAAGCATTTGTTGTTTTTTCATGTTGCGACTCAGCCATCATAAAAGTAAGCAAGCAAGCGATAGAGTATCTCACCCTCAGGAAAAAAAAAGACACATCTCAAACAGCTGCAACTCCAATTAGTGACAAGTGGCAGGAAAGGAAAAGGGGATGGAACAGAAAAACAGGAGGGCTCAATCAAGTTCCCAGTGCTCCATAGGCAAAAGCATAAGATGAGGGACTGTTAGCCAGCTTCTTAAGTCATTCTACCCTGGTGGTTTGAGAGGAGGAGGAAAAGTGATATAAAACACAATCCATTTCCCCAGAAGAACTGAAATCGGAGGCTGGATTTTTAGTGGAAGCCAGACTTCCACTAGGAAGTAGGCCAGATAAACCAGAAGGCAAGATAAAGCAAAGGATGTTAATACTATGTCACTGTGGAACTGAATTTGCAGTTATTCATTTCTCCTTGCACATTTGTTTGCTTGCTTTGCCCAGGCTACAAGGTGGTCACTGCTATCAGGTTTAGAGGAATGTCTTTGCTGCCTTGGAAAAGTCCAAAGGATTGGACCAGAATGCCAAAAGCCCACACCTCCTGACCCATCTGCACTTTTGGATATGCCCAGTCCTTGTTTCAAAAGCAAGGCCCCCAAAGGGCTGGTGCTGCCTCTGTCTGGAGTAAGGCAGCCTTTCTCTGTTCATTTTCACCTCAAGAAAGAAAGTCCCCTGAAACGCAGCTCCTGAAAATATTGGGATGGAGGGCACTTACCAGGATTAGACTTATTCATTTTATAAGGTTTGCAAATAACCCCAATGATGAAGGAGGTTAATTCAAGAATATGGGAGTCCTTCTAACAAGCCACGCAAGGGTAGAGAATATCCAGTGTGCCCCCTCTTCCTATCGTGCTCATTACAAATGCTGGACTGGAATTTATGATGCTTCCTTCATTAGCGACATAAAATTCCAGTGGCATTTTAGCAATTGGGGGGTTCTGCCATTCCCATTATATGTCACCCATCTTGCTATCAAGCGACTCCAGGCCGCTTACCACATGATAAAATATCAGCTCGAGCACCTCACAGGGCTGTTGTAAGAAAAAAAAAGAGGAGGAAGGAATGAGTTGGTTATAAAAAGTAATAAAGGCAGGATAAAAACCTAATAAATAAAATATTAAAACAATAAATACAGCATTAGAATGAACAGAAAATGAGCTAAGATAGAGGCCAGTATACAACAGGATGAAGGTGGGATTTTCTATTTGCCTCTCTGTGTATATATATTTATTTGCTTATTTTTATCCCACCTTTATTATTTTTGCATAACTCAAAGTGGCAAACATATCCAACATACCTTCCTCCTCCTATTTTCCCCACAACAATTACCATGAGGTGAGTTGAACTGAGAGAGAGAGAGCAACTGGCCCAAAGTTATCCAGCAAGCTTTCATAGCTAAGGCAGGACTTGAACTCACAGTCTCTCGCTTTCTAGCCTAGTGCCTTAACCACTAGACCAGGGGTCACCAACCTTTTGGACCTCAGGGACCACCAAACTCATAATTTTAAATCCCAGGGACCACTAACCGGTTCTGTGGGCGTGATCTAATTTGTGGGTGTGGCTTGATGGTCATGTGACTGGCTGGGCATGGCTTGTATGTAAATATTATAAATATTTATATAAATATTGAATTTTTTATAAAAAAAGAGCAACTTTTACACAAAATCAGGCAAAGCAGGCAGGCAGATTGAGTTGCTCACAGAATCACAGATTCACTCAGAGATCTATCTATCTGCTAGCTCAGACTGTCACATAAAATTTGCTAGCAAGCAAACTCACAAAATTAACTCAGAACACACCATGTATGTAAATATTGATTTTTTTTATTAAAAAAGAGCAACTTTTACCCCAAAGCAGGCAGGCAGATTTAGTTGCTCAAAGAATCATTCAGTGATCTATCTATCTGCCATCAGCTAGCTCAGTCTCTCAAATTTGCTTGCCGTGAGTCTGCGCTGAATAACAGAACCTTCAGTCCTAAGGGAGGTTGGCTGTGCTTAAAAGCAGAGCCGAAGATCTAAAGACTAGCTAGAAAGCAATAAATCCAACCATTTCCTGCTTCCTAGCTAATTTAAATCTCCCAGCACAGCAGAACAGATGATGGTTGGAAAAAAGAAAAATAGCAATTTTAGCAGGCAAGTTTGCTGAGTAAGGAGTGAGTGGCGGGGACAGTGGTGGGATTCAATTTTTTTGACTATCAGTTCTGTGGGAGTGGCTTGGTGGGCATGGCAAGGGAAGGATACTGTAAAATCTCCAGTCAGAGGTGGTATTTGCAGGTTCTCCAAATTACTCAAAATTTCTGCTACCGGTTCTCCAGAACTGGTCAGAACCTGCTGAATACCATCTCTGGGCGGGGAGCGTTTCTGTGGGCCATGTGGGCCTTGTGTTTCTGCACAGCCTGGATTAATTGCTTTCAGGGGTTGCTCTGGGGGTGAGATTTCTCTGCGGCTCACCAAAATTTTTTCACAGCCCACCGGTTGGCAACTGCTGCGCTAGCCCAAACTGGCATATACTATATTAGGGGTCGGCAACTCGTGGCTCTGGAGTCGCATGTGGCTCTTTCATCCCTCTGCTGTGGCTCCCTGTCGTGCCAGGAGAGGAGCTTCTGGTTAGGGGGGGAAGGGAAAAAACAGCGCATCAGGAGGAAACTCTATGGTGGGGGAACTGGACTTCCGGTCAGCTCCAGAATTGAATGGAGAGCTCCCGATTAGGACCTGTGTGGCTCGCTGACTGTTTAAGGTTGCCGACCCCTGTACTATATATATGTATGCGATCTGCAGCTAAACAGCATATAATGGGAGCTCTTTGTAGTGACCTGAACAGATTACTAGAACTACTATGCAAATCAAAACTGTCTTTAAAAAGTCTAGCTGTCCGCCAGGTGAATAGCCTGGTTGGACATTCATTGTGGAAAGCCAACTAATACGAACACAGCTTTTATCTGTCGATTTTCCCAGGCTACCATCCACACTCAGCAATGCAACCATATTTTTGTCCAGAAATGGCCTGTTTTAGCAAAAAAAAAAGGTGGCTCAATCTGATGTGACAACTTGTGGTCCTCCAGATTTTGCTGAAATATACTATTCCCTAGTATTGGCCACTATGGACTGAGCACCTAGAATTGTCTTTGTCAACATCTGGAGAGCAATAGGTTTTCTACCTGCAATTACTTGTATAATGTTATCATCATGATTAAGAACAAGAGTCTATCAGATTCTTGTAGAACTTGTCACTCACTTAGCCACATCTAATGCTAAAGCCTTTCAACCACCTGTAAGTAAAACCTACAGTACCTTTTTTTAAAGTACTTTTTACAACTATCACAATTAGTAGAAAAGTATAGAAGTTATTTGCTCTGGAATATGAAATTGCTGTTAAATCCACAAGAATTGTATTTACAAAATAATCAAAGTTAAACCTAGAACTATAGAACACCTAATGAGAAGGAAGGACTCACTGGAGAAGAGCCTAGTGCTGGGAATAATTGAGGGCAAAAGAAGAAGGGGACAACAGAGAATGAGGTGGCTGGATGGAGTCACTGAAGCAATCAGTATGAGCTTATATGGACTCCAGGGGATGGTAGAGGATAGGAAGGCCTAGAGGAACGTTGTCCATGGGGTCACGATGGGTCGGACATGACTTCTCAGCTAACAATAACAACAACAAACCAAATATTATCAAGTATTTTATGGTTTATTAAAACACAGCACTTAAAATAAACCTCAGGCATTGGTTGAGAAAAAAACTTCAACCTTGCTTGAATAATTATCTCTATATAAAGAAAGCTTATAACAGAAGCAAAGAAGCAACTTTTCAGTAATGGAATTTCTTTTAGTAAGCAAATACATTCTGTAGTTTACATTAATAGTTTTAAAACTATACAAACATATTTTTATTAATACACTCCAACCCAGTAACCATAGTTTTAAAAACGGAAATAAATCTGTTTTATGTAACTCTTTTCAAGAAAAGCATAATTGTACAACTGAATAATGGCCAATATATTCTTTTTTGCCATCCACAATCATCAGTTAACAGAAATAATGCCCAAACTACAATACAAACTATTAGGAAGCAAGAGTAGCAAGTTATTAGAACTACAAATTTCTATACCCACTTAACTAGAAATAAGCCCCACTGAATTCAATGGGATTTTCTCCTGCCTCTGTATGTATTGGATTACATACAAATCTTTTGATCCTCTGAAGTACCTAATACACCCTCCCTAGCAAATTTCTTTTTATAAATTAACATTGTGGAATCAACCTTTTTGTAAATTTACGAGAACCATATCAGCTTTCCATCTTTATTATTAAACCTGGTTATCTCTTACTTCCTGTGTCTTGTCTGCTCCCTCTCTGTGAACTGCAGAACAGTGTTTCCCAGATATTTTGAACCTGGAACAATTCCCCCCAAGTTTGATTCTACTTTCCAGGTCAAAGCCCGTTCAAAGAAAAACAGGCATGTATATATGTGTGAATGCATCTGTGTGCAGCTAGATAGATAAATGAATGTAAGCATAGGAGAGTGAGAGTGGAGCACTGAGTGTCATTGTAAGGAACTCAGTGGGAACTGAAACGGAGAGTTAATTTTTCCAGCATCTCAGCCTGCTCTGTTCCAAGATATTCCATTGCATTTGTTCCAATTTTCCATTCCAACCCGCCAACAGTCAGCATTCCATTGCCACTAAGCATGCTCAGTCATAACTGGGCTTTTGGAAAGTTTCCCTTATATTTTTCTTCCTAATATTTTTTGTCCTTCTGCATACCTTAGTGCTCCTCCACAGCATGTGGATGCCTCTCTTCTTTTCATGGTATTCAGTCTCATTCTGAATAGAGATATTTGGAAGAGGCAGGTTTATTTCATTTATTTGTCAAATTTATATAACTGCCCATCTCATAAAACAAATGACTCGGGTCACTTTCAGTGCTTAAACAAGAACTAGATGAACAAGAAATTAAAATCTTCCACTATCTTGATCTTTTTCCAGTTAAACAGATTTCCTGATAAGATTCACAAGGCAGACAGAGAAGCCTTTGCCGTTCCCTTGCCCTGGTTTGCTTTCTCAAATTGCTTTAGTACTCTGTCAAGCAAGCAGAATAAAGCCATTGAAGAACTTTTCCATAGGGCTCAAGATGAACAGAGAGTTAACAACTAGATCAAAAGTAGCTTTAATTCCAGACCAAGAGTCAAACATTAATTTGAGTCATTGAAAAACTAAGTTCCAGGAGAGAACTGCATTTCCCCAATTTTAAACAGGGACACACAGACACCACAGTCCTCTCCACACATTGTGCTACAACTACCATTTAATATACAGTATTTGAGTTTGAGAACTGATGCAAAGCAAAATAAAATATGGGAATGATAAAGGCTTATAAATGCAGTTCTGATAGGGAGAAAACTCACTCTCCATCACTGCTAACTACTTATATGGCACCATTCTTATAATACAACCATTTATTTTCAGAAAGCCACTAAATAACCTCAAGTATGTATTTAAAATCCACAAACTGAGGTTTCCTTCATAAGTAATTAACTGTCCTTGCATGATCAAGGACAAACAAAATTTTCAATGTCAAATGATTGTGGTTTGTCAGCTAAACAATCACTGCAAAATATATAAAGGCCTTTAAATGGGCCTAAGAGCTGAGTTAACTGATATAAGGGAATGAATGAATGGGCAGAATTTCTGGTTCCTAGAACAGTTTTTTTTTTAAAGTAGAGTAAACATTATATTAAATATACCCTATATTCAGAGAGGATTGTTTCAGAATTGTGTTGCTTGTGTTTAATGCCTAATAGAGGTGCTGACTTAT
This sequence comes from Pseudonaja textilis, assembly GCF_049901715.1. Classification (NCBI taxonomy): domain Eukaryota; kingdom Metazoa; phylum Chordata; class Lepidosauria; order Squamata; family Elapidae; genus Pseudonaja; species Pseudonaja textilis. The sequence continues at coordinate 154,221,486 of NC_141990.1, forward strand.
TATTGCCATTATGTTAATCAATCATATTAGTTCAACTGCTAAATCTGCTCTTAGCCAATGTACCACAGAACAATAAAATATGTTCTATGGAGCCCTTGGCTGTGATAAAGTCTGAAGTTTATGTGTGCTTAACTCCCATTACGTCCTCCTGATCTAATGGTGCATAACTGTATGCCGAGGTTGTGCTGGATCTTGTGGGAGAAGTGGTGACAGGAAAATGACTACAAACAAAGAAATGCATTACGACTAAGCGTTACTTTATTGAAAGCACAAATACTGCCAGAAAGCATCGAAAGAATCACTTACTGCACCTACTACACTTCTCAGTGGTGTTTCCTTTTCACTCATTCCTCCACCCAACCTTTCATCGGCTTCTTTGAGAGATGAGTTACAGGCATCAAACAAAGCTAGATGAAAATGGCAAGCAAAACCGTAATGACGGCTCTTCAAAAAAGCATGAGGAAGGGGAGGCATTCTTGTCTGATAGGGAAAAATAAGAGGAACGGCTTTTCAGTACAGCTCAGCTAGACTTGCAAATCTCAGTGCAAATCAAAAGTAAAAATCTATTATTTATGAAATATTAGTTACATTTCCCAACAACTGGTCTCAATATAGATAACAAATACTTTAAGATACGAAATACTGGCTTTCCAAAACAACAGCTAGAGGTCCAATTCCCTCTACGCCCAATTCATCCCTCTCTGCAAACCAAATATGGGAACCTACTACAAGCTGCATAATCAAGTTATTTTCCAATTGCACAAAAGCCTAAGCTAATTGCAGGTTTTCAAATGTGGAAAAATAAAGATTAAAACCAAGAACTAATAAAAAGTGATACAATTCACTAATGGCAGATGCAAAAAAAGCTTTTTAAGTATCCTATATTGCACCCATGATGTAGCAAGTTACATATAAATGAGTTTTCAGACAAATTCTTTAAAGTATCATGAGCAAAGGCACTTCCTCCAATGTTTCTCCTTTATTTGTCACAGCTTTTCCCCTTTCTAAAGCTGAAGCTATATAACTTCACTAGTGATATTGTTGGGCAGTGGGTGGGGTAGAGACTGATCTTCTGAACACAGTTATCTAGTGCATACCACAAAGGCTTACATCTTAAAATTAGTTTCTGGTAGGCTTTCAGTCCCTCCTTTTCCTTTCCTTCATAAAAGCCTCTCAAGAGGATTTGAAGGCCTCCGCTACTCAAACTGTGAAAATTGCAGTTGATTCTAAATTATTTTTTTCTTCCCTCATCATGGAAAAATCTGTTGCATTTCATCTTATACGGTCTGGGAGACGGAACACAGACTTAAGACTTATGGAACACAAAAAGTTTTAGAGTAATGGTATACGAAGAAACATTTCTCTGTGAATATCCTTACGTTCCTTGATCACAAGTCTCAAGTCAATCTATTTCATTTTAGATTAATTATCTTCTGCAACCTTCACAAAGATTGTAATTACAAGATTTCCCAGTCCCAATTTATGTGGATGATAGCATTCCTGTCATAAGATGGGTCTTACCAGTAAGCCAAATTAAGGAGTTGACCTCTCGGTTGCAAAATGCCTCTGAGTAAATTCACTTAACTCAAACCATACATAAGGCCTGCAATCTTTAACCAACCAAGATAACTTAAGGAATTCAATATGAGATCAAATTGAAGGAATTACTGTGCCAAAGAGGAAAATAACTTTAGCTTGTAAAAGAAGGGATTTGATGGTGAGAACAGGATATCTGTGACAGCAATCAAGCTTAAATGATTTTGACACTGTGCTAGAAAGATGATTGGAGCCAAGTCTCTGGTGGTGTTAAATTAATTTTAAGGCAGGACAAGATTGGATAAGTAGGGAAAAGACTACAAGATATTTTCATTATATTATTAGCAACCATCCTTAGAACTATAACTGTACAATTTAAAGTTTAGAATTGCAAAACATGAGATACTGCGACAATGCACAAGACTATTTTAACTTGGCTTATTTTAGTCTTTATTACTACCCTAGATATTACTGTTAACCCTGTTAGCCTTGAGAACCTGTTGTTTGGCTAAAAGGAGGTTCACTGATATTTCTATTCTGTCAAGAAACAAGCTTAAGTACACATAGCATTTCAGTATATAATAAAATATATCATTTACTGTTTTAATGGAGCCTGCGAAAACTACACCACTTATTAGAGAAAAGAAAATAGAAGCCAAAAAGCTTTCAGATGGTAACAGCACCTTCAATCAAGTATACATTATATAGAAATATGACATTCTGAAAGAAACATCTCTAGTTTTCACTATACAGGAGAAATGATACAATTTATGCCAAGTTAAAGCAGAAAATACATTCCAATGGAGGCAGATATGTTTGCCAATGTATTTGAAAAATGGGGGAATTAGGGAAGTAACACCCACTTAGCAAGGAATTTCTTTGTCTCTAGGAATGCCTTAGATGCATTGTCTTCTTCCAAGTGGGTGAAATATGGCAGAACCATCTGATGAGACTGAATGTATTAAGTGCTCAACCATACAATCTGAAGAGGTTTTCTCAAAATAACAGCCAATGTCTCTGAAAGCTTGAATTTTATGTTCTTGAAATCTAAGAGGCAAGAAATCCCAGATGCAAAAAATTCAGAGCATCTGCAACAAACAAGAGAGACACCAGATCCAATCACTGAAATTAATACATGCAGTGTATCAATCGGTAAAAAACTCAAAGTAAACCAATAATTCTGCATGCACATTTTCTTTCCCCAGCACTTATCCGGTTTATGTCTTTAAAATTACATAGCACAACTCCCTAGTCACCTCCTACTTTCTTCATTCTCACTGTTTACTGATCCTATGAATTAACACACACTGTGGATACGTATAATAAGCTGTATGCAACTCCTAACCCAATATTTTCATCCCCAGGAAATTTCTCAATGGCATTGCTCAACTTCAGTGGCAAGATCCGCCATTTGGGGGTTAACGAGAGCGCCTCCATTTCTTTTGATCTAAAGTATCACCTGGTTTTGATTTTTTTGTTTTCAAATTCATAGAAATACAAAGATCTAATTCACTTATTTGGCAGGTTAATCCCTTCCACCCAAAATTATTTTTTAAAAAAAATTACTTCATTTTTGGTAATTTCATCGTTACTATGATTCACTTAGTAATTCTATGATTCACTTAACCACATGATTCACTTAATAACTGCAGTGAATTCCTTAACAACCATGGCAAAAAATCAAATTTTTTACTACTGAATCATCGGAACTGGAAAGGAAATGGAAGGGAAGGTTTGGGGGAAAGGAGAAAAAAAAGGAGGATATGGGTTGGGAATTCTGCCCACAAACATTTCTGAAACAATAGCGAACTAAAAAAAAAAAAGACTCATCATCAGTAAAATGCAGCTTATTCAGTAATCTAAATGTTCTATACAAGCAGTTTAGATTAAATTGTAGCACAGGTTCATGATCAGCCTCTGATATTCTATATTACAGCTTGAGGCAAGCAACACTGCTCCTCATTATGCCATATGCCAAGGTAGTGGATTCCAATGCCAATAATGGAACACCCTCAACATGACCAAAAGGCAACATCTTAAGGGATGCAGAAAAACTTAATGGTGTACGCAAGTATATATATAAACTTGTATACATGCCAGTAGATGGTTTCTTTTAACAACTCATTTATCCCCATCTCTTCCCAGGCACCTATAACTTGAGGTTTTTACTTTGCCTAATGAGAGGACCAATCATGCAAAGAAATATGCAAAAGCATCTGTTTGCAGATCTCAATTAAATTTTAAAAATCAGGAGTTCATTTCAACTTATGTATATCATTTGAAGCTGGATTGAAATTTCAGTTGGGGGAAAGCCATCATAAATAGTGGGAGTTCGCAATTGTCCTCTTCTTCTAGAACAGAGTGTCAAACGCATGTCTTCATGGTGGCATTGCATGACGTATAGGAATATTTTTCCCTTTTGCTAAATTGGGAATTGCCGTGGCCAGCACATGACATATCCATCCCACGGGCTGGGAGTTTAACAGCCCTGTTCTAGAAGATAAACTGCAACAGAAAAAAATGGACATAGAAAGAAAGAAGTGAAAGAAACTGTAGTGAAAATAGCATGGACATAATGAAGCAAGATTAATATTCCTACAAAATAAATAAAAAAGGGATAAGAAGGATGTAGAAACTAGTTGTAACAGATTGAAAAACATAATGTTTCAAAATGCCAAAGAAGCATGTGGAGTTACGCTTGGTCATTCTTGATGGAATGATGAAATCGAAGAAGCTATGGATAGGAAAAATAGATTCATTTAAGAAGGATCTTGTACAATGTGAATGGAGAGAAAATATAGCTGCAAAAGAGGTAACCAAAAAACATTTAAAAAAATAGTTAGCATCAAATTAGTGATTTTGGTGGAAATAAAACAATTTGGAAATGAGCGAAGAGAGCTAAATACAGAGGCTTGATAAAAAGTACAAAATGCTGGAAAGAGTACTTTAGAGATTTGTAACGGCATCATAGCAATTCACCAAAGAGTATAATCAATATTAATGCTACAAATGCTAGTGACAAAGAACAATGATGAAAAAAAAGTAACAAATCTAATAATACTAAAAAAAATGGTAAGGCTACAATTGTAGATGATGTAACTGGGAGACTATAGATGTAGTTTAATCATAATTTAATCACAGATGGAAGTGGTTGATATTTTTGTTCCCCTACACACTGGGAAAAGCGGGAATTGGGAAGGCAAGGCAAGAACCAAGGGTTTGTATGTCCCAGGAGAACTGTTAATTTAAAAATGAATGGAATGTCTATTTTCAAGGCCAGAAAAAGCATGGCCAACAGTCAGGTCTGATGAAAATGCTTACGATTCAAACCATGGGTTTGACATATGTACTGAGAGGCAATCTATGATGTCTGTGTTTAGCTATTGGCAGCTCTTGTTAATAACTTCTTTCTTAATTTTTTTTCTTTTCTGCAACAAAGCAACTTAGTTGAGTCTGTGAAGCTGCTGTAGCAAAGTTACTGGATGTGGGGTTGAGTTTCTGGAGAAGATAGATTTATTTAGGTCATCTCATCTTAGGTTTCCTCTTTGGGGAAGGCTAGGATTCAGAAATCCACTGGAAACATGTCACCAGCACTTTGCTGGAATAGTATGCCTACTTCATGTGGCCCAGTGGGTTGGAAATAATCCACCTCAAACCAAATGTGACTCTCGAGAACTTTGAGGAAACTATTCATAAGTTTTACTAACTCCTGCAGGTTAAGCCTCAATGCCTTTGCAAAGGAAAGCTACTATATTGCAGAGTCATAAAACACAGTGGTATAACAACATGCAACTGACAATATATCCATAAAAAAGCAAATAAAGATCAACCTTCACTCTGGGACTATTTCAGCTGTTTTTAATAGTTACCAAAAGAAAGCATTTTAGAAAACTCTAAAATAGAAGTAGAAAAGGAAGAGAGAAAATTCTTCCCTTATGATAGATAAGTGAAGCTCTGCCCAGAGCTTATCTGTTTCGAGAGGAAAAATAGTAAAGAAGTAAAACAGAAGAGCAGGTTCCTATTAACACCATATAGGCCAGGCATGTTAAACTGGCGGGCCACGCCCAGATGCGTCACATGCAAGCCACGCCCACCCCAGCTCCACGAAAGGGAAAAGCATCACAAAACGTCACGTGACGGCAACGTGACACAGTAAGTTTGACATCCCTGATATAGGCTGTGACATTTCATTGTTACCAAAAAAAAAACCCACTTCATTTTTTGTAACAATATTCAAAAGGGCAATTCAAAAAAATGGAGCATCACTCTCAGGAATAAAATAGCCTTTTTCAAACAGGCATGTCAAATTTCAGGACATTTAATATCAAGTTTCATTCCTGATAGCGATGCTCCATTTGTTTCCACTCATGTATGTGCATCAGCTCTTCTGAATAAGCTTTTCTCAGAATCCATTTCCCCCTCAAGAGTACTATTGTTGGTAATGTTGACTTATAAAAGGCCTATTATTCCTCCAAAAAGGCACTGTATTGTTGGAATGTTAGAACATTAGCATATTAAAATAAGAACATGTTAGCCAGATTTTTTTGTAATCAAAAGTATGCTTACAATATTGTCCAACGGCATACTTCCTAATTGTTACTCTTTTTGTCACTTAAAAGTATTTTATTTCTCACATTTTTTGCGAGGTAAGCCAGGTTTGTTTCCTTTATGATACCAATTAAGGCAATAGTTAAGTTACGAAGTCTAAGCTGTGCATCATAAATAAAATAAACACCAAAACACTATAAGGAAAGTAGCTATTTGTAACCAAAATATGATCATTCACAGTTTAGCAGAGAACCATTCTTTGTGGAGGGAAATTGGTTACCATTATTACTTTAATGTATATGAAACTTTTTAATTATAATACTTCCAATTCTTAAGAGAGCTGAGGAGATTCAAGATAGTGTTTATGTTAGCAACCTAATCCTACAGAGCTAAACATACCTAAAACCATTTATATCAATGGACTTAGATATCTAAGTAGAACCAGACTGAACATTTTCTAAAGGGTTTTCTATAAAGCCACTAAATGCTGCAGAAAAACCTTATATTTAATGCATGTGCTGAAAAAGGACACTCACACAATGGCCAAACTGCTCTTGGATGAGGTTTGTCACAATAAGACAGGCTATAATCTGGATTTTCATCAGGTACAATAAGAATTTATCATTGTAGGAAATGTATATGTATGTTAAACTTGATTTAATTGGGCCTGTCAGCCTCATAATAAACTTGAGACACAATATTTGCTGCAACCATAGTACCACAGGCGTAATCAAGTGGTTCAAATCAGTGAGATGCATTTCTAACAAAAAAAAGTATAATATCCACATTGGTTTATCAGAGAAATGTTATGAAACAGTTAAGGATTTTAAACTACTATACCAAAAATTACAATGCGAAATTCAGGTCCTGAACTCTGTAATTGGATCTTAGTTGTAAGACTGTTTGGGAAAAACTTTTGAGATAAAGATTGGTACTGAACTCTAAGAAAAAGAAAGCTGCAACCTTACCCCCAGGCCAAATATTTTAATTAATAAGAGAACTATTTTCTGCATAGAACAGGTCAGCACCTTGCTTTGTACAGTAGAAGAAACTTCCTTTTCTCACAAAGTGGAACAAACAGGATATTTGAGAACAGTTCTGAGAATTCATACTATGGTAACTTATTCAAGTAGAAAAAAGGGAGAAATTTTGTGGAAAAGAACACATATACACAGAATATAGCAAAAAGCAAGTTATCTGACATTCTTTTAGTTAGCTTGACTTAATACCTCCATGGCTTAATACCTATAAAATAATTAAAACTTCACCCATGGAATTTTGGGAACTTGTTGAAGTGTAAAAGCTCAATGAAGATTCCGTTTCAGATGGAGGTCTTTGATGTAGTTTTTGTAAACTGCATTATTTAGGAAATTCATGGTCTACCCCTCAAACCTTAAGCATGTATCACAGTAAGATATGTACTCATATCCTGAGAAAATACATTTGTCTATGATTATATAGTTAGCTAGCTTTTCCCCAAATCAGATCAGGCTACAAATAATTCAAACTTAGAAGCCCTCAAGATTATATTGGGGGAAGGTCAGGTAAACCATTAATTTTTAGATTCAAATCACCCCATTAAAAAAAAGCAGGATAAAATCTAATAATGATCTGTAACACTGGAATAATAATGTCAGGTTGGTATAAACTTAATGTAATTCATGCAGAAGTTATATTGAACAATTTAAAATACCACCAAAATACAATTAAGTATCTTGCCCATGTAGTAAACTGTAGAGCCAGGAACTAAAAACTAATCAGTCCATTATACACAGGATCTATTCTGAAGAAGAGTCACAAATCTGTTCACTAAAGACAAGGAGAGTAGAGTACACAGATATAAAGTTTGTCCAAGAGATTGGTTTTTTTTAAAAAAAAATCTGATTCAGTTGCATGATAGGTTTCTGCCTTCTTTTTCCTATGAAGAAAAGCAGAAGACACACTGAAAGTCCACTTGGCAAGAATGAAACCAGGCATCTGAGACTAGGGGTCATGAAGCTGATTATTCAGGACAAGCCAGCCAAACTGTATTTTAGTAGGGGAAGATTGCTCGAATCCTTGTCTGACTAAGGAAATAACTTAAGAGAATTCTCAAGGCCAGGTCTTGACTTTTTCTCTTCCCCACTGGAATGGAAAAAGAAATATGTTTTGACCAAAGACAGAAATACACAGTGTGATAAATTGCATTCTTAGCCTCTGGCAGATACCAGCTATCTAGTTTGTGGGGCTGGCAATAGCCTGTTGTGATAACATATTAAAACAAAGAAAACTTACTGCATTGCAAGAAAAATGCACAAAGCTAATGAGTACTTGATATGATGATTCTCTATCAGCAAACCTAACAAAAGAGGAGTAATTATTCTCCAATTGCCTATTGTCAAACTGGAGAGGAAATGATACAGCAGAAGAAGCTACAGTGATCCTTAGGCATCAGCAGTTCATTTCAACTGAAGACACTCCTTACCATTTCTTGGTGCATTCAACCATCAGTTCCTGATAAGAGGCCACAAACTGGAACTTGGATGCATGTTTCCCAACACGCTGCAGTCTTTTCCATACTGAAGCCATGCTGCAGAAGAATCAGCACACTTGAAGGCTCAACAGGAATAAGAAGGCTCAAGCTGAGCAAGGCAGTATAACTGTTTATGCTGAACAATGTGCCCAGAAGTCTAACAAAAATAACAGACAAGTAAAAGGCCGCAAAGATGCTCAGGATTCATGGTTTGGATATCCCTTTCTCAGGATAAATCCTGTCTTAAGTGAATGGCACATTATTGGCTGGGGGCATCATGATTTGAAACAAGAAAGAAACTGTAGAAAAGTCCCTTATGAAGTCGTCATGTCTCTTCATGGGTTCCAATGAGTTTCAGATCATGAAACTAGAAAAGAAAACAGAATTGCAATTCTATAAGCAATGTTTTATGCCCCTCACATTGCAATCACACATCTCTTCCCTTTCCAAAACCTGAAAGAAGGGGAAAAAATGCAGAAGCAATTTCAAGAATGTTAGCCACGAGTCAGTCTGGAAATAAACCAATCAGGGTTTTTTTTATCAGCATTCTCATCTTCCAAAACAGCATTATATTCACTCTCCCTCCCTCCCTCCCCCCCCCTCACACACACACAAAAGAATATATATTTAAAGGAGCAGGTCAGGACCACTCTCCAGCATCTTTGGGAAGCAGTGCTGGGTTAAGGCACTGCCAGCAGAACACCCAAAGGGAGATGTGAGAAGTTCTTTGTCTCCATGCTGATGACAAAAAGGTGTAACAGTTGTCTCCTCCCCAGCCTTTCTTCCTAGGGGAATTTGTACATAAAGGAGAAATAAGAGGGCAAGGATGCTCTTGCAGTGTTTATATTGGTTGTGTGTACATGAGGGTAGAGGTAAGGGTGTTTGCTGAGTTTCAGCTGCTTAAGGAGAGTAATTCCCCTTTTCATTTTGTAGGGCACAATTCTTACTCCACCATGCTTTCTTTCCAGCCAAGAACATAAGAGTTGGGAGGGTGAAAGAAGGACAATTTTTATTATTTTATTTTCATGCCTTCTGGCTGAAGAAATAGTGGGCAATGGGCGCAGAGAAGGGGGTAATGATGGCACCAGTGAAAGTGGAAAAGAGATGCACTGGAAAGGGGCAGAGTTCTTCCTCCAAAGATTTCTCCTGGTTGCCAGAGCATTCCCTTGCTCTAGTAAGAGGCTTCGCCTTCATTGTTTCCGCCTGTCTGGCTTGTTCCACCAACACAGACACCTTTTTTCCCTTTTTCTTCCAATGGTCTGTTACTCATTCGCTGCCCCTCACGCTCAGCACTGGCTCTGGACTGGTTCAGAGCACCAAAGCCTTTTGATCTGGGGGCAGAGAAGGAGGGGAGGGGAGTGTTGAGAGCTGCACAAGACATACCTCCCAAATCTGGGAATCATTAGGACAGGGAAAACAAGGGGAAATCACCAAGCAGCCATTCAGACGTCTCGCTGCCGCCGCCTTTTCTCGTTCTTACCTTCCTCCAGCTCCATGCACATTTAATCCTAGTAAGGCTGGATCTGCTGCTGTCACACACGCCATCCAATACTAGCTCTGCCTATTACAGCTGCAGCAGCCGCAGATCCATTCCAGCTGCCCGGGGATCAACACTGCAGATCCGGGAGCCTCAACCCAAGCCCAAGGCTCCCTTCTCAAAGCCTCCAGCCAGAAGGCGGTGGCAGCGCCACTGATCGTTCCGAAGGTCCCAGCACCAGCTCGCATTCCACAGCCACTACCTTCCTGCAGCCAGAGGTGCGCGCCTCACAGCAACTTCGCCCAGCGGCTCAACCAAACCCACGGCTCAGAGCACGCCATTGGCAAGGGATCGGAGTCCACCCCAAGCAAGCGCACCCATTGGCCGCAGGGTTATGTCAATCATTCCACCAGGCAGGGACTTGAGCGGGCGGCGGCGGCGGCGGGGGGGAACCCAAGCCCTCCTTGCAGCAGGGGTGGGATGGAAAGCGAGGAAAATAAACGATGGGTTCGTTCGTCTTGCCTCAGAGCTGTTTTTCTATTGGCTTTCAGAATTCTGAAGAGGCGGGTTGTTTATACCGAATCGAGTCATAATTGGGCAAAAAGGGCATCCGTTTGAAGAAAGTTGCAAGCTTTCGGATCGGGGAAGTAAGTAACTGCGGCTGGTCGATCATTCGGAAGGAAGACTTACTTGTCTTCGAACTCAGGAAAGTTAGGCTTCGACGCTGAACTACGTAGCCGTAGTTTAGATCCCGTTAGCGTATCATCCCTACATCCATACCAATTGCTTTTACTCATTGCTTTTTAGAAACCTGAGGTTGAGGTGTAAGATTGGGGTTATTTAAAAAGGAGCACCTCACTCTAGTTTTAAGTTACAAAACATCCGCAGCTTAGCAGACTGGATAGGAGAACGCATCCTGGAGTTAAGGGGATACATGTTGGGAGCATGTGCATTTTAAAAAGAATGCATTAAGTAAGTTGACTTGAACTGAGGACTTCTGGCTGGCGATATGCGTCTACATACAACAACGATCGTTTTATTATCAATGTTAACTCTAATCTTTCCCATGTCTTGAATAAATAACTTAAAAGCAAGATAGTTGGTTTCTTGTTTTCTTTCCTAAATCAGAGAGGGAGGAGATCTGTAACAAAACTGCTCCTCTTCAAGTGCCAGCCAGCGAATGCCTTCTAAAACTCTCCATTCTCTCCATTCTTCTACTTTATTTTCTTTCTTTCTTTTTTTTCCTGTTCTAATTGTGAGCTTGCTTGCTCTTCGCTGGGCTCATCAGGATTCCCTCTGCTTGAATATTTTTTAAATACTTCTTCAAGACTTGATATTCCTGTCTAAGCAACTCTGCACCAGCACTGAATAAACAAAAGGTCTACATTAAAAAGTGTGTTGTCCGAACACTAGAAAAGTGTAGTATCTATCTGGTATTTATTAAAAGAGCAAGTGGGAAGGTATTCAAAAAAAATCAAGGAAGGACCCAGAGTATTTCTTCTTTGTTGCTAAATATATTCCTGCAAAAAGGCAAGTAGGACAAGTTTTAGGCAGCAATCTTAAATCACCGAAACAGAAAAATTCTATTAAAGATCTTTGGATTGAAATAGCAGAGGCATAAGATACTTCTTGTATGTATATCTTTAGCCGTGTTGTTTTTCTATTCCATATAAAGACATCCCTCCTTTCTATGCAAAGGATACAGTAGCTGTTCAGCAAGTTGCTTTTCAAAACATCATTATTTATTTATATTTTCCATTTCTTTCTTTGCTTTTAGGTTCATATTACACTCCACTAAAGACAGTACAAGCATATTGTTTCTCATCTAGATGTAGAGAAAATTAGTTACAAAATTATACCATGACTTCATTGTTGTGTTATTTTTAAATTATTGCCTTCTGATTGTGCAAACTTTACTATATACTCATAGCTTTTCATAACCATGGACAAACTAAAGGCTTGAAAATCCCGATAATATATGAGAAATATGCAGCTACCAGATACTTGTGCCTACCTACACTTCTTTTACTGCTGGCAAATACTCTATATTGCTCTGACTGAACCAATAATACACACTTTTAGTTCAGAACAGTGGTGGGATTCAAATTTTTCTACTACCAGTTCTGTGGGCGTGGCTTGGTGGGTGTGGCAGGGGGAAGGATACTGTAAAATCTCCAGTCAGAGGTGGGATTTGCCAGTTCTCTGAACTACACAAAATTTCTGCTGTCCTCCAGAACTTGTCAGAACCTGCTGAATACCACCTCTGGTCCAGAACCAAATGAGAAATAACATTTATGACAGAGTAGTCCATCATCTATATACTAAATTTCAGATCGAAAAATGGACAGTTGAGCTGATCTCTTTCAATTTTTCCAGGCAATGGCAGAAGTTGACAAAAGAAATCATAGTTGTTGTGTATTTTAATTTTCATGCCAAGCCACATTATCAGTCTTCCGTCCACATTCCATAATGTCATTTGATTGGGGTTCTTTCAAGCTGCAAATCTTAGTATTAAAAATATAGACAACCATTAGATGGACGTTCTATTGTAATCTAGCAATTGCCTAGACCAGGGATGTCAAACTCACGGCACGTCATGGCATCATCATGTGACATATTGGGACTTTCCCCCCCTTCTCTAAACCGGGCATGGGCGTGGCCACCATGTGACACATCCGGCCCATGAGCTGGGAGTTTGACAGCCCTGGCCTAGACTGTGGGTGTTCAACCTTTTTGCTTGCTTGGATCACATTGAGTTAAGAGGAATTGTGTTGGGCTACATATAAAATACATAATGTGGTTAATGTAAATAAATCACATAATAATGTTAAATGTTTTACAATCTTGTGGGACCACATTGCTAACTTTCAAGGGCTGTATGTGGCCCGCAGACCACACCTGACCTAGACTAACCCTACTGAAAATGGCAAGGATTAAATAAAGTACAGTTTCCTGATGAGGCTACTTCACATAAAATGGGCTAGCAGTTCCCTCAGAACATGTATGCAAACTCCTCCTTTGAATTTACAATTTTAATTGAAACTGTGATCCCCTAATCCTTTTTGTGTTTGTAAATGTAAAATAAAATATACAAAGAACTTTGAAATTTACTCTAGATGGGAATTTTTTTGCCAACAAGTAAAATCCACTTATTGAAATCCAACAAGTGACTGATTTAGTATCATATTCTGAATCAAGCTACTTAATTATATTTTAATTATTAAACATATCCAATTTCAAACTCTGACATGATCAATCCTAACAATTGCACTGGTACCAAAAAGAGGCAATTTTATCAAATGTACACTTACTAAAAATTATTTATTATTAGGGATTATTACTAGTTACAGCATGCTGCTGATAGAATGGCATTTTCCCAGGGAACAGATTCCTCCTTTGCTCCACTCTGCATGGCCTATACGAATTTCAGATAACTAGGATTGAGAAGTCCCTGTATATCTGTACACAGAGCATTAGATATTGCCCTGTGTAGTGGTAGCAGCAACTGATTTTCAAGCAATTCTGAAGCTACCAAAGCTAGCAGCAGCAATAAAAATTCATTCCAACTTAGCTCCCAGAAGGATAAATTAAGGTAATCTCAACTAACATCTCAGAAAAGTGGGATTCCTTTGGCTCTTAAGATCTGCTAACACATAGAGCTTAAATACTTTTTTTCTTTCTGTTTTTATTCGAGTGTCAGGATCAAATAACATCAAGGAATTATACATAACAAAATAGTTAGATTTTAGCATGCATGTTTTGCTTTGTTGCTGTTCATCCCAGTGTTTAAGACAGGGAGGACTAGAAATTGAAGTGTGTAATAACAAATATTTAAAGAAGGAATAATCAAGCCACTCAAAGATTCCTTTTCTCTTCAAATATTATATTTAAAGTTTATTATTTGAAACAAGTTCTTATCTGATTTATTCATTCAGTCAATGTTCATTTGCACATTGATGTTAAGTTTGGGATGTTAAATTCGGGTGGTTCGAATGCAGATTTTATTAATTTATGGCATCTGAGGCAATGTAGTTTTATGTTGTCATGTTGTAATGTTATTCATGCAAGAGTTAATAGCAGCATTGTAACAAGTTTTTGCAACTACAAAATACAAGCAGGCATACAAGGACAAAAATTACCCAGTAACTTTCTTTTAGTAGATTTCTGTCTCCCAAAAAATTAAACCCTGTTGAACTTTCTTAGTATGTGGATTGGTAGTCCATAGCACCTGTGAAAACTACAAACAAATGCCTTTTTTTTAAAGACATAGGGTTTTTAAATCCCTGTAATAAACAACTGGTTCATTTGTACTTGTAACTAAACTTGTTACTTCCTATTTTTTTAAATATTTCCCTCCCCAAATAGATTATTTTTTCTGAAGTTTGGACGACAGGTAAGGGTTGGCATGGACTACCACCCTACTTATTTTTGTGACTGTATGAGCAAAAAAAGCAAGGGAACGTGGGCTTGTTTAAATTTTCCATTGTTCTCTACAGCAAGAATAGGAACTGCTGCACCAAGGAATGCTATAGAATTCTCTGGCACAGCAACTTCACTACCAGCAGCAGCAGCAGCAGCCCTGCTTATTGCTTTACCTAGAAGTAATGCAAGCTTTCAATGATGGTGACTGCTCTTGTTCCAAATCCACCATCATTGAAGGCCTGAATTACTTCTAGGGTTGGTTAATAAAAGCTGTGGACATATTTTCTTAGGTGGCCCTAGGCTTCAGTCTTTAAAGAATTATATGAAATATTTAGCCAAGACCTAGAACATTTAGTAGAACTGAAGGGGAAAACACAAAAGTAGGTTCGCTTTTGGGAAAAACCACTTGGAAGGAAGAGGCCTATGTTATAATCTATGCTGCTATTTAATTTATATGCCTGGGAGGGGCTCAATGAAAATTATAGGTAGAGAAAATTATAATATTGGGGGAGTAGCCTGTCTGGTAGGAAGAAGAGTGGTAAGATACCTGGGGCCCATTCCCTGCCTGATTATTTCCTCACCCAAATAAATTATGGTATCCAAACTGGTTTAATCTCTAGTCTAGCCTATGGGTTCTGTTGCTAAATAACAATGAATAATAGAACAATGAATAATAAGACCTCTCTCATATCTGATTTGACAGATTATTAAAAGATTGTGAGCATGTCATTGCTTGGTGCCAAAACAACAGTTAAGGATGTCATCAGGTGCTGCTCACTGGGAACAGCCTTCCAAAGGAGGCTGTCCCTGAAGAACCACTTTTCACACCTCACTGATGCCAAGGTTGGAGAACATCCAGAGCTCTCCCTCCAAAAATGCCTTTAATGTAAGGATAATCCAGAATCTTCCTGGCTGGGATTTAAGCATATTTCTTGAAAAGTTCTATTCCAGATTATTTTATCCAGGATGCTCTACATGTAATGATTGTAATAACCCTCCGATCCTTTGCCAACATCACTTTTATGTGGACGTCTGCAGACATGTGTACAGCTGCATCAACATCAGCTCCATCCCACCCACCTCCAAATCTGATGAATGCAGCAGGGTTGCCTGCAGGGGGCTCATGTTGTTGGAATGATATCAGTGGGAGGTGGGATTTGACCAGAACTGTTGCAAGGTGAACATTCCATATTGAATCATACCTTAATTGCCTCTTTGCTCTACTGGTGTTCAGTAAACAACTCCAGATTTTTTACATCATATTTTTACACCAGTGCTATAAGATGTAAAACTGTTAAAACAGTTTTAGTATACTGTTTTACCACTCATCACTAATATATCTTTGGTATCTTCCTGGATGCATAAACGAAACTAGCTGGTAACTTTGGGCCAGTCACTCTCAACCGAACCCACCTCAGAGAGCAGTTGTTATGGGAAAAATAGGAGAAGGAAGGATATTAGCTATATTTGAATTATTAATAAAATTAATAAATGTGGAATAAAAATGTAGGTAATTTAATAAGTACTGAATTTTCTATAATAATCTGGTTTCATTTTCTCTGATAGGATATGACTATGGAAATTTCAACAGGACCAATTTAGCGTTTGTTTCCCTGTTCAAACATATCATATTAAATTAGAAGTGCACATTTATGTATATTTGCTTTAAAAATAATAAAACTGTGCAAATGGGGATTCCACTGTAAAGTTTTAGCTAGGCATATGGGATAAGTCTTACGGGAAAAGCAATCTTTTGTTTAATTTCTATTTTGTTTTGTAAAACAAATCAAACCAAAACCTTACCAACCATTCTAGACCCATGTTTGTTCAGTTCTGATTATAATAGTGTCTACTTTTTTGAGGGGGGAGGGGGGGCAGTGAAGAAATGGGACACTTCTACAATTTTCAACCTTGTGCTTAGATAGTAAATTTTGAGTAATGAGTTTGCAAATTATACATTAATGAACATTTCAAAAAGAGAACAGGCTTTATCATCACAATTTATGTTAATGCCCACCATTTACTTAGTTTAAAACCAGCTGGACCTTCAAATTGTTTTGTTTTTCAATATTCTCTTTCCTTGTTAATCTTTTTTCCTGCCTGGAAGAAAACAAAATCTGGAGTTTTCCAATATTCTGGATATTGTATTTCAGAGCTTTTCCTGTGTGGTCTTACCAGACTTTTATTTTAGTACTATTAAGGTCTCCTATTACAATCTGTAGCACAAATCAATTTAAGAATTATGCTTTCCTTTAGTAAATAGTGAAATTAGTAGCAACCTGATTTTGACTGCCTTTCAAAAAGAAGGGCTTCCTTGTTTGATTAAAGAAAAGGAAACAAAACAAACAAACTAAAACAACAAACCTCCAAAGCTGGCCTTTCCATCCTGGCAGTTTCAGGATGTTTTGGAACAGCAACTGGCACCATTTCCAGCATTTGAGGAGACAGCTTGGGAGAGACCGAGCCAAAGTTTCAAATTGTCAGGCTCTTTGTGCAGACGTCTGTTTCTTTTGATCGTGTGATCTTACTTTTACAAACGTTTGATAAGTAAAAAATATAGCCTTTAAAAAGGAGGAGAATCAAGTACTCATTTTTTCTTTCTCCTTTTCCTTCTTCCTGCACCTTAGGAGGCATGCAGAAATCTAACAGCTAGGAAGAAAGCATGGAATCCTCTTCAAAGAGCAACCATGCATTTTATCGCACTTAGCCCCATAAACTCAGTCTCCGTAAGAATTGTGTTGCTTATAGAATGGGAAAACTTTGTTCAGAGGAAAACTTGTTGGGAGGTACGCCAAGGGCAAACTTATTTTCACTCAACAATTCTAGTAATCCAGAAACTTGGGTAGGCCACATTGAAGGGTTGGGAATAGTGGTATAGAATACTTTTGTCTCATTTCTAGAGAAGGTCCCATTAACAATGCCTTTGAGGAATCCAGAGATACCACCTTGTATCCATACTATTCAACACCCACCTCAAACTATTGGAGATTTGGCTATACAAATGGATAATCCTCCATTGGATCTTTTATTTTCAATTCAACTTATGGATATGGTAAATATACCACTGCTAGCTGTCTGGTACCTACGAGAGACTGAATGGGTTAAACAAGCTTTTAATCCTGATAAAATAAGAGTTATTCTTGAATAAATGTGTTAGAACAAATGTCTCAGGTTTAACTGTGCTACCCTTCTTGGAGAGATTGCACTATTCTAAAACATCACACTCATGGTGTGGTGATTGTCTTTGCTGAGGCCTGTTTACCAGGTGTGCAAGCAATATTATTGGGAAATAATGCTTTTTCACAATGTGACTTTCCATCATTCTTGCCATATCCAGCTGAGGTCTTGATACATTTAGGTTGCATGATGCTAATAAACTCGGAAAAGGGTTGCCCTTAAAATAAGTACAGAAATTGCAATTGCTAGAAAATGGAATGGATACTATAGCATTGGAACTATTTAACTATGTTGCTTCTTATTAGTTTTTGGACTGCATTCAGAGTACATCTATTAAAAAAGGCTTGTGTACTAAATAGCTTCTCCAGCCCCCAATGGTCCAGTCATAATCTATCAGTTTTAGGATACTAGATAGAAGTCAGACTATTTAGAACCTTCTATTTATATATACCCTATTTCTGAAATATTCTGCCAAGAAAGATCCTCCAGTTCACTGAAGCGACCCCAGAGGGTTCAGTACTTTGGTCCCCACCTAATGTTTTTTCTTCCATTCCATCAGCCAAAAATAAGGAATTTGTGGAGTTGGCCAATAAAAACCTGTTCTTAAAAAGTTTTAACACTCTGCTTTATTTTATTTGTTACTTTATCTCAAACTTTATTTGAGCCTCGATTATTTCTTATAGAGTCATATTGTTTATTATTACAGTTACCACAGCTCAGCTGTAAAACTTGTTTTCTGTAACTCTAGAGGTACATAAATTCTAGTTCTTTGCTATTAACTAGTGGGCATCTATATTTTTGCACTAAAGGTATGATACCACTATTATTAATCTGGATATTTAAGACTGGTGCACAAGAAAGAGGCTGAAAGTTACTGCTGGTTTTCTTATTTGTTTCCTTTTATGTAAGAAGGTGCAACTTTCAGAATAAATACAATACATTCTTTGTTTCATGGCAGTAAGCCTCAGTGAATTCGCTGAAATTTTACCCTAGTAATATATATATACTGTAGTACAGAGCTGGAGTAACATTGCTTTAGTTCATTCTTGAAAGGAAATAAATGAATTTTTTTTATGATTTGTACCTTCCAAAGGATAAGCAAGTTGCTGGAAGAATAGATTAAACATAAATAAGTCTTTGAAACCCTAACAAATCTATTCAGGCAGAAAGAATATTTGATTGTTTCTACATAACAAAGATTGGCTCAAGACACTAAATAAGTGTTTGGTTAGAAGAAATCAAATTACTCATTCTAAAATTCAATAGAATTAATTTCACCATCCTACAAAATATTATATTAATATATAATTTTAAAAATGTTGCACAGCAAAATACAAAGCAACTATTACAGAAGGAGTGAAGCTATTCCTTAACAAAAGCAATTTTTCTAATTATCAAAATTAATACATTAATTATGAGAAATGGCAAATGCCAATTGTCCTATTTTACTATTAATTATTTACTTTTTTATGCATTTATCACTATGGCATAAAAGTTCTTGCAATTTGAAAATTAAAGTAAATTATGATCATTGAGTTAGTATGCTAAGCTTTATAGAGTCATTTGCTTAAAACAATTTAACATATTGCTATTATTCAATAAAAGTTGGAAGTACAACAAATACAGTTGTTCTTCAGAGTTGGTGAAACATGTGTAGCAAATGTACCGATATTTGTTTATAATATAACATGCTTTTTGTTAAATAGCATGTTTGTAAACTTAGTTAAAATTTCCAAAAGACCAGATGTTGTTTTCCAGACATCAATTATGCAAGCATTTCTAATAATCTAACAATAAAGGTGAAGTCTTGAAATTACAGCTTTTATTGCCTGAGGTAAACACAATTCTGTGTTGATCCAATCTGACAGTTGGAAGTTCAACTGAGCCAAATACTCAAAGCATCCCTCAACATATGGGACTATCCAACTGATAAGCTGACAAACAACACTACCTACTACTTGTACTCTGACATGGTACATTGTGTACAGCTGGAGGAGAACAGTATTACAGTGATACTGTACCTGAAATGTCACAGAAGAAACTATTAAATGCAGCACATGTATAAGGAAGGTAATGAACTGTATCTTCGTATGCGGAACAAAGTGTTGGAAATTCACAAATATATGCTATTACAGACACATATTTTACTGTGTTATATCATGAATATAAATAAGTTAAAACTCCTTTTATTTTTATAAAAGTATTACCAATACATCTCATGCAGTTAGTTTTTAAATTATCAACAATGAATGATCATTCATTTGCATTTTTGAAATAGTCTTTGTAAATTAGTGCTTTACATAATGGATTGGCATTTTAATTATTAGTGACTTAGTACACTGAATTATATCAATTATGAATAAAGATTTTAATAGTATTATAGATTGTATAATAGAGTGATATGCAGTAATATTTTGTCTATGATTATTAAAACTCTCTACAATATTTATTACTGCATGACAAAACTCCACAATTCTTTTTATCATGCTAAATACTCCTTAAGAGTACCTCCAAACGTATAAATTGCAATATGAGCCATTTTGAGCGGTTGCCAATTGAGATAACATGTAAGCCTTAAAGTCTTAAAGAGTGAATAAACAAACAAATTGAATGTTAGTTAATATTATGCCAAAATCCATTTTGCAATTTCCCCAAGTTTTCTTCTCCTATGAAAGAGACTTTATTTTCTTATATTATTCTTAGTGCACTTTACAACTCTTCCAAATTTCTCTTAGTAGTGCTTTTACAGTAGAAATGGTATTGTACTTTTGCATCTTTCTGAAGTGTACTTAGTTCTCAAACGTTCAATCTGAAAAATGCAATAGGAGGAATTTCTTCATGATGTTCTCCTTTCAGATTTAATTGACACTCAAGAAGACAGAAAGTATATGGGGAGTTCTGAATTACTTGGTTAAAAAAATATGTACAGAACACCATGCCTGTAAAGATTTCACCCTCATTTTTTTCCTCTTTTGAAAGAAATTTTAGAAGCAATGTCTCTTTCATGAGATCAAATGGCTCTGATGGAACAAAATGGAGAAGTATTCTGTACAACACTATCATCAATCTTACTTGACTGTCCTGATCAAAAGATATTTCATTTGTTTAGTTTACATCTCACCACCTGCACTACTTTCTCAAAATATTAGGAAGAAGATCCAGTGGCAAATCCTATACATAAAGTATGGAATCCCCAAATCCCATACATAAAGTATCTCTCCTTCTCCACTGCTGTATCTCTGGACTTCTCTCAATTGATGGATTAACTGGGTTTTATTCTTCCACTGGATGTTAATCCACCAACAGATGAACATCAATGGCTATAAACAATGTATTTTAATATGTCAGCATTTAGCTCATTGTTCGTCTTCATATTGGATGAATAACAATTTAAGTCATGTGTCAGTCACTGTAATAGCATGACAGGTAGAAATAGAGCTGATTAAAAACTCAGACTTTTTTATTAATAAATAACTATGGAAAGATATTAAATTTGAGTTACTTAATTCACTTTTCAGACATGAAGACAGCTGTAGAGAACATTACATAATTTTATATAAGTAAAATTTGAGAAAGGAACAAAATGCAGCAGAAGTTGAGAATATTCTTAAGATTAAAGCATAGGACAACTTTAACAGAATCTTGGCCTAGAAAAAGTAAAATAAAAACTGTCAGTACTGTTTTAAATATTAAATCTCTTCAATACTGTTTAAAGGGCAAAGAATAAGCACTGCTAGGATTTTATAAACAAATGAAAGAACAAAACCAAAGAAGGCAGATGATATTTGCCAAACCTTCAAGTATCAGTACTGTGACATTAACAGTGTATTTAATTTTGCTCTGGATTTACTTATGCAAAACCTGGAGAATATGATGTGTTTTTAGAGTTATAATCTATAGGGACTATGTTTAAAAACTGTTAAACTTACAATTTCTGGCATATTTTTCCCCTTATTCTACGGCATGTCTTCAGACATGCAATCATTTATCTGAATCCTGTTCAGACTTTATATCAGGACTAGGCAAGTAAAAAATTTTGTGTGTGTGTGTGAAGAATTTGGAGAACATGTCAGAACTGGGTAGTGGTAGTGGTGGAAGATGGTCAATTCACCATGTTAGTCAGCACCAGTCACAAAATACTTTTTACTAAACAGCCAACTGGTGAAAATATTCTCCCCTTTTCAAGTTCCCCCAAATGCTCCCTACCACATTGCTGTTTCATGGGGTACGTGGGCATACAGTATGCAAAGCAAAGGGCTACAACCATTCACTGTTTTTATTTTCTGAGAATGAATAAAATGAATAAAAATGACTTTGGAGGGTGGGACTTTGCATTGCAACATATTAGTTTCTAATTATTGTAAAAATGCTAATTAGGTGAATCAGGAAGTCTTGAAAATGCCAAAGGAGGTATCTACAAACCCAAAGTTTGCCTACTCCTGATAAATATATTTGTAAGTCAGTTCCCATGGATCTTTCTTGTTTATTTTAATGAATAACTTTTTGCACTGATCCTGAATTTTATTTGGCATTGAAGTTGGTTGCCTTTTGTCTTTGGTTCCCACAGCATGCAGCAGCACCTACCTACCTCAGCTGATTTCTGAAATGCTCAATAGATTCAGGTAATAAATAAATTAATAAATAGATGGGAGGCCACCAGAAACAAGGCTGTAGACTAAGGATTAAACCTCATCAAAGTCAATAGGAATTATGAATAGGATAGTTGCTGTAAATTTTCCCAACCCATTACTACCAGTATATAGCTGTAGAATGTATGTTGAGATAGTATAGTGTTTAACATCATGGGCCATACAAGCCAAGATTCCTACCTCCAATAGTAGTAGGACTATGGCAGAAGAAAAACAAATATGGTTGAAAGTTCAGTGTTTGGAGAAATTGATGCATTGTACAGATTCCAATGACATTCCCAAAAATGTTTAAAATATGAGTTTGACAGTGTCTCCCCTTAGATAGATCAAGATTTGTATATGTCTCATCCTGGAATAGAAAAACACAGGCAGGGTTCACATATTACACTAAATCACATAGCGTACTTCGTTAAATTATAATTTAATGCAATTATGACGTTTATTCAATAAACTAAGCCATGACTTAAAATGTTATGAGAACCAGATCTCTGAACCATTTTATTCAGTTATTATAAGGAGACCTTATTTGCCTATCAATTCCATAATGTCATACATTGAATCTTTTAAAGTACACAACCTATCCACATAAAGTACAGGTAGTCCTCAACTTACAACAGTTTGTTTAGGGACTGATTGAAGTTACAATACCAATGAAAAAAGTGTCATATGTCCATTTATCACACTTATGACTATTGCAGCCACCCTATGGCCATGTGATCAAAACTCAGATAATTAAAATGGGAAAACTAGCTGACATGCCTGGCAAGGCTATTACACAAAATGTCCAATTGGTGCTTTCTCAATATGTTGTAAATATAATTCTTAAACTTCCCAAGTCAGCATGAAGGCTGGAGAGTGTGGACATTGTCCTGTCCATACATTTGGAAAGCATTGCATAGGGATGGCAATAGTAGGAGTTTGTAGGAGTTTGACAGTCTGCTCATAGAATAAGATGAGAGCACAGTTACTATGCTTATAGTCTGATGACTGCTAAATCCCAGCAAATTAATTATTGACCATATAGTACTGCTGAAAATCAGCAATGACAGTATTTGTAAAAAATAAGGTCTCCAGAGTAAAAGAATGAAAAATGGCTGATTCGCTTCTCATAAAATGTAGGCGGGATTATTGAAAATCTGAGATCTTATCTTTTTAATTTTGAGCATTATTATATTTGGGACATATGAGATCTAAGCCAGTGCTGTGTCCATAAGAATAAATTGGAAAAGGAATCTCATGAGACTAGACAAAGAGGTCTGCGGTGATTTTATGGTATTCTTATTCTTTTGGTCCAATAGTTAATTTACTGTGTATTCTACCTCAGCTGACACAGAAAACGTAAGATATGAAATATAAGCTATCAATTTTCAAGGCCATAAAATGTGCAATATGTAATTTATGGCATGTTGTAAATTAGGAGATGTAATGTCCTAATTTGTATTTTGGTCCTGACTTTTAAAAATAGGCGGAACAATACTTCCGTATAAAAAGTTATGCACATTTCTGCCAATGCATACACAGTAGCTTAAGAGCTAATGTGTATGAAAACTATTGGCTGCATTATTAACTTTAGACTGATTAGCATGCATCATTTTATAAAAACAGAAGAGCCACTTCAGTCTGTTCCTTTTGCATAAGAACCATACCTGTTATGGCTTCCTGCTTGTTGATCACCTGGTATTATTTTTGCCTTTTGTCTCCAGGCTGAAATTCTGTCCCTCCCCATGACATATCATATTTTAAGTGTGGCTAGATAATACATTGTATTTGGATGGCTGTTTTGAATTCCCACAACTTATGCTATGTTTTACTGTATTCACAACAGAGTACCTATTACCTATTAATTTTCTAATAGCATTTATATGTCTTAAAATCTCTACTTCTTTAATAAACATTCTATTAAGGGACATAGATTCTTCTAGGGATTGATTACCTAGATAGTTCTGATCTATCTGGAGATCTATGCTAAATACCAACTGCTATATTACCAGCTCTCCTGCCATGAGGAATGGAGCTACTTTCAGCGCTACTTTGACCGCTTATCAATTTGACCCCCAAGCAATATCATCCTTGAATTTTCTTATATTTAGCGCCTAACTGAAAAATAGCAAAGCAACTGAAGCGGGCAATTTAATCCCCCAAAGCAACTAAAATAAAATAAAGTATAATGGCCCTTGATATGTCACCCTTATTCATCTCCACTGATAACTCTTTACAGACCCCTAAATAGTGGAGATGTTGTATAATGGTACTTATATCTAGTTATAGATATGTAGCTATAGATAAAAGAAAAATATAATCCAAGTAACTATCACGCAATCAGCATCCTAAATATGCTGAATACTTTTTTTTAAAGGACTAAATAACTTGATTTAAAAAGGAATAAGGAAGGAACAGGCTGATTTTATATAAGGTTACTCAACTGCTGTCCGGCCAGTTGCCCTACACTGTGTGACCAGTGAAATATTCCACCTCACTTCAAGATTATCTTGTCCCACTTTCATTGATATTTTGATTCAATTCCCCATGAGTTATGAAGGAAATTAGTAGCTTGCACAACATTGTTATGCAATTGATAATGATGCTCCATGAGAATTATTCATGCATGTGAAATGCAAGGTTAATAACAACTTGACATTCTCACTCCAAAGGGGTTAAGAGGGCTACAGTCTGGCTTCTCTAATGTTTGTTTCAACAGCATTACTCTGGCAGTTGCAAAGTGTGAATTCCACTCTTCAATTCTGGCCCATAACACAGTTTCCATTCTCTTATATGTTAATGTCCACCATAATATTATGGGTAATCCAAATAGGACTTTGATGAAGAACTCAAGTGCTAGCAAGATGCAATAATGATAGAAAAATGAAAATAAATTATTCAACATTGAATAATATATAACTGGAAAATTCATGGCAAGCAAATAGAGCAGATCAAAATCTTTTAAATATCTCTATCTATCTATCTATCTATCTATCTATCTATCTATCTATCTATCTATCTATCTATCTATCTATCTATTTCTATCTATCTACCTACCTACCTTTATATGTTTTTTACCTCCCAGAAACACCAAGCCTGAAAAGTCACAACATGAGCAAAA
This sequence comes from Pseudonaja textilis, assembly GCF_049901715.1. Lineage (NCBI taxonomy): Eukaryota > Metazoa > Chordata > Lepidosauria > Squamata > Elapidae > Pseudonaja > Pseudonaja textilis. The sequence goes on from NC_141990.1 coordinate 154,246,907, forward strand.
GGGGAAAAAAGTCACCAATTCAGTAATCAGATTGGCAGCTTAAGAGCAATAACTATTTCCCTGCAGCAATCCAATTATTTAAAGTTGAAGTATTAACTCTTCTTCTATATTGAGCACACTTTTGTACTTATAAGGATCTAATTCTTTTGGAAGCAATCCACTCTAAATTTATGAGAATCATGCTCCATGTTTCCCAATCAGTAGCAAATGTATTTATTTGACTAGAACTTAATTACTTGTTTGTTGAAGCATGTGTGACTTTCCATGCATGAATCAATGGATGAAGTAATTGTTTGAGGAAGTCCTTGGTGCAGCTCATCTTGCTTGATAGATACCCTTTTTTTCTGAAAGAAGTGCATGACCTCTTACTGTTCATTGACCATGAACTTTCAACTCACACTTTACTTATACTGGGCACATATAAAGTTGTGGCAGAGATTAAGCAGACAGGACTTGATTTGACATCTATGGAGATTCTCAGTCATTCAGGTCATGGTTGTCCCAAAGGTACTGAAGAAACTTCTTGGATGAGAAGCAAAATATCTTCAAAGAAAAACAAGAAAGTCCAGTTGCTTCTTGAAAAAGCACCTTTGGGATGACTTGATTTGATCAACAAAAGGAAGGTGTGTGTGTGTGTGTGTGTGTGTGTGTGTGTGTAATATTTCCTTTTCTTGAGTATATATAAATTATTTAGAAAAGTATAAAAGGTAGAAAAGTATAAAAGGGTTACTTTTATTTATATATCTCACAGCTTCAGAATTCTAAGTAATCCTTTTATACTTTTCTAAACAATTTATTAATAATTTTGATAAGAAAAGAGTGAGCAAATAAGCTAAGGACAAAAGAAAAAAGAAATAGAAAAATCTAATTGGTATAGAAATGTAAAATAGACAAAGGAATTACCAAGATTGTACACTTAGTGCTCAATATATTGTTGATTAGAAATTATCCATAATCATGATCATAATCACAATCATAATAATAATACACATTAAATTGCATTTAAGTACATTAAATTATTTTAACAATATAAGAAGTTATCTGAGTTAAGTGCCAAAATCTCCATTATATCTTGTCTATTATTAGTATGTCACAAAGTGAGTCAGATGCTCAGACTGGATTTGGTATTTTTATCTACCTATCAAATCCTTCCCAAAGACCTGCATTAGGCAAATCCCGATGTCTGATGGTGGTAAAGATGTTGTTGCAGGATGTATGCTGTTCCAAATCAAGCTGCCTTTTGCAATTGATTGATGATGAATTTGTCAGTGGCAATGGTGTTCAAGTGATGCTCCAGTTGTTTTGAGATCCATATTTTTTGTTTTTTGTTTTGTGGTTTTAAAGGTGTCCTCCCCTCTTTCTCTTGTAGAAGCCTCATCTTTGGAGGAAGGGAAATCACCTTCCTCCCAGTCAAATAGGATATAGGATTTAATGGTGGAGGTTGCAAAGAGGAAAGGGGAAGAAGGAGACATACATACTATGTCCTTGTTCCGGAATAAATCCTTCAGTTTCAACTATCTAGATGGAGATGGCTGCTGCTTTAGAATGTTCAGAATGCTTGGAATGTTCTCTTAAGGACATCTTAGGCTTGTTGTTCTCTTTCATCTTTTTCTTTGAGTTCTTTTTTGTTCCTATCTTGGAGCCATTGCTGCCTTGCATTATCGGCAGTTGTCCGGTGCTGTTAAGACTCCAGGTTCTAAAATATTGACTAACTTTAATTCTAAAGATCCAAAGTTACCAAAACCTAATTCAGGAGATTACATTGAGATTACTAAATAATTTTAAATCAAAATGTTAAATGGGCTGTTTTAGCTCTAAATAAAAGAAAGGCTTATATTCTGTCCTTTGATTCAATTGTCTACAAATTCTTCCATAAAAAGTTTCTTTTATTGGATTATATTAGGTATCCTCAAGGTAACTCACAGTTATGTCGAGATGCATCTAATGTCCAATTCTTTGCATAGTTGAAATCATAGTGTAAATCTTTCCCCTATTTCACCCCATAGTAGTAGAGCCAAAGGAGGGACGCTAACACGATGCTAGGGTCTGAGCAAGAGTGAAGAAACCTCCCCCAGCCCACCAAGGGTCAATTCAGTGACCAATCAGGATTACAGATGTGACCACATGACATGGACCACATTTCCCAGGATGCCTTAACTCCATTTACTATGATGCATTCCCTTAAGGGGACAGATCCCAATTCCTAACTAACTATGCCAATTCCCATTAACTATAACTGGCTGGGCAGCACAGCTTATATAAAAAATTAATAGTTCACTGAGATGCTGTCTTTTGGAGGCCATGTTGCTCTGCCCCCTGTCTCTTTCAACTTTCCTGCTGTTAACCATTGCCAGATCTTATTATTATCTTTTCCCCTATTTTTTTTTTAATGTAGTGGCCATGTAATGCTTTCTCTTCCCATGCCTCTTTCCTTTTCTTCATTTGCTTTTAAAGATCAGTTTGGTCATTTCAGTACTAAATAGGCCTTCTTGGTATACTAGCTTCAGTGCATCTTCTTCATTGTCCTTCAGATATTCTTCCAATGCCTTTTTTTTTTCCTTTAACCATCTGATGCATTTGCAAATTCCATGCCCACATATTTCTCTTGGTAAGTAGACTCTGTTAACATATGATTCATTGTCATTATTTTTCTGGTCTTCCTATTCAGGGTTTCTAGTTCTTCTTTAGTCAAGTCCACTATTCCAGTTGTGTATCTAATGACTGGAATTGCCCAGGTGGAATTGCCTTGATGGTATTTCTTCCACTTTGTTTGGATTGTAGGATCTTCTTCATTCTCGTAATGTATTTATTTCCAACCTTTTTCTTGGACTTCAGTATGTTTGATGTTGTCCAGCTTGAAGGATGCTGGAGGACAATTTGTAATAATTGGTGTCATCCAGATTCTTGATGTTATTTCCATGGGGCATCTTGGTTCCTTCAGTTTCCACTATTTTTCCCCATTTCGTGGTGAATGTGGCACATTTGTTCAGTCCAGATACTATTGAAATATCTTGGTTGTATATATGGACGTGTTAATCAGCAACTCTATTTCAGATAGTGATTTTCCCTTCAGCTTCAAATTGTCCACGTAAAGGAGATAGGATAGCCTGGCAGATGTTTTTGATGTTTGATAGCCACAGCCTGAGTTATCCAGTATTGTTGACAGAAGAATCAGTGCATTGACAACAGTAGTAATGATAGTGATTCTCCTTGGAAAATTTATCTCTTTATATTAACTAACTTCTCCTAATCTATCAACACTGACCAGCAAATGTGTTTTCTATTGTGCCATCAAACTTTGCACGAAGTTTCTGGTGTTACTACTGACTCCTGTTATTTCTAGGCATGTAGCAGGGAGTCAAATGCCTTCTTGTAATCAATCCATAGTACATTGTTATTTTTATGGTTCATTGAACAGTCAGCCTAATGTTCAGACTATATTTGGTATTTTTCTCCATCAATCAAGTTCTTCTCAAGGACCTAGAATAGACAAATATGGATGTTTGGTGGTGTTATAGATGCCATTGCAGAATGTAAGCTGTTCCAAATAAATTATTATGATTAATAGTAGTAGTAGAAGATCTACAACTTTTTGTTTTGTTTTGTTTCTGGTTTCAATTCTTTAGTTCGTTCTTTTTTTCCTTGAAGAACATACTTGAAATGTCTACATCTGCCTTGCTGCATGGTGCATAATATATATGGAAGCCATTCTTCCTTAAATTGGTTTAGACTTATGTTGTGAAAATATGCTGTTAACTTTGACATTGCTGCATACTCTCCAAATTTAAGTTCCTGCTCTGATATCTCTAATAACTTAATGTATTGCTTTTCTAGTGCTGTGCTTCATTTATCCTTGTTGCCATAAACGCATGTCTGAATAAATTGTAATATTTTTTGGTTCACATTTCTTGGAATTATGCCAAAAAAGTGGTTACATTTCAAATTTCATTTCTAAAATTCTTTGACTAGTGCGATGCATTTCTTTCCCTTACTTTTGAGAGTAAATTGTATAAATTTGTTCCATCAGTCTTTCCATTCTTGTGTTCTAATTAGAAAACAGATCCCTCAATTCTCCATCTTCACTCCTTATCACCACATCTGAATACTGCAAAGCCTTGTTGATTTTGTGAATCAACCATACATACATACTTTTGGTTCTATGCCAGTGTTAGCAGCCAATACTTGAGGTGATGAGGAGACAGAAGACATTTGCATTACATTTTCATCTGACCTGATGGCATTCAAGTGGTGATCCAGATGTTTTGGGATTGTGCCCAATGCATCTATTGCTATTGATACTATCTTTGTTATCTTTAGGCATATTCATTCTGTGTCTATTTGCAGGTCTCTGAATTTGTGTTTTGTTTTCTTCTCCAGTTCCTTCTCTTATATTCTGTTTTCCCCAGCTACTGCCACCTCTATTATCCAGACTTTTTTATCTTTCTTATTGACAATTGTTATGTCCACCATGTTATGTGGTAGGTGTCTGTTTGAATTCTAAAGTCAGAGCACTTTAGCTTCTTCATTTTTTATTACTTTCTATGTTTATGGTCCCACAGATTCTTGCTTGCAGCCCTTCCAATGCACTATTGTTGTTACTTTGTCATGCTGATGTTCAGAAGTCAGTCTGTGCAATCTTCTTAGAGCAGCTAATCAGGTGGATCACTCTCTTCAGTTTCTTTACAGAGGCGGCTCTTGCTATCTGTTGCTGTCATCTCAATTCTGGTTTTTTATGAATGTGTTCTTAAGGCTTGATCTTGTGCAGCCAGAATTAACCCCTCTGTCTCTTTCTTCAACTTTCTGCTTTACCGGTTACTTTTTTAATGTACTGGCCATCTAATACTTTATCACCCCATGCCTCTTTTCTGTTATTCATCATTATTATGGTTTTTCTCTGTTCTATTTTCAAAGCACTCCTAGGAGGCTCCTATTTAAAGAAAACCAACTCCATCTAACTCCTGAAATTTATGGGAGCTAAGATAGTCCTGACAATCTTATTTCCCCACTTTCACTGTGACTACATCTGGCCCCTTTTTGCTATTTTTTCTTGCTATTTTTATAACTATTACAATTGTCACTTTTTATTCAAAGATCATCAGCAAAACTGACTTATTTTAATTTAAGTCTGTGAAGCAGACTTAAGTGATGCATTTATATTATCGTAGTATTCATTAGGCTGTGCATCACTGGCTAATTTTCTCATCAGATCATTTGGCCTACAATTGGAAAGAGATGAGATAAATCATCCAACCAGCACCACAATCTTGATTATACAATAAAAATTATAACAATGATTATATTCCAGGATTTACGGCTTTTAAAGGTTAAGTTCTCTTAAGATAAAAATTTCTGGCAACTCAAAATATGTTGCAATATACTTATAAATCCTGTCCATAAATCACTTGATTAACCCATTTAAAATTAAGCCAGCAGGTAGATGAGAATTAATCAGATGACAGTATGAGTAGTTTGGCTTCCAATATTTTAACATGGTTGTGAGAGAAAAAAATTGAATACATCCATTATATTGAATCCAATATGATTTTACAGCTATGCAGACAGACATTATTTACCCTTAAGGAACAAAAATAAAATAAATTGCAATTCTGACATATTTATTAAATAACTAATATAGTTATAATTGCACAGTTCAGCAGAATTGTTCTAAAATTGATGATCTAAGTACCTGATAAGAACAATTCATGAGCATCATGAAAAAATAATTTTTAAAGCAGTCTAATTTAGTGGGCAGAAATAGAACTGAGTATTCATCTTTCATCATTGTTGCCCAAATCAGAATGACAGATAGTCTTCGACTAATCGATAGTCTTCGAAATTGTCCATTATGGTCGTAAGTTGTGGCAGTCATTGAGTAAGGAATTGCCTTGCTTCATGATCACCAGGGATTGAATTGTTTCATGATCACAATCCCTGCTCTCCTATGGTCATTAAGTGGGTCATTAATGCCCCTGTGTGGGGCATTAAATGAAGCACAGGCTGCCTAGAGGTGTAGGCACTGGGAGGCCTAGTGTGGACTTAGGCCCACACTACAGCACCTCTCCAGTTCTCATGTGGTCTCTCAGGGCCTCCCACACCCCACGAGGCATCCTGTGCTCTACTTCCCATGCCGCTGGGTCCCCACAGGTCTTGTGCCAGTTTCCCATCCTGCTAAGTGTCCATGGGCCTCGGGACTGCTTCCCACCCCACTGAGCTCCACACCTTCCTCCCCACTCTCAAAAATGGTTCAGTCCACTTATCAGGCACCATTTGGGGAATGGTCACAATGACGTTGATTGCTCCCAAATGGTGCCTGTTCTAAGATGGCATCACCTGGCTTCTCTACTGCTTAGGGAGGCAGAAAAGCAAATCAGCCAGCTCTTCTTCCTAAGCATGATCTCCATGTGGTGCCATCCTGGAAGCAGGCACCATTTTGGAGCAGTCACAACTCATTGCAGCCGCTCCCCAAATGGCACCCATTTCCAGGATGGTGTTTGCAACCCCCATGCAGGAAGGCCACATGGAAGATCAGCTGCTTCCCAAAGGAAATCTATGAAAAGCAAAATGAACAAGTTGTGATGGGGGGGGTGGGCAGGAAGATGTAGGACCCAGCAGGCTGGGCAGCAAGCTCAAGGCCTGCAGAGACCTTGCTGGCTGGGTTGTGGGGAAGATAGAGGAACACTGCCAAGAACCAAATTTTGTTCATGCAACTACAGGAGTGCTTCAGGGATCATAAGTCCATTCAGTGCTATTGTAATTTCAGACAATTGCTGAACAAACAGTCATAAATCGAGGACTACCTGTATTCAAAGTTTCTGGGCTCATCACACTCTTCTTCCTCTGACTGTTACATACTGTGAGAAGTACAGATTCTGCAAGAACAATAAGTTAGCCAAATTCAATATTTTTAAAATTGCATATAAACATTGTCTAGCATAAAATACCATGTTCTCAACTTAAATAGACCAAGTAGTCCTGTTCAGAAGTCTTGAATTTTAACTGCCATAATCTTAAGGAGCAAATCTGATGGTTGGATTATTGGATTATGTGGGTTAAAATCATAATTATACCTTCTGGTAGTCTGCAGGTTACATGTCTACTGCTGTTTTTACTTGATTTCATTTTATATAATTCTAATATTTTAACAGCAATACACTCAGATTTTGGTTCTGACTGAGTGGTAAGAAAAATGTATTTTCCCACTTATTAACCAAATGGTTCTTACATAAAACACATTGTTTTAAAAATCTGGTTCACTGATGAGTTGAAAACATTTCCTGTTTTCTTAGAAAATAGTTACAGTGTTGAAAAAAAAATTGAGAGCTGCTCTATAGCAGGGAATTTTATGGTGAATAGAACGCTCACTTGTGTTTTTAAGGTCAGTTCTGCTTGGTTTTGAGGACCTAGCAATTTTAATTCCTAACCCAGATACAAAAATTAAAGTCAGCTAGAATTCATATTGTCTAACGCACATTGCTCTTTCTCCACGCAGTGTATATAAAGATCATGTATCATTAGTTATGTATCGAACCAATATATACTAATGGAGTATAATAGTATACATACACAGCTGGGGATTGCTTTAAACCAAAAGCATATGTAAAGCATTCCTTTGCCGATTATGTTTGTTTCAAATAGTAATATGTTCCTGTCTTTTTAAAGTTCATCAGAAAGTTTAATTATCTACCATGGGCGGCCCCCATGCTGAGTTTCTTATTTCAGTCTCTTTGTTTTCAGAATCTAATAAAAATGAACTTTAATTTCAGGGGGGAAATCTGAAATGAAAGTATACCTCTTCATGGATAATAATTTAGGAATATTAAAATTCAGGAAAAGAAGGAGGCTATGTCCATTTTGTATATTCAGTGCCTCTGCACTCATGACTGCAAGCATATGGAATATTCTTGGAAAGTTTCTATTTTTATTTAAACACACAAAATACTAGCCTCTTTTTCTTGAGGCTGTGAACCTTTCTATATGGAACAGAAGCTTTCAAAAGTATAGGTAGAGCTGAATAGCACATTTAAGGGACAGGGACTTAAGTTCATTATCCTTTCCCACATATACAAAACAATGCCCCCCTATTTAACCTGAAAAGTTTGTGTACATAATAGTAATGAGCTTTTCAGTTACTTTTGGGAAGGAATTTATTTCTATACTGAATAGACAGTATCTCTAGGCAAATATATAAATTCTAATGATTTGGAAGAGCCTTCTGCTTGAAAGACCTACAGCAGCTTCACTGTATTGTGTTAGTCAATGAACACAATTAATATACTCAGTGGTTGATTGTATTCTGTGTCCCAGTTTGAATGAAGTTGTTGTTCATGTGCTGGCTCATATACAGATGTTTCTGGTATAAAGACTTGAGCCACAGTTCTGAAAGGCTTATTTATCAACAGATCAGTACTGGAATGAGATCAGTTTTGACAGAGTTTCAAGATATTTCTTATCTGCCTGTCCATGTACTAATTCTAGTGGAAGGCAGAGTTTAATGTACGTTTTATTAATAGGTTATAGTCAATACTATTTCAGTATTCTCAAATTTCTATTCTCAAATTTCTATTCTCAAATTATTATTTCACATTCTCAAATTTAGCCTGAGGTCCCTAGCTCTCTGCAGTAAGTTTGAGACATAGCAGGAGGAGAAAGAATTGGTACCATAAGTTACAACCTAACACCCCTCCTTGAAGAAGAAATATTTTGTTCCTTAGAATAGAAAATTCAAAGCAATTGTATTGGAAGTTGTAGTTCATATATTAATGAAACTGTGGCCTATTTGGAGCAACAGTGAAAGCCAAGTTCTCCATTCTGATATAGTTGGAGCTGTGGCTGAAAAAACATGAGACAGGATTTTACTCTATGCTGTCTTATGGAATTATCTCTTCAAAGAACCACAGACACAGCTCTAATCAGCTGCTGCTTCAACACCATACTTTCCTATACATTAAATTGCCTTCCTAGGGACAAGTATTTTGACATGCTGCTAAATATATTTGGTCCTGTTGAAAATAAACATCTAAGGACTGGTAGTAGCAAGGAGCTGCCCTATCATTAGCTAACGCAAGTTGGCTGTCTTACATAGAGATCACTATGGCCAAGAGTTGGCACAAAGAATTGTGTATGTAAGGCAAAACTTTCCCTGGGTTTCTAGGATTTGTTCTCCTCAAATGAAGTGGAGTGTCTTCCCTATCGTCAGTATCAGGAACAACATTCCTTTACAGTAGTCCTCAAGTTACAACAGTTCATTTAGTGACTGTTAGAAGTTATAACGGCACTGAAAAAGTGACTTATGACCATGTTTCAAACTTACAAACTTACTGATGGTCATGTCATCAAAATTTGGGCACCTGGTAATTGACTCATATTTATGACCGTTGCAGTGTCCCAGGATCATGTGAACACCTTTTGCAACCTTCTGATAAGCGAAGTCAATGGGGAAGCCAGATTCACTTAACAACCGGGTTAGTAATTTATCAATTGCAGTGATTCATTTAGCAACTGTGGCAAGAAAGGTCATAAAATGGGGCAAAGTTTACTTATCAACTGTCTCACTTAGCAACATTTTCTCCATGCAGTGGTCATAGGTTGAGGATTATCTGTATTGTTTTATTTTTATTTTATTTATTTATTTATTTATTTTTCAATTGCTTACAAGATAATAGGTATAAGTAAAAACATAGTTATGAATACATGGATACATATACAAAAAATAAAAGAAACAATAGGACAGGGATGTTAGACACGTTGGTGCGCTTATGCATGCCCCCTACAGACCTCTTAGGAAAGGGGTGAGGTCAATAGTAGACAGTCTAAGGTTAAAGTTTTTGGGGTTTGGGGAAGAAATCACAGAGTCAGATAGAGTATTCCAGACATTGACTACTCTGTTGCTGAAGTCGTATTTTCTGCAGTCAAGTTTGGTGTGGTTAACCTTGAGTTTGTATCTATTGTGTGCTCTTGTATTGTTATGGTTGAAGCTGAAGTATTCATTGACAGGAAGGACATTGCAGTGTATGATTTTATATATTAAACTTAGATTGGACCAAAGAAGGCGGCGTAGTTCTAGGTTTTCTAGGTGTAGAATTTCGCGTCTGGTGGCATAAGGTATTCTGCAACGAGTAGAGGGGTGGAGAACTCTTCTTGTGAAATATTTCTGGACTTTCTCAACTGTGTTAATATCAGATACGTAATGTGGGTTCCAGACTGATGGTCTGGTATTCAAGTATTGGTCTAGCAAATGTTTATCTTCATTTATCTTCTGCAAAGGTAATTTGGGAGGTAAGATAGTTGCCCTCAAAGCTAACAAAATAAAAATAACTTGGAACAAGTTTTGCTGACAATGTTGTCTACGTACAAAAGGTTGCCTTTAAAATTATTGGGAAAATATTTTATTGCTCTGTGAGTATGAAAAGCAGTTCTAAATTTGATATATAAATAAATAAATTTATTTCACCAGGTGTTTTTTTTCTGAGCATTCTGTTCATTCTGATTAGAATGGGATAAATTGTCACAATTAATTTTTCTCTTTGCAACATGGCATACAATAATATTTTTCTATCCCAATGTGTATTACACTGAACCAAGTCAGGGGTATATGGCGATTAATCCAACTGGGGTCAAATGACCCATCTAGGTAAGCCTAAAAGTTTAATTAGAGAGCTGCAAAGAAAACAGGGTCTCATTGGGATTAAAGAATGGATCAATCATAACAGCCATAATGTTGTCTGGAGTATTAGAGGATCTTTACCTTTCACCAAGAAAATTTCCACCTCACAGGACCCAGAGCTGTACCGCCCTGTTTGTAGGGATAACACACACACACACACACACACACACACACACACACACGTTTCTTGGGCTGCAAAGGAGACAGCAGGAGATGTGTCCTTTCAGACTTGGGATATTTTGTTAATGGAGCCTTACAATAAAGTAGAATTAGCTCATCTGGTCATGTTTACTGTCTGGTCTACTTGGGAAGGCTGACAATATCCAGAGAAAAATAAACACAGAGCACATTTGGCCAGTAATTATAAAAACTGTCAAAATCTTTTGATATTTTAGATATTTTATTGGATGATATTTTATTTGGTTAATAACAAAAAACATGTGAGGAACACTTCTGCTTGAGAAGAAAAAAATAAACCCAATGACACTCTCCTCTAAAATTCTTGATCTCTAATTCCATAAGGTTTATGACTAATTTCTTGGGAAATTTAGTTTATGTGAAGTATATAAAAACTCCAGGCTTATTAAAGGCATAAATTTTGTAAGGGTCTTCCTACAATACATAAGAATCACTGAAACATAGTAATCTGCTTTCTGGAAATGTGTAGCTCAATCTTATGTATTAAATTTATATGTATTATGTAATTCATATGTATTATGTAATTTTCTGTCTTTTACTGTCAGTAAATCCCATAGATCAGGAGTCCTCAACCCCCAGGCTGCGACCGACTTCTGGGCTGTGGCCTATTCGAAATTGGGCCATGTGACTGGCTGGCTGTGAACACAGCTCAACTTGTATAAGTAGTGGGCTAGGGGGGAACTCGCATCCATGTGCATGCAGCCTAGTTCCCCTCCCCCCCACAGCCGGCCTGCCGAGCCACAAATGTTGGAGACCTCTACTGTAGATCAGTGGCCCCCAACTTTTTTTGTGCCACAGCCTGGTACCGGCATCACAAAATGATCCACGGCCCAGTTCCAGCATCAGCACGCATGACAAGGCAAGGCGAGCTGAGCGACCAGCCAGCCAGCCGTCCCCCACTTCTCCCTGCCACCTTCAACTCCTCCTTTGTACCTTTGTCGATGGGCTTCGCTTCGGGACAGCTTCAGGACGGTCGCTCGGCTCGCCTTGCCTTGGGTGCTGAAAGAATCCTCGTGCCTTAGTTTCGTTCGAAGCCCTCCCCCTTCGATGAAACTAAGGCACGAGGATTCCTTCAGGACCCAAACACCACTTTCCAACCGGAAAAGCTCACCCAGAAGCACTTTCTCATCAAACAAGATGGCGGTGCCCAGCAAACCGGTGGCCCGGTAGGAAATGTTCCACGGACCGGTACCAGTCCACGGACCGGTGGTTGGGGACCCCTGCTGTAGATGATGCAGTCTTAGTTATGGACATTCCCTGCTTATAGTTGTGGGAGCTGACTACCATGGGTTGAAGTGTAGAGATTAGAAATATCCCTATCTTAGTGTGTTAACTAAGATACTAAATTGCTTGATCACTTTAGTAAACACCTTGAACTGTTTCATTCAATAATTAGCTTCAACATTTGATTGCAGTCAGGTCTGAAGTATGAGAAAGTTTACATATCAAAGTTTTAGTTAATTCAGCGTTCTTTTCCCTCCTTGTCAACCAGGTGTCCTTGGTATACTCAGAAGTCATAAGATCAAATGCATTACCTGGGTTCTTCTGTAACTGGTGTTGAGAGGCCTACTATTTCCTCCACTCATAAAGCTATATCTATTATATTTGCTAATCATTGCTACCTTTTCCCCTGCCCATTAAGTTGTGATAGTCATAATAGGGATCATCAGGTGGCCAACCTGATTTTATGACATTTTATGTGGTGGTCATTAAGTGACTCATTGGTCATTAACTGAACTCCATTGTCATTAAGTGAATTACACAGCTGTTAAGCAAACCCATTGTTCATTAAGGGAAATTTTTGCTGAAACAAATGCTGCTTTTAGGTAAAAATCACAGCCACACGATCACGGGACACTGCAAACAGCCATAAATGTAGGCTAGTTACTAAGTGCCCAGAATGTCACATGACCATGAGACCTATCAGAACTCATAAGTACTTGGGGGAAGTCTGTTGTAACTTTGAACAGTTGCTTAGCAACCAGTTATCAGTCGAGGACTGCATCTATGTTTGCTTTACCAGCAAGAAAAATAATTTTTTAAAATGAGCTAGGTCTAGGAGAATATTGTGAGCAACTGGGCACGTACATTTTCCTGCTAGTATGCCTAATTCTCCTGAGGCCCGCTGGCTTCTCAGACAAAGCATTTGCTAACAGAAATTCAATTTTCTGAGTTTTTTCTTGAAGTTGGAAACTGCAGGGAAACTCGGGAGTTGAATTGTTCTTTCTCCTAGCACAACAATCTTGTTGAGAAAGACAAGGAAACAAATGCCTTCGCAACAATTCAATTAATTTAACTTTGTTTTGTTTTGTTTTATATAAACTAATCCTGTGGTAACCACAATGGATCACAATTCATTGTTTCAGTTTGTTTACTTTCAAACTGCAATACACTGTGAGGATTATATAAGATTCTTATTCAAAACTATATGACATAGAAATATGTAAACACTTCCTGGTCTCATTTATTTTAAAACCTTTCCCATATATGAACATTTGGCTTTCTGTAATAAAGCTTCAGCCTAAAACAATTCTTTGGCCCTTTAACAGATTATTCTTCATTGTTCAGTTCAAGACATTTTTAAAAAAGGTATGTCTGTATATGACATGTATGTATGAGTATACATATAGTTATGTATGAAATTAATTTCTCCAAACTCTCCTATTTTCTCATCATATCAGTAACTACTGTATTGATATGCAGTGCTATTCTGGCTCCATTTAGCCACCCACAATCTTATAAGGAACTCTGAATTAAACAAATGAACCAAATAATTGGCCAGACATAGCCTTAGTAGCATTTGATTCTGTATGGACTTAATCAATAAGACAGGCTTCCTCCTAAGTAAGCATGCATAGCGTTGTAGTCTTTATAACAGAGCATGCCCAGGGAACCTCTAACCTGAATGTTGAATATGAACCATAGGGGACTCTTGGTTGCTTGTTGCCAGTCTCACTCACTCTAAATCCCTGTACTGTCTCCCTCTTCTTGTTTAGATACTATACCATTCCCAGCCTCCCTGCTCAGGCATATTCTGATGACATATAACTAGTAATAGTATATAATAACCATTCAAGATAGCTGAAACAATTGCATCAGTTTAATGCCTCATATTGGATATAAATAAAAGGGAATGCCCCCACATGAATTGCTTTGCCTCATTCAAATGAGTTTTATGCAATGCATTCTGTTTAATTTATGCACCCTGTGTGAGAGAATTCCTGTTTTAACACCAGCTTCAATTCTCCCAGTGCCTTTGTATGTAAAAGATTCAATTGGCTTCTTTCTGCATAGCTTACAAACCTGCAATAAATTTTAAATTATTTATTCCATGATTCCCAATATGGAGACCACTGATGGTCTTTAAAGGCATTGGTCTGTGTTCTCAGATAAACAGCCAGCTTCTGCGATAGATTCAAAGTATTTACTGCAGTTCATCTGAAGATAACATAAATTTTCATCTCACCATAACATAAAGTCAATTGGACTGAAATGGACAGATACAGAAATTGAATATAAATAAATAATGTTATTAGCATAAAAAAGTAGGTAAAAAGAAATATATTTTTCTCAAAAAAACCCAAAAACCCAAATCTGGAAAGATCTCAAATTCAGCAAAGATATAGCCATTTTCCACTTGAAAAATTGTGACCATCCAAAGACTATAATGTTAGTCAGAGTTTGGAAAGTAGAATTTTATCTGCCATAAAAAATTGATCAAACCTCAGCATCTTTTTATAGACCCAAGCACCAGCTTCTCTAATTTGCTGAGTAATACTTTTTTCTCCCCAAATAGACTGTTTGACTTGCTTTACTCATCCTTTCATAATTTGTCATGTACTGTTGGGTCCAGGACCTTCCCAAACCAACTGTTCCTTATAAACACAACTATCAAGAAAAATAACAAAAAACAGATAACAAAAAAAAAAAAACCAGCAATGGATCATGCCCAGTATTTCCTAGTCGAACCACAGACATCTACAATGATCTAATACATATCGATTTTACAGAAGACAATGTTGAAAAAGCACTATGCAATCTAAAACCATCTCTATCTATTGGACCGGACAGAATATGTGCCTATTTCTTAAAAAAGCTATCCATTGCCATAGCCGAACCTCTAAGCATAATCTTTGAAAAATACTTCAGGACCAGCTCCTTGCCAAAACTATGGTCATAAGCCACAGTCATCCCCATCTTCAAAAAGGGAGACCCCAGCCTAGTTGAAAATTACAGACCAATCTCCTTATGCTGCGTCACCTGTAAAGTCATGGAATCAATTATTAACCAATCCATTATCCTCTACTTAGAGACAAACAGCCTACTCTCCAATAAACAATTTGGTTTCAGAAAAAAAACTATCCTGTAATCTGCAACTCTTACACTGCAAAAACATATGGACTCCACAACTCGATCAGGGCAAAGCAATCGACGCAAACTACATAGACTTCTGTAAAGCCTTTGATTTAGTGGTACATGACAAACTATTCCTAAAACTAAAACCTTATGGTATCTCTAGACACCTGCATAACTGGATAGAAGCATTCGTGCCAAACAGACAACAAATGGTTTTTCTGCCTTCTGCACAGAGGTGGATTTGAAGCTGTATAGGTGCAGATAGATAACTCAACAAGATGTCCATAACAAATTACATTTATTGGTTCATCAGGTATCCTCATAACTCACATTTGTGATGAAGTTCTTCTTTAATGACCAATCCTTTGTATATCTGCCTTGCAGTAAAAGAGGGTTATCTCCTAACCCACCTTGTAGCGATAGAAAGAAGCTGCCATGAGTTAGAGTTCAGGCAAAAGTGAGGAAAACCTCCCCCAACCCTTCAAGGGTCAATTTAGTGACCAATCAGGATTACAGATGTGGCCACGTGACATGAACTACATTTCCCAGGATACCTTTAACTACATTTACCATGATGCATTCCCTTAAGGGGACAGCTCATAATTCCTAAGTAACTATCCAATTCCCATAGACTGGCTGGGACAGCACAATGGTCAAAATTGGGAGCGTCTTATCAAATTCTGTACCTGTCAACAGTGGTGTCCCCCAAGGCAGTGTTCTAGGACCAACTCTCTTCACACTCTACATAAATGACCTCTGTGATCATATTAAGAGTAACTGCGTTCTCTTCGCTGATGATGCACCACAGACAATACTGCTATCCTTCAAAAAGACATCGACTATGTATCAGAATGGTCAAACATGGTCAACTTCAAATCTCAACAAATAAATGCTCTGTCTTACATATTGGCAAAAAAAAATCACAAAATAAAATACAAGCTGAATAGTCAAGATCTTGTTGATGATCCAAACTCTGTCAAGGACCTTGGAGTGCTCATCTCTAATGATCTAAGTGTAAGAGCCCACTGAAACTACATAGCCAAAAAGGTATTAAGAGTTGTTAACTAATCCTACGTAGCTTTTTCTCTGGTAATATCACACTACTAACTAGAGCATACAAAACATTTGCTAGACCAATACTTGAATACAACTCATCAGTCTGGAACCTACATTACGTATCTGATATTATCACAGTTGAGAAAGTTCAGAAATATTTCACAAGAAGAGATCTCCACCCCTCTACTCATTGCAGAATACCTTATGCCACCAGACTTGAAATTCTAGACCTAGAAAATCTAGAACTACTCCACCTTCAGTCCGATCTAAGTATAGTATATAAAATCATACATTGCAATGACCTACCTGTCAATGAATACTTCAGCTTCAACCATAACAATACAAGAGCACACAATAGATACAAACTCAAGGTAAACCACACCAAACTTGATTGCAGGAAATACGACTTCAGCAATAGAGTGGTCAATGTCTGGAATACACTACCTGACTCTATGGTTTCTTCCCCTAACCCCAAAAACTTTAACCTTAGACTGTCTACTATTGACCTCACCCCTTTCCTAAGAGGTCTGTAGGGGGCATGCATAAGCACACCAACATGCCTGCTGTCCCTGTCCTATTGTTTCTTTTTATTTTTCTTATATGTATCCATTTCATGTATTCATAACTATGTTTATACTTATAACTATTACCTTATATGCGATTGACAAATCAAATAAATAAAAATAAATAAATAAATAAATATTTTTCCTTATTTTACTTGTATATTTACAACTGTATTTTAACTATTAAATTTATTTTTACTGCTACTTGACCAGCAGACCTTTAATTGATAGCGCCTCAGAGGAAGACACTTACATTGAAGAATTAGACTGATCTGCTTTACATCCAATTATTTAGAAGGTCATTTCTAAATTGCTTGTTCTTAAACATAATCCTTTAAGTCTTTGGAAAGGCGGGCACAATATATTCATATGCTTCTCCCTAACCTATTACCACAATGTTGAAGTAATGTAGTAATGCTGAAGAATAGTAAGTCATTAATTTTCAGATGATTCAAATTTCGACACTTAGAGTGAAGTTTGAAAAACTGAATCAATGAATGGGGAAATGTGAGCTGTTCGTGTAACCATCGTTCATCATTACTGGCTTCTCCCTCTGACCCATATTCCTGGGAAATAGTTGCCATTGAGGATTTTGTTTTTTTCCACAAGTTCTGCTCTTGCTAAACAAAGGAGGAATCTAAAATAACTCACAGTTTAGAAGAATGCTATGATTTATGACATTGAAAACTGCTAGCCTAGAATGGAGACATTACCTGTATGAACAATGCCTCCTGGGTGCTGTATCCTAACTGGAAATTAAATTGTAAAGGGTTTACTCTAGTTTTTTTTCCCCAAGGTCCATTAAACCTACAAGTCCATCACTTTATCAACAAACTTCCCTAAAGCAGGAAGGATGAAAATCAGATGAAAATTGTCCACAATTGGATGCCACAGTGGTATATTCAGAAGAAGATGAGCCACTGCTTCCTTCAAGGCAGGTGACACTGTCCCCTCCTACAAAAAAAGTATTAATCATTGCTTAGATTTGACATGTCCCTTCTCAGAAGTTACTAGGAGGGGTCTGGATCTGAAGCCCAGTTGGAAGAGCTCACAGACCAATAGGCTTAAACTCCTCTCAGATAATTAAACGAGACCATGTCCCAGTCGGTGCCATGGGACCTGCACAACCAGAGTCCAACTCTACAAATCTAAGCAAATTTATCCAACAGATGCCGAGAATAATTTTTACAATGACACTGCAGAACTCTTGACAAAGGAAGACAAATCCCAAACCATCTAATTATTTAAATAAAATCCATATAAAACAATTTAAAACATATTCTTTCTACCATATTTCTCTCCATCTCTCTCTCTCTCTCTCTCTCTCTCTCTCTCTCTCTCTCTCTCTCTGTGTGTGTGTGTGTGTGTGTGTGTGTGTGTGTGTTTGTGTGTATTCACCAATGTTTTCTTCACTCATTCTTGGCAGTGGAATTGGGAGCCAATTCAATAGACCTAAAGCAACTCTCAGTCAACACTGCTGAGTCTACAATTTCTCTGCTTTGCAACAGACTGATTACAATCTGGTCCCTGGATGCATCTCTTACTTGAGGGGGCATCACAAGCTCCCCCCCCCGTTCTTTATTTATTTGATTCTTAGCACCATATGAGAGAATAAACTACAACCTCTCATCACTTGGAGATCTTCTCTCTTGTCAAAGAGGCAAGACAGAGGGGCTACAGTTGGTTGCAGAACATAATAAACCCTCTGTCTCACGTAGATGTTTATCTGGTGAATCAGCATCTTGATACAATGGTCTGATAGCACAGGGTGCAGAAGCTACTAGCTGACAATATGTTTTGCTTCTGGCTCCAACACAGCCAGTGACAAGAAAAATGCTGGCACTGACTAATGGATTTGATGCATGCCATGTTTTGCTAGATAAATCCTGGCAAACACAACTGTGTTCCTGGTGTCACCTCCCCTTTGCTGACATGAGTTGGGCAGTCCATAGGGACAGCATGTAGACAAATGCCTTAACTTAAATTGCCCAATGATGGCCTTTGCAACGTAGTATAGTAATATACCGTAGTTTTCCATTTAAGAATAGAATATACAAGGGTAAGTTGTACAATTATTGCAGGGAGAATTGATACAAAATGGCCATATTTTGTATGACTGTGTACTTCTTTTTGATGCTAGTACCTTTGCAATTATTAGTTGATGATATAATAAATCATATTTTACCATTTAAGATTCTTTTACAACAAATCCATCTTTTACAATAGATCCATCGCAAATTCCTCTCCAAGTCCATTAATCTTCAAATTCATTCAATTTACAAATCAGAAAATTCAAATCAGTGACATAATAAGTTGTTAAAAAGAAAGAAGGAAAAATGAATCATAGAAAATATAGGATGTGCAACCAAATGCAAAATCTGTACTGCGGATGATCCCTACTTAAAGGTTCTAACCAGAGAGCCAACATCTGCAATTCTCTATCCCTAATCTGTTTAACCAGTGCATCTGTGTGTCCAGTCAACTTTGGTTTTAATGAAGGATTCAGAAGAACATTAGAATTAATCCTTTTTACCCTCCAATCTCTTTGTCGACAAATGATTAGTACTATTGCATTTTTAGGCCAATCAGGAGTTGTAATTTGTACTTCTCAGCTATTCTTAGCATTTTCTGCACATTATGTATGCATGTGTGTGTGTGTGTGTGTGTGTGTGTGTGTGTGTGTAAATAAAATTGTGTGCTATGTTAATATCATGCAAAGAAATTGCAAAATAGCAGCCTCCAGAGGGGAGGGCAATGGAAAGATGGGAGAAATTGCCATAATTGCTCCAGTGGCAAATGGAGCCTTTGAAAAGAACAGTAAGTTTGTCCTCTTCCCTTGTTCACCTTCTTTGTAAATTGCCCACAATATGAACTGGTTCAAAGAAGTTAGAATTGTTTTAGATGAACATGAATGTCTACTTTTATGATCCTTAAGAATTTAAAATAAACAGCAAAACACAAGAGAAAGTTTTCGGAAAACATTGGAGTATTGGATTATGACTATTATGACCTTGAAACTATTTTTAAGGAATAGTTGCCTGCTTGTGGGAAAGAAAAATGGTTTTTGATATTATAAACTTGATAAGACAAGTAATTTACAATGGCATTCAGAACTATCTTTGGGGAGCTCCACCAGGACTGCAATCAGACTTTGAATCAATAATGTCAGCTATCGTGATTTTTTGGAAACAGTCTGTTCCCAGAAAAAGATGCTGCAGAACAAGATATTACAACAAAATTTACCTGAGAAAAATATGAACCAGATTTTAAATAAGAACTTGTCATCAGTTATAAAGAGAGAACTGGATGAGGCTTTAAAAATTAAGAAGGAAATAAAAATGTAACCCCAGAGAGCAATGAAATAATTCTTTTTTATTAGATGCAAAAAAAAGCTCATTTAAAGTACTGAAGAAATGTATAACAAGAATCAACAATTATCTAAATGAATTATAGAAAGATTTTTTCTGTTATAGGAAAAAAAAGGAATACGAAGTCGACCTATTTGACCAAGAATAAAATAGGGCATATTGTTATTTTGGGTGGCATATTTTGGACTTGCTGACATCTTGCCTGGTAAATTGTAGTATATTAGATTTCCTTACACTTAATACAGAAAGGTATTTAGATATTTTCCCTTATAGTTACTGTATGTCTCACTTTTCAAATAGACAGCAATTTTTATACTCTATAATGTATGTTTTTGCATTTGCGGAGATAGAAGACTTGGCTCACATCCTATTTGATTGTTGCCTATATAAGAGTACAGGTACCTTGGTCTATATACAAAATGAATGACCCATTGGGATCCCCATATCAAAACAACTTACCTTATGTGTGGGCAGAATCTGAAAATAACATTTAACACAGCACAGCAAAATGGTTCGGTTGAAATCAGCATATGTGGGACTGATTGAGGTAGACTGTAGGGGTGATACCAGGGGTGGGACTCTACTAGTTCGCACCTATTCTCTAGAACCGGTTGTTAACATTCTAAGCAGTTCGGAGAACAGGTTGTTAGAAGAAATTACTGGCCTAATCCTGTAAGGAAGGCAGGGAGGAAACATTCTGGTGTTGCTTACAGAAACTGCCTCTCCGTTAACCCTTATTGCATTATTGGAAGGACTAGACTTCCTGTCTCAGCAACATCTCTGGAGTTTTTTCCCCCTCCTTTGCTGGTACTTTGCTTGTGTGGAGTGACCATTCAAAGTTACAATGGCACTGAAAAAAGTGACTTATGACAGTTTTTCACACTTACGACTGTTGCAGCATCTCCACAGTCATGAGAGGCCAGGAGAGGAGATGCGTGCCTCGATGTGAGTGATATTAAATTGGCCAAGCCCAGCCAATAACATGAACACCAAGCCACGCCAACCACCTAAACCATGGCCACAGAACCGGTTGTTAAAAAAATGTGAATCTCACCCCTGGGTTATACCGAAATATATTTTTATCATATTTTATTTACCCATATATTAAATTATTGTATTTTATCCAATTCCATTTAAACAGTTTTTATCAGATTTTAGTAATCATTGTGTCTGGAACTCTGCACTTTGATATGGCGCAAGGGCTAATCAGTAAAATAAGCTAACTACTGTATGTCTCCTAACTTTATAGTAGTTAAACTAGCTTTGTATATGACTTTTTAAAAAATGAATGTGTCTTTTTAAAGGAGAAATTGTATCTCACATTAAATTCAAATCTTTTACTTGTAGTAGAATACTGGGATTGCTTTACATTGCTGAAATGTGTATTTGTTGTTTAGAGCTGAAATATAGAATTTGTATTTGAATGATATAAGATGCACACACAAAAAAACTTTTAATAACATTAAAAAAATAAAGCTTGATCAGTCTTTTAATTACACTATTACATAGCTAATTCAAAAATAGAAAGTAAACATATATCAGATTAATTTTGAGATGTTGTTTTTCCATATTGAAATATAATGATTCTATAGTGATAGTTTCACATTTTTGATATATAATTCAGTAGTGTATTCACATTGTTAAATCATATTATCTTTGGAATATCATATAAAGAATCACAGATATTAAACCTAAATGGGAAAATAGTGGTGTATGCTCTTAACATATATCTAACCCCTCAACCTACTTTATACTTCTAGCATATGAATACTTTATTTATTTTTATTTATTTGAGTTGTCAATTGCTTACAAGATAATAAGTGTTTCTCCAACAATACGACCTCCCCCAATAGGAAGACCCAGCATGTTTTCTAGGCATAAAATGAAATTAAGCCCCTCCCCCCAAATTTAGGCCTATTTTAAAACATGCAAAATGGGGGGAAGGGCGGGGGCACTTGCCATTAGGAGCACCACGCGGGCAGCAATTCCTCGCCACCAGCTGCTCCTAATGGGTGATCATGGCAGAGCGTGGAGAACTCCCTACTCCTGCCAAGCACCTTTGCATCAGACCCAAGACCTTCAGTGCCCGCCGCTATTGATCTCCCTTCTGACCATGCCACCGCTGCGTTCGGAGCTGGCACTTCCATGTTTGGAGCACCACTGCTGTTTGGAGCTGCCGCTGCCGTTTAGAGCTGCTGCTTCTGCATTTGGAGCTGCCGCTGCGTTTGGAGCTGCTGCTTCCACGTTTGGAGTGCTGCCGCTGTTTGGAGCACTTCCACTGTTTGGAGTTGCCATTTCCGCATTTGGAGCTGCCGCCGCATTTGGAGCTGCCGCTTCCGCGTTTGGAGCACTGCCGCTGTTTGGAGCACCATCACCATTTGGAGCGCTTCCGCCACTCCAAACATGGCGGCAGTTCCAAACCTGGAAGTGGCAGCTCCAAACATCACAACGGTGCTCCAAACGGCGGCAGCACTCCAAATGGCAGCGGCACTCCAAACACGAAAGCGGCAGCTCCAAACGTGGCAGTGGCGCTCCAAATGGTGGCACTCCAAATGGCAGCGGCATTCCAAACATGGAAGCAGCAGCTCCAAACATGACGGCGGTGCTCCAAATTGCGGCAGCACTCCAAATGGCAGCGGCACTCCAAACACGGAAGCAGCAGCTCCAAACATGGTGGCAGAATGGGCAGAAGGGAAAGCAACAGCGGCGGATGCCAAAGGTCTTGAGTCTGCAGCAAAGGTGTTTGGTGGGAGTAGGGAGCTCTGTGCGCTTTGCCATGATCACCCGTTAGGAGTGGCTGGTGGTGAGGCTGCCCACAGGGCACTCTAGATGAGGATGCAAGGGGGGGAATTAAGTCACCCCAGAAAAGATGGCCTAGCCGTTTTTTCAGGGCTCAAAAAAATATAATAATATTATTTTATGAGAAACACGGTAGGTATAAGTATATACATAGTTATGAATACATGAAATGGGTACCATTTGTTGTCTGTTTGACAGGAATGCTTCTTTCCAGTTATGCAGTTGTCCAGAGATACCACAAGATTTTAGTTTTAGGAGTAGTTTGTCGTGTACCACTGAATCAAAGGCTTTACAGACATCTATGTAGATTGCGTCTATTGCTTTGCCCTGATCGAGTTGTGTAGTCCATATGTTTTTGCAGTGTAAGAGTTGCAGATTACAGGATAGCTTTTTCCTGAAACCAAATTGTTTATTGGAGAGTAGGTTGTTTGTCTCTAAGTGGAGGATAATGGATTGATTAATAATTGATTCCATGACTTTACAGGTGACGCAGCATAAGGAGATTGGTCTGTAATTTTCAACTAGGCTGGGGTCTCCCTTTTTGAAGATGGGGATGACTGTGGCTTGTGACCATAGGTTAGGCAAGGAGCTGGTCCTGAAAGATTTTTCAAAGATACTGATTGCCAATTCTTTTAAACATTCTCTTTGGTGTCCAAAATATAAAAAGAACTGAATTAAATCTCTTTTTAAGAGTGACCACTTGTTTTTATGTTAATAATGTGATCATAAAAAGTGCCATCTTGGAAGATAAAAAGATTGCAAACAAACTGCATAGTATACTTGTGTTTGCAATGCACAAGCTTCTCAAGATATTCCAATTCGATTTTTAGCATGAAAATACAGTTAGTATTTTTTTCACTTTGTACAACCAGATGCTATTTGAAATGCAGTCATAAAATGAAATGGAAAAACTCAAGTCATAAGTGGTATGAAACAACAGAACAGTACAACAGTGGATTTTTTGAGAACAAACAGAACAGCTCCACTCTGAATACAAATACATTATTCATTTCCAAAGTGGACAGAGAACATTGCTCTATTGTTAATAGAGTTCGAAGCACTGAATTCCAAAAAATTCCAAGAAATTTTAGAAGAATCTTAACATTATCACAAAGATGAACAATTGACCAAAACCATTAGAGAATATATTACTCTCTAGAGAGTTTAGGCCCAAAGCTATTAGAATTGGCTTTATTGATATGCTGATGATGACATTCCAATGTTTACTGGTTGAAATGGGCAACTAAGGAAGAGCTAGTTGTTTGGTAAATGGAGAGCAAAAAATTGAAAGGGAGAACTATCCAGATGAGTTGCAGATACAATCTGTGTTATCTTTATCTGATCAAGCAAGCAATTTAGAAATACTTCATGATATAAATTTGTTGGTTGAAAAACAGGTTGGAGGAATAGCAACACGGCTTTTTAAAAAAATCTTCATTTAGCAGAAAGATTTGTTTTCCTGTCTACCTTTTCTTTTCCTACCTTGCTCTGTAGATCCACGCTCTTTATCTTCTGGCTGCTTATTGTAATGTATTGTAACATACTATAGAGCTATCCTTAAGGACAATTCAGAACCTTCAGCAGATACAAAATGCAGCTGTTCAGCCCTGTCTGGCTACAGGGAAGAGTGTCCATATTCTGCCCCCCCATTTATCATGCCAGTTCTGGATTCAATTCCAGAAAATACTTTTAGCCTTCCAAACAACACAAAGTCTGGAAGGTAAGCAACTAAAAAAATGTTTTGTAACACTTGTGAGTCCATTCCACCACTCCTACCAAGTTAAGGAACACTGCTTGTTTGTCATTGCTGCAAGTGAATTTCTTTTGCATCTTTATTAGGTTCTCAAAAAGGTGATATATCCTTTTCAATCAGTATGTGGATGAATTGTTCCCATCTGCTATTTTGAAATACCATTTATTTTGACTGAATTGTTGTGTTATTTTAGAGGAGTCTTAGTATAGGCTTATTCTAAGATGATGATTAACAACTACTTGAAGCTGCCAGGACAAAGTGTGCAGAAATGGGTCAAACAAGCACACGGATCTAAAGATTACTGAAGATTTCTGCAAGGCAGTGCAAATGTCATTGGGCTCATGCTGTTTTTAAATCTGCTTCTTTTTATTTGTTCTCACAATGTTTGATAAATGATGGTGTCTTTAATTTATGCAGTAAGCCTGAGGAATAAAACATCACTTGGTGCCTCTTGCCTTTCATGATAAGACAGGGCAGTAGAAGCATCTTCTACATCAAGCTTCTCTTGTTCTATTCTTGAACTTCTATGAAATGGGCTTGAGGCGGATGATCTTCCCTCTCACCTAACACCAAGTTCTCTGCTCTTCTCAGAGAAGCCTAGGGGATGGAAAATCTTAGGTTCTTAATCTGGGTCAGGCATCCTGAAGGCATATCCGAAACACCTCTGAACTTCCCACTTGCATCGTGAAACTAGAAATAACATTCTGCAAGGCTATCCTCAGAAAAATATGATGGTTGTTTCTGGCTAGCATAGTCTTATCTTCCTGGTCCTTCCCACCATTGAGTAATTTGAAGCCTTCAGATTCCTTCTTTTACAAAAAATATAAACTAAAATGCTTTGTTGAAAAGAGTAGCAAGTTTATGCTTAGTAATATGACATTCTATAATTCAAGGGTCTTCAAACTTGGCAAGTTTAAGACTTGTGGACTTCACATGGCTGGAGAAAGAATTCTGGGAGTTGAAGTCCACAAGTCTTAAAGCTGTCAAGTTTGAAGGCCCCTGCTATAATTCAACAACTTTTGCCAACTCAGTAATTTGCCTCTACAAATGCACCGATTTTCCCAACCATTTATTTGCCTACCAGAACATTGTTTTTAGATTGCTTCTGAGAGGAAGAAATTGCAAAATATTGTGGTTGGTTGGTTGTTTCCCGAGAGCTAGCAGAGGCAGTGGTGGAAATTGTAGAAATAATATAAGGCAGCTCCAAGATGAGCAAGTCAATAGGAAGAAGTAACTGGAATTTGTAACAGTTCAAGATGGAGACCTCTCACAATGGGTAACTTTGAAATGAAGATTGCTTTTCACTTTATACAGTAATTATATGGATATCTAAATAGAAAATATATTTTCTTGCTCCATAATAATGATTGCCTGTTGGAATTGCTTATTTTTTTAAACAAAATAACAAGAGCAAGGAATTCTATACCTTGATTCAAATTCTATGTTTTTGATTCTGAAAAACCTTGCCAAGAAAACTGCAGGGACTTGTCCAGGCACTCTCTGAGAAGCGGACATGATTGAACAGAATTTTAAAAAAATTACATATGCAGATTTCTCAGCGTGATAAGATATATGTATATTTTTCTATCTGAAGGCAAAACGTAAAGCAAATATAAACTGACTGCGGGATCTTTGGTGCTTGGGTTTTTTTCTTCCAAATGTTTCATTCCCAAACTAGGTGGCATTATCAAATATGAAGTGACTTTTTCTAGCTCTTATCCTATTTAGAAGCAAAGCAAATCCCATGGAGTTTAATAGCTTTTACTACTAAGTAAGTGTGGAAGGACAATAATTTTAAGAAGACAAACATCTGGCTATGTTACATGAATTGCATATATAGGGGGATAAGAGGGCTTATAATATATTTTAGATACCTATGTTCAACAAATGATTTTATTAGTTACTATCATGCAAAAGTATGTAAATGATGTTTCCTGTTTCTGAAATAATTAATGCCCAAAGTGGGAATCATGCATTCCACCCAAGTGAACATTTTAAGTGGAAAAATCATTTGATTTTGTTGAGGATTGTCACACTTTGGTTTTTAGTCAGAAAAGTTCAACAATTGCTTGTTTGCAATCTTGTAAGACAAAGCTTTTAAAATATATATATTCCAGCTGGAAATCTGAAATTATTTCAGATTCACCAAAGATGAGAATACAAACCCAGTAATTTACATGCACATGAAGTGGCCCTGATAGCCATCATCAGCAAACAGCTCTGCATTTTTATCTTGGAAAAAGACCAAATACATTGCCTGCCTCCCACAAGGACTCTAGGCTCATTTGAAAGCAATTTTAGAGATGTGCTCTATTCAAATGATGAAGCTTATTTGCTTCTGGCTAACTACAATGTATTTGAAACAATTAAGTTCTGTATACTATTCTTTTTTAATGTGGATCTTGTGGACAATTTATTTCCCATCCGTAGAGATGCTTGTCTTTCTGCCTACACAAATGTTTCAGTCCAAACTCTCAGCTCCCTATCAGCTAAAGTTCTGTAGTTCCCCATCATGGAGAGTACTCAGATTATTTTACACATGACCAGAAAGCTCTACAAAACATGAAGAAGGAATGTGGATGTAAGTCATGTGTACATTTGCTGTTTGCTTGAATTGAGAAGAGAGGGTATTTATTACTCTAGGACCCACAATAAATAAGGAAACAATTTAATGAAGTGTTTTAAGGCCGGCAGAAATGAAGATTATGTTCAGTTTATTTTTTCAATATATGAGAGTGCAAAGTATGATGATCTCCAAAGTCCTAAAAGAGCAGGTTGTGCAAATCTGTTTCAAAACAGGAAAAATATTTCGATGAAAACTCAACGAGTCAATGCTTTTTCGTTCATGCTTAAGGAAAAAATTAAATGGCACATTTGAGAATATTACCCAGACCAGAATAATTTCAAACTGATGAAATTGGAAGATCAATGTAGTAATTCACTAGTATAGGGGTATGTTTGTTAATATGGGATGAAACAAGGTTCTTTAATTGGTTTTTCATTTTCAGTTCCAGCATCCAGAGTTATTTTAGAAATAGAAAACCAGTTTTCCTGGGCTAGAAATAATGCTTCATTTATGTATATGAAGAAGAAACTTCACATATTTAGGGTGGGAATTAACTTTTTTCTCCACAACGAAATCCATTCCCAGAAATGGTCATCTTGTGGTTGCTACAAATAGGGATTGGTTTACATAGGCAATATACCCAACAGTGTATTCATTACTTCATTTTCAGAACACCTGATGCAATCTCTTTTCCTCCTGCTACTTTCTATGATTTTGTGAGGCTTCTTTTGCACATTGCAATTTTCATAAGCTGCATAGTACAATATGTGTCAGATTTAATATCTACCAGTTTTTCCTGCAGGAAGCTGTTGTGTGTGTGAATTATTACACTACTGCTAGGAAAACGCCTAGCAATAATTGCAGCCTATAATAGTAGTATTAATCTACTTATCAAATTTATTTGGCTGCCTATGTCATGTAAAAGGGATTATTCACAGTGTTCAAATGGGACTATAAAAATAGTTAATATATAGAAACAATTATTATTAAAATATTTTAAAATCATCTTTTAAAGAAATACAAAGCCTAAGAGAAAATGGAAATATTAGTAAAATTATTTATATTTTTCATTAATTGCCAAAAATATTTGAATTTAAAATAAATTGTTTTCTTGAAACCTTCAACAAATTGTAGAAGGAAGTAATCTGTCACTGAGAATTCCTTTAAAAACACAACTTTAAAGCCCTAACATTTCCCGGTAGTTTCTTATTCAAGTGCTATCCAGGGCTAATCCTGCTTAGTCATTTTTTTTAGATCAACCAAATTGCCTGGATATTGCAAAACACATTTGCCAATTCTCCAAGGTTATAAAATCTTGCCTTATTATTGTGTTATGAATATTTTAAAAACTTTTGAAATAATTGTTGGTTATATTCCTATGGAACAGGAATTGGTATTGGGAGACACTTAAACCTCACCTCTGCCAATATGTCATGGAATGACTGACAGTATGAAAATTAGACAGGATAAAAAGTACATCCTATTAGCTATTGAGAACAGACTTCCTAACATTCCTGGGCTGTAGATTTTTTAGGATGAAACTTAAATAATTAATTTGGTCTCTGGTAACTCTTCTGGTCTAAACTGAATCCAATTTGTGATACCTAAAGGTATGAACTAGTCACTCTGAGAGATATATCCTAACAATTGTCTCATGAATCTTTGTCCAACATATCTTTCAACTTCTAGCAGGAGATTGAGAATCCTTAATTCACAAATGTCCTTTTGAGGGAACACAAGACATCTAAATTCAGAGTGAATCCCTAGAATTTTACTTGTGACACTGTAATACTTAAATTAATAAGCTTTATATAAGCTTTAAATTAATGTTTTGGTATTGGCACTCAATAAATTGAGTTAAGGAAAAGCAATACAGTTACTAACATTCTGGTAAATAATATATTTTGTATAACCCCGTACACTATATGCATTAAATCAGAGTATATGTGGAAGAATTCCTTCAGATCATTTTAGTAAAATATATTATCATTTCTGAGCCAGACAAAATATGCAGCGGCTGTTAAAATGTGAGTGATTTAAGTACGATTGTCTAACAAAGTGCTCTTCAAAGTATGCTGTTGTCATGAAAATTTGTTGGCCTGGAATGCCTTTTCCCTCCTAATGTTCAATAGTGATGGAGTGCTTTGAAGATTATGCTATCATGAAATCCTGTTTAATGTTGCTCTGGCAGAAGGAGGATAAATTGATTCACCATCTTTTAAAAAACACACACAAATAACTATGATCATTGTTATTTCCTTTTTGTTGCCCTGATAACTAAAAAACAGTACAATCAAAAGTCCATGACTCATGTACTTGAATATCTCTACAGAAAGAAAAAAATTAATATGTAGAGAACCACTGATTCAAATGTAATGATTTTTCTCCTTGTAAGAAGTAGCACTCACATTCATTCATATTTATATTACAGCAATTTATAAGCCATTCAGTTCTGAAAATGTTCTAAGTAGCCTTCTCTGTAGCAAGATGTTACATTAATATTAAGGATCATTATATTTTTGTATTGATTCAGAAGGTCCTCTTTGTTTGGCTTAGACTGAAAATAAAAGACTTTGTTTTCATAAACTGTTAACTTAGAGATGTGTAATATTACAGCTTACAAAAATGTACCAGGTAATCCTTGTTTAGTGAATGCTTCATTTAGCAACAGTTCACAATTAGGACAATGATGAAAAAGTAACTTTACGTCTTATCCTACATTTCTGACCTATATACATCTGTAAAATGAAGGAAAGCTGAAGTTAGATCATTAGCAGAGTTACATTTCACTTAGCAACCGCTTTGCTTAATGTTTGAGTTGCCAGTACCAACCATGGTGCTAAAAATGGACTACCTGTATAATTTACTCACATAAACTACATGCTTCGATGAATTAACTCCAGAACCTGCCACTCCAAAGCAGATTACAGCACTAGCCATTGGTTATGAATCCCTTTTAGATTCAGAAAACTACTGTAAACAGAATTATCAGATGCCCAATGGTAATGCTGATTCTCTTCTAAACAAAAAATGAAATTATATTGTGGTAGAGTCTGGTGAAACATTAAACCATTGGGTTTGCCTATTTTTAAATAGATGCCTGTGTTTCTAGATTGGCAAATGTAAGAACTACAGAAAGATTTGTATATGATTTAGTTACAATGCATCTAACATTTGTAGCCCTGTGCTGCTGCCAAACATCCCCAAGACCTAAATCTGGGAGAACAGCCAGTGACCAACTTATATAATTGAACAATTGCATTAAAAAAAACTAATATTCTTGTGTTATAAAAATAAAAAATATGTCTTTGTTCTATTTGCAGAATGTATACATGACAAAAATAATGACAATTCAAGGGATTTGTGCCCTCCCTATCTTAAAGCCATAAGTGCAGCAGATATGGAAAATTTCATTTTATTGGCCTGTAACCCTAACATTCAAAAATAAAGTACTGACAATAGAAACTTACAATTAAATTTGAGAGTAAAGCTTATTCATCTAAAATTATAGAAATGTATTGGACTCCCCAAAGAATGTACTGGAAATATATTTTTTGTTGCGGAAAATTGGAGGGATTACTGATGATGTGGCTCTTTGTTATCTTTTTGGAAAAGTATTTCAATATACTGTATACAGGCAGATTGGGAAATCCCTCAACAATAAGTTTAATATGATATTGAATTTTGTACTAAATCTGTATAATCTGATTATGTTTTATGGTTAAATTAAGCACATCATGCACAAGGGGTAGCAAAATGAATTTTGCTGAAAGACTGGGAAAATGCTATTATTCCAGACTAAAGGAGTGATTTTTGGAAATTTGTAATTTATCAGTTTTGGAAATGGCAATATTTTCTACTGGTGAAAAAATAAACCAGTATTTTAAAATTGATTTTATATTTTATAATAGATAACAGAGTGGTATCATTAAGCAATTTTCCTTTTTTACCCAATTATAATATATATTGTAACACTATAGGCTTAATATATTCGTTAGATCTTTAGTTTCAGTCTAACTCTAATCCCTTTGTATTTAATTTGATACATTTTGTTAGGATTTTTTGAGGGGGGTGTCTTTTAATTCTTTAATTTTCAATGTTTTAAATTCTTATTTCTTTATTCTTTACATTTCTGAACTGCCCATCACTGTCAAAGATTTCTTAGATTGATTAGCTTGATTTTGCTACCATTACAATCTGTATTTTGGTAGCCTGTTTATATTTTGTAAATTTCTAAAATAAAGAATAAAATTTTAAAAGGTCAGTGTATTATAAAAACCAGAAGCTTTCTTATCTATATAAATATTGACAGCTGCATTTAATTTTTTTTTAAACTTCCCCTTGGCATATTTGATGTTCACATTGCTAAATAGGAACCCAAAGAATGCAAACTGCCAAATTAGAAAGTATTTAAATAAATATTCTGTTTGCATAGGGGTTGGAAAGTAAAGAGTAAAAAAATAAAAATAAAAGTAAACAACCCTGAAACAATTCCTGCCTCTCCTGGATAGCTTTTGTGAATTCTATAGCAGAGGTAATTGGCTCTGCAATGTCCTTGCCTTGCAAAGCCTGCTTTACTTTGCATATGATTTTAAGCATTATTGATGCTTTTGTTTATATTTTAATATGTGGTGGAAGAAATATCCTTCTGGGTTCAGTTCCAAGTGAGGAAGAAAGACACTGGAAACATGGTGACTGCTTGGAAAGATGCTTTAATGGTGGACAGGACCACATGGCTTGGAGCTCCAAAGTGAAAAGGATGATCACATACTTCAAGATGTTGGGTGAAGGAAAAGAAAAAGGAACAAGTTGCTGAGAGATCCTTGGTTTTGTCCCTCTGTTGGGATTTGAATTTGAGCTTGTATTCTGATTGGTTGTCAGACTCCCATGGGGCCATGCAGGGGCAACTCTGTAGGCTGTCCTGAGTCCCAAGTTTGGTTGAGCCTTGCTGGATGATGATGAAATGAAATGGCTTTGGGCAATTCTGATTATAGCTTTACCTGGAGTAGAGTTTTGTTATGTAAAATAGACTGGCCCAGGCCAGAGTAATGGTCCATTAGCAAAGGTGGGGGGCTGAGTTTCTGCCTCTGAGTTTCTACTTTTCTTTTTAGGGGAAATATCCTGTCTTTTTAGTATATCCTAAAATATTTATTTTCCTAGGAGAGGGGTGGGTTTTAACTTCCAACATATATATTTAGTTAATTGGGGGACGTTCAAAGATTTTAGCAAAGCAAAGCAAAGCAAATAATATTCACAATAATATAGTTTAAAGCTATCAAGGGCTACTAATTATGGCTACATATTATTTCCAGTATCAAAGTGGCAGAGCTATGTAGACTTGCTAATTATTATTATTATTGAGTTTTAGCAAGCTGCTAGGTCTTCTATGTTATAGACAGAATGTAGATTAACACCACCAACGGCATGAATACGGACAACTTAAAAAGAATGCTGCTTCTATTCCTTTCTTACAAATGCACTAGCTGGCAATATACCAAACCATTAGGCTTAATTGCACACACAGGAGCTGCACCCACGCTTGGAAAATTCATTCCGTTTATCCCTTAAGTCCAAAGGGAGCAAAGTACTGTCTCCATCTGATATGCCACTGAGTGGTTATCATTCAGAGTTGTGCTTTTAACAGTATTTTGTATCTAGTCAAACTTTCCGGAAGAAGGCAAAGTGGTAAATCGTTTCTATTTCATTGCCAAGAAAAACAGACGGGCAATCCACGAAGTCGCCAGAATCCAGCTCAACTCAAAAGGGGATTTGTTTAGTACGGGAATGGCTGAAGGGTGTGTTCCTAAGTCGGCAAGATGCTCACTTGGTTTTAAAATTATTGATGGGCAATTCCGACGGAATTCACTATGAATTGCTTTAAGATGCTTGAGCCAATGCAAACGTTTAAGAAACACAACTGCCCTGCTACGACTCAGGCCTCAAATGCGACTTTGATTGCAATTCCTCTAATGCAGTCCCTTAGTAGCAAAGGTTCAGTTGACTTTTAACTGCAAACGGCGCCGTTTCCAATGCCTTGTTTACGAGCTCCTCCTCTCTCTGGCTTCACTAAGGAGAACTGTAGCTTCTCCTTAACGTTTCACACAACCGCCTTGTCGCTGAGCATCTTTACACTGACGCTTATCCTTCATAACGTTTCGCTGCAAATGAAGCGAAACGAGCGAACTGCTTGCCAGACTTCGATTTCCTCCTTCCGTTCCCGCTCCCGATTTTCTTTGCAAGCAAAAACTAAGGAGGTAGTCGCCTCACCTACGTAACCGACCAGACGGAACCTTCCTTTCTTTTTCTGCAAAAAGAACCCCAAACCCTAAGGCAGCCCCGAATGGAACGCCGAGGGGTGACCCTCCCCTCTTGCCCGGTGTCGGGCAGAACGTCGGAACCGGAAACTATGACCGCGCGGCAATTCCCCCCCCCCGCGAGACGGGGCTTCCGTCAAGAACTTCTGCCGGACCCCGTTGCCTTAGCAACGGCTCTCGAGCGGCCCTTTGTATTGCTCCATGTCGTTGCCGGAGCCGGTGAGAAGGCGGCTGAATTCGTTCAGCCGAACTGTTTTTACGGACAACAACCGCACGGGACCCGAAAACAGAGGCGACGCCAACCACATCGGTGAGGGCGTGTGTCCCCCCCCCCCCATGCGGCGTTGTGCCAGCTACAAAGATGGCGGTGTTGGCACTGTGGCCATTCCTGCGGTGGCCGCTGTGAAGCCGCTGCCAGACTTCCTGGTACAAACTGGATCGCGAAACAGGGAAACGTTCCGGAGCGTCTGGGTTCTGGGGGAACCTTTTAAATCGAGGGTAGTCCTTGTTTTAAATTACACCACCTTCCAAAACCAAAAGTATGTAAACTATTCAAACGCGACTTTCGTTTTCTTAACATGACACTATTGCCAAAAAGACCAGCTGCAGTCGCGGTGCCCTCAGCACACAAAGCAAAAAATAACCTCTGTACTGCAGCCCAAGATGTGAACCGTATCTAGATAGTGGCCGTATTTAGGCTAGAGGATCATACATCATATCGAAAATTATTACCAGAATCCCTCAACTCTAAAGGCTGACTAACACATGTTCAGAAAAATGCCAGTATGACATATGGAATGGTAGTCCTTAGGAGCCACTGTTTCAGCTCAGACATATAGATGTGTTTTAGGTCATGAAAGAATAAGGGATCCTGCCAGCAGAATACGCTGTACCTCACAGGTTTCTCATGACTGTTTTCTTCTCTGTCTCTTCAGATAATGAAATAGTCTCCAGTTTGCCCTTACAGATGTCCCTGTATTTCAACTTCTGGTTCTTCCCTTTTTGGTGGGCAAGCAGTATTGCCATGTTGCAGCAGAAGGTAAGATCTAAAAGGCAATAAGATGCACTTCAGTTTTGAGATTTGTTATTCTTGTAAGGATGTTTGGTTATTGATTTTTACCATATCCCTGTAATAATGCAAAAAAAAAAAAAAAGCTTTCCACTGATCTTATTCTGAGAGGTACATTTGATGCTGATGGATTGAGAAATAGATGTGCTAAGTTTATAGAGAATACGTAGAAAATTTTCTCAGTGAGATATGATTTACAAAAAGACAACTTCACACATAAAATTAATTTGTCCAAGTGGAGTATTTATTTTCCATTCTCTTCTCAATTCTAGTATTCAGTCTTACCAGATTACTACAAATTCATCCTTGTGACAAGCATTATATTAACGTCTTTAATTGAGGTTATACGGCTATACCTTGGATACATGGGAAATTTGCAGGAGAAGGTAGGTGTCCTTCACATACTTAAGAGCCAGCTTTCTAAACAAATGGATATAGTTCTTTGAAAAAACATTATTTATGATATATAGTTTGAATCTGAATTCAGGACTGTCTTTGAGTCTTAATTTGTTCTTTATTTAGCCAGGTGCAGAATCATGGGCAGTTAGGTGTGTTCCTAGGACAGCAAATGTTATTTCTCTACAGTGTGCTGCATTGGTTGCCACTTTGCTTCTGGGTCCTAATTGAAGATGAGGTTTTAACCTTTAAACACCTTCATGGCAGGGGCCTGCGTTATCTAAGGGACCATCTCTCCCCAATTACATCAGCCTGCCCCATTAGATCTCACACAAAAGGTATGCTGCAAGTACCATAGGATACTGACTTACATCTTGCGGGTTCCAGGAGACATGCCGTCCCAGGAGTCATGCCTTCTCTGATGTGGCATCCTTATAAGACCCTCTGTCTTATGAAACATCCTTCCTCCTGAAATTAGATTGGCCCCATCCCTTCTGATTTTCTGTAAGAAACTTTAGACTTGTTTATACTGCCAGGCCTGGAGCTCCAAGGGAACTGGAGTTCTATCCCAATGGTTCAATTGCTGAGGAGTTATTTTTATCCTTCCTTCACCCAAGATTAGTATTTTTGTTTTTATGTTATTTATTGCTTTGACTTTCAGGTTTTTATCTATTTTATATTGCTTTTTTATTTATTGTTGTATGCTGCCACAGTCTCCTTTGGGGAAGATGGAGAACTGCATGAATTTGATAATTAATAAATAAATAAATAATATATATATATATATATATATAATTTTGATACCTTTAAAATATTTATTAAATGTATGTATCATCTGACTTCCGACAATGTGAATTCTATGATCAGGAGATTTCTTCATCTCTTCTTGATCCTTTTTTAAAACATTGAAAGCATACTGATTTCCTTAAGAAAAGCAATATCAAACATAAAAAGATGTATATTCCCTATGTCTATTTCATATTTTTTCTGTTGCAATAGACTCAAAGTTTGACAAGTTCTGTTGGGTCTTTCAATATATGGGTTTACTGTTGTTCAAAATTTCACAACTGTGGTGGGGCTTATTTAAATACGATCAAAGTCCTCTGAATTCCTGAAACACACAAGAGTTAATGATATACCAAAACACTATTTGTAATGTTTAAAAGTGTAATGTTTAAAAATTAACATGGAACTAAACTGAAAATTATCAAAAGTATGTGGGGGGGAGGGTTATCTATCAACATTGGGCAGGCAAAGACCACAGCTGGTGTTTGAGTGGCATTCTGGGAATCATGGAATTTGATTTAATTTACATTTAACAGTAAAATTAACTTTCATATATAAAGATTCCTCTATTTAATAATATTAATAATATTTTCTTTTTTAGACACATTAAAAATCACAACTTTTTAATAACTTTGGGGTTACTGTCAGACTTCCCAAGGACTATATAACAATGCTGGACTTGTAGTTTTGGAACATAGATTAAGATGGAGGGCTACACTGAACACACTGTGATTTAGTTCTGATCAGACATTTGTAAGAATGCACTGTTGATCTTCTTTTAGTTAAGCATTCTGCCTACAGTTTCAATAGCAATTTAAAATAGTGCTGTGCTGCATAAGGTTTAATTAAAGTCTTAATTTTAATTATGCTGTCCATATGAAGAAAGTATTTTCTAGTAAATGAAAATAATTATGCTAGGTTTTACAAGTTACATAGAATGTAATCAAGTGTGTTGGATTCAATTCTGACCTTTATGTGTAAGACTGATGTTGAACTATTATTTCTGCCTCTTTTCTTTGTCCTGGCTTTTGCTAAATTCTGCATCTTCCTAGCTCCCAAGATTCTACATAATCAGAGCCTGTTATTTGAAACCAGAGCCCCTGAAATGGAGCAAGGCCTTAAAGAACGTGATTGATAGCTAAGATGCTACTCTTGAAATGAAATAAACAAGCATCTTGTATCTTTTGTGAACCTTCTCTTGTTCACTCTCACTCCTTGGTTTTTTCTGTCATTGAAACAATATAGAGAATATTAGTTGGCTTTGGTATCTACCTGAAAAGTCTAAAAATTAT
This sequence comes from Pseudonaja textilis, assembly GCF_049901715.1. Lineage (NCBI taxonomy): Eukaryota > Metazoa > Chordata > Lepidosauria > Squamata > Elapidae > Pseudonaja > Pseudonaja textilis. The sequence goes on from NC_141990.1 coordinate 154,284,086, forward strand.
GCTTCATTTCACTGACAGAATTGTCTTCAAAGTCATAACCACAACAATTGAAAAGGAGCTTTTTCTGCAGAGGAAAAAATACAAAACCGGACTCTTGTACTATAACTCTGAATTTGTATCCTTCTGTGTTTATATCTTGGATACTGGTAAAGTTCAGTTTTCTGTACCACTCTTCTCTTTGAATTATATTGACAGAATGATATAATATTTTGATTCCTTTTTTCTTCATATCTTTATAGGTTCCTGAACTAGCTGGGTTTTGGCTCCTGAGTCTCCTTCTGCAAGCGCCCCTAATTCTTTTCCAACTTTTAAATGAAGGGCTAAGGATTCAACCTTTGGAACGAGCAGTCAACATCATTTTTGTAGTATTTCTTGTCTTCCAAGTCATTACTGCATTCCTTGCTCTCAAAAGAATGGTGAACCAACTTGCAACTCATTTCCATCTTCATGAGTTTGACCGCTTAGATGCTCATCTTCCCTCCGATAACTTAGCTTGCCAGGCAAGGAGACTGGAAGCTGCAGGGATTATGGGACAACAAGTGGGAGAACTTCATTCAACAAGTGGTGTTTGGAAATCTGCAGTGAGAGCCTGATGGTAAGCAGAGCAACCCCCCCAGTGAAGGTCCTCTGCTTTTTGCCTTAATTATGTGAGTTTTAGAGGATTTGATTTAGAAAGTCACCTAGTTCTGGGTAGCGCAAACTTAAGTGGAGCGCTATCCACAAGGTATTCGCTGTGGACTGATTCAGAGGCAGTGGGAAGTTTTAAGAAAAAAATTGTCACTGGGCCCATCTTTTGCAAAGTGTGATTCTTGAGGGGATTAGTCATCCACTCATTTCTGCTTATATTATCTATTATGGAATCTGTATTGTAATGACCTTCAGCTGTTGTTTTTTCAACATGTCCAGAAATGTTTCAGTGGAGAAAAAAAACATTGTTTGAATCAGCATTCAGATTCCACAATCCTTTATGGACACCTGAAAAGTGAGGATTTCTATAACCTTAGAAATATGTTAGAAATATGAAACCTTTTGTGACCTTAAAATAATTTAAATAGGACTAATTAAACCAAAAATATGACATTTAAAGCAAAAATATGATTTTACAATTTTTCTGAAAGTAGCACCCACTTTTTAAAAATAGTGCACACGCAAACACACACACACACACATCTCCCTGAGTGGGGGAGGGAATAAGAAAAGCACGCAAATCCTCACTTTCTTTGCTGGCTCAAACTTGCTAGCTTATCAGGAGACTTGTCAATGACTAAAATATGATGTTTGTTACAAAATTTAGCAGAAATACGTTAATAACATTTTAACAAGTCAAAATATGATTTTTCAGGAATAAAAAGCATCTACTTGTAATTCTCACCAGATTACTCTAAAATTTAAAACATGTTTTATTTATAAACTCAAACAAAGGTTCCAGAAAAAATCTTGACATGTTATAGAAATCCTCGCCCTAGTGGTTAAAGTTTTTTTTAAACAAAATTGTTTTTATTTTGAGATACGTATTTAAAAGATTCTATGGTACTCTTTTATAAACAATAAACTTTTAAAAACATTATTTTAGTATATTCTAGTTTTAACATTTTAAAAAACAAAATAGCACTTTTCACTGAGATGCTACAAAAATTGCAACCAAATATCTCCCCATGTTTATTTTCCAGAAAAGGGGAAAGCATCATCCCTTCTGTATAACTTAAAATAGACTAGTTTTAAGTAATGTATATAAAGTGAAGCCAAGATCTATTCATATACTGTACAGTGTGTTATGATCTATATACAACGAATAATAGCTCAATTATTTTCTAATAGAATGCTAAATATTTTTAAAAATGCTTTGCAAAATGGACATAACTACTTAAAAAGTTAAAAATATTCACATTCTACTTTGTTACAAAAATTAGAATGCTGGGAGAAGCAGATGAAGTAGAATGCCCAAAATTTGACCCTATGGAAATATGTGGCTAAGCAAGCAAGCAAGCTAGCTAAGATAAGGATGTTAACTTTGAAATCAGACAAGAACCGGATGACAGCAACCAGAGATAAAAAAGTTAGCTGCCATGCAGCAAGTCATGTTTGACTCACTAACCTAATTGCCAACAAAAGGACAGCTGAGGTGACATATGATGAAATGCTGGCAAAGGATAAAAGGCAGAGCTGTAGGGGTTTCTGTGAGAAAATCTTTATTTGGGCACGTTGCCATCAATGTATGCCAAGCACTCCTGTCTTCCACAACCCCATTCATCACCTAGCCAGTTCTGTGATAGCAACTGAGTATATGCCTGAATCCATGTGTGGGTGTGGGCGTATGTGTGCATGTATGTGTAATGCTTAAGAAATTGTAATAAAGCTTTTATAGGTTAAGAGAGACTGTGCACTCTCTAGAGCACTTCATCACTGCATAAGTTCCTGAACCATAACTCTGTTGAAAATGTGTGAGTGTATCTATTAATTAATGCCTCCCTTACTGACCAAATCTATGAACCACCAAGCCTTGACTGCCTTTATCTATTCTCCGGACTAGGTAGAACCTAAAGAAGGCTGAAGGTGAATGTATCTCAGTGATATGGAAGTAAAAGTGAATGGATGAACTGTAATACCCTTTACAAAGCTCATGTTGCTCCAGCGTTTGTCTTCTCAATGTTCTCATTGCACGTACACCACTTCTGCTGGGGCAACCAGCAAAGTGAAGTAACCATGCATGCATATACATGCAGCAACAATGGGAACATTTTGAAGTAGGCACATGAGATTTACAAATGATCTGGCTGCTCTAAGTCTTCAAAATGAATACGTTGTTTACACAGATGCATATTGTAAAACTATTGTTTCAGATCTCTTGTTCAGCCTTATTGTAGAACTTTAGTAATTTCTTACACTGAGGACAGAAAGAGATGTCTCAAATTCAAAGTAACAGTTCAAGTTCTAAAACTTGTTCAAGTGAAGACAGATAATATATCAAGTAGAATATCTTGGTGTATTACTTTATTCAGTATATATAAAAGATGTTGCTATTTTTGAAAATACAATGTACTGTATAACCATATTTTTTTAGTCAAAATTGTGGATTTAGATTGCATAAAAATCCAGTTGACATCTAGAGATTATTCAGAGTGATTCTGTTGAAGAATTAACACACATGGAAAAGTATATATCCATTTATTAAACCTCCAACAAGTAAAATGAGCAAAACAGTAGTTCAAGAATTTACCAAATCAGAAGTCAAAGTTTTATATGCCAAAGGACACAACAAGAGCTAATGAGAATGGGCAGGTATGATAGATACCAGGAATTTTTTACTGGATAATCTGCTGGTTGTTTAAAAAGTGCAGTTATAGTTGTAATTGTTGTTATAAAATTTTATACCACCAAATCAAAACTCTTCAGTTGACAATAGTAAAACATATATCATTCAAAAATCAAATTCCAATAAAATACATTTTTCCATAAAAACAGTGAACAAAAAAAGCCACCAAAAGAGAAATGGAAACCTATACCATCAATAGAGTCCAAAGACCTGTTAAAACAGGAACATTTTTACTGGTTTCTGGAAAACTAGCCAAGTAAACTGCAAGGAAAATGTTATTCTACCTTGTCAGGTCCATCACAAGCCCCGTCCCCAAGATCTTTCTTATATAGGGATCTAAACATCCCCTCTTAGGATAACCACATAGGAATGCAGATTCTAGTAGACTTTTGTTTCAGTGTGTCAAAAACTTGAAAAATGCCTAACTTGACTCTACTGGTGCGTGTGCATGTGTACACACACACACACACACACACACGCACGCACACATCAAAAGAGAAACAATTTTCTATCTTCTCTCCTTCCAATCTAAGTCGCCCTGAATAGTAGCACTCAGTGGCAGCACTGAAGCTGGGTTTGAAGTAGATGACTAGGCCTGAACTATAAGCTGGGCCTCAACTTCAACGCTGTCACCAGTGTTGCTGCTCAAAAGGCTATCTCCGTTTCCCAAAGGATTGCTCCCATAATCCAGCATCAATTGCATGCCAGGTGCCCAGAGCTGCTCCAGGTTGCACAAGGCTTCAGAGAATGCTCTAAAGGCTCAGAGAAAACTCTGCAAAAGTATGCTCCGTCTCATTCTTGCTCACACTCTATAAGCTTCCCAAAATCATGCTTTCGATAAAGGTATGCTGCATCATTAGTCTAGATTCTGCATCATTACTCTAGATATACTCCATCATTACTCTAGATTCTAAATTTAGTCTTGGAATTAAGTTCATTAAGTCTGGGAAGCAAAGTCTGCCATCTAAGCATTGTTTTAAGTTAATTTACAAACTCAGTAAAGCAAAGCTGGCACCTATTTTGAATTAGCAGTTTTCCCAAGGAACATTTACATAATGAGAATCCACTGATTTTATGCAATCAGCATACCTATGATATATTTGCATTGCATTGCCATATTTCAGCTTCCCGAGAGTGTTGTATTTCAAACATTACTACATTTCATGCAAGGATGCCAACAATGCTCTTTCAGTTCTTCTATTATCTTAAATAGATAATGTTGTGGTTAGTTCTTTTCCCCCTAGGGAATTTATTCATTTTGTTCTACACTGTTCTTATGAGATTCAAGTCAGTTTAACTCAGGAGATTAACATGGGGGAATGGGGGTGGAGGGGGGGGGGGTGAGATTAGCATTATGGAAGAAAAGTTTCAGAAGATAGTGATTCATTCAGTATGACCAATTTAGAGGTTCATTTTCTAGTCTGCCTTATCAATAATGGCAATCTTCTAGGGGCATAGCCTTTTATTGGAAAATGGTGATTTTCTCTCTTGTTGATGAGAAAAATGCAACGCTAACTGTCAAGATGTGATACTAACCTCTGGTCATGTCTTTGTGTTTCTGACCAGAAACCTGAATGAAAGACCGTGAAGGAAAGCATCAAGCCTCTTAAAGGAGGCAAAAATACACACTAGTAACTTGTGAAGGCAAAATGGACAAAATTAAAACGGGTGGGGGAGGGAGGCCAAGAATGAGTGATAAGGAGCCATAAAAAGGATTAGACAGGCTGGTAGCAACTAGCAATTGCCAAATGCAACACAATCGAAACCAGCCATTCAGATGGGACAGCCCAAGGATATAAAGGACAGAAATGAAGGAAAGCCCCGGATTACTCTGTTCTTCGATATTGAATTTTCCATCCAGATGCATCAGGCATGAAATATGATAGTGATAAGCCAAGATTGAAAACAGACCCAGGGAAAAAAAAGAAGAAAAAGGAAGGAGGGGGAAGGAAAGGAAAGGGGCAAGAGAAGGAGAAATTTGTAAAGGGGTTCTGTGAAATTTGCTGGAAGAATAATTTAATAGTTATTGGAAGTCATCACTCAAAATAAATCAATACAGTAATTGTAAAGTGAAATATTCAAACAAGGCTGTCCCACTGAATTCATCAAGATTCCCTTCAGAGTAAATCGTGTCTAGGATTGTGTTTTTAGTAAGAACCAAATAGAATTGACCTGCTCTATTATCTCTTTATAAATAGTGGGGGAAATAACTTTAAAGTATAATTAATAACCAATACCCAAGGCACTGACCTGGTTCATACTGCCAAACCATGGTTCGTTTGCACATGGCTTATTGATGGAAAAAAATAGGCAGACTTCATACCTGAAAAAAAACTCCATTACTGGAGGCTTTTAAGAAGAGACACTGGACAGCCAGTGTCTGGAATGGTGTAGTGTCTCCTGCTTGAGCGGTGGGTTCGACTAGAAGACCTCCAAGGTCCCTTCCCAACTCTGTTACTCTGCTATACAATACACTGAGCAATAAAGTAGGGGTAGGCAATCATTCTGAGTGAAGGGTACTTTTAGAATTTTGAGAGCCCATTGATAAATCGACTTCTATGTTACACTTGCCTGTTCAAAAAAGACTGCCATGCTGGACCTGGGCAGTCACACAGTAAAACATTTACAAGAGAGAGTGAGCTAGTTCCTGGGATGTTCTCTATTATCCTAGATGGTCTTTGTGACCTCCAATGTCATTGCTGAAAGTAAGTACGATGCTAGAGACTTGGACTTTGCTTTGTAATATGCAACTTCCTACTAGTGGTGGGTAAAGGTTCCTTAATATTTTGCACAAATGTTTCCCCGATTTAATTTTTTTCAACTGAAGGAGTTATGATGCCACAAAGGTCCCTTGCTGAGTGGGATCACATAAGAGCTATTGAATAGAGCAGAGTAGAGTAGCGTAGCGTAGCTTATCATAGCATAGCATAGCATAGCATAGCATAGCATAGCATAGCATAGCATAGCATAGCATAGCATAGCATAGAATAGAATAGAATTCTTTTATTGGCCAAGTGTGATTGGACACACAAGGAATTTGTCTTCGGTGTACAAGCTCTCAATGTACATAAAGATATAAATGATAAATCATGATCATAGTCGCCATAATATATTCATCATGAATCATAAAATATAACACTTAATGATAGTCATGGGATACTAAATAAGCAATCAACATAAATCATACTAGGAAATAAAATAAAATAATATAAATTGTAAAGATACAAGCAACAAAGTTATAGCCATAAGTAGAAAAAGGAGATAGACAATAGGAAGGATAAGAAGAATAGTAATACAGTCTTAGTAAAATAGTTTGACAGTGTTGTGGGAATTAGTTGTTTAGCAGAGTGATGGCATGGGGGAAAAACTGTCTTTGTGTCTAGTTCAGTGGTGGCAAACCTTTTCGGCACCAAGTGCCAAAACAGGAGCGTGTGCGCACGCCAAAAAGCAGAAGAGCACCTTTTTGGCACATGCACGGGAGCACTGGACACCAGAAGCTTAGCTTCCTGGTGTGTGCATGCGTGCCAGCCATCTGGTCTTCCAGTTTCTAACATGCATGCGTGCGCAAAGACCAGCTGGCCAGCACGTGCATGCACGCTAAGGAGCTGCTCTTCTGGTTTCCGGCACTCCCATATGCGCAAAGACAAACTGGCCAGCATGCACGCGTGTGCCACAACCTGGAAGAACAATGGGTAAGGGCTGCCATACTTGGAGAGATGGCTCTGCATACCATTTCTGACACAGGTAGCATAGGTTCACCATCACAGGTCTAGTTGTTCTGGTGTACAATGTCCTATAACGTCGTTTTGAGGGTAGAAGTTGAAACAATTTATGTCCAGGATGTGAGGGGACTATAGATATTTTCACAGCCTTCTTTTTGACTCATGCACTATATAGTATACTGTTAAACTAAATCAGACAAATCACATTCTCATTTAGTGCAATGTTTGAATAAACACAGCCTTTAAAAGCATAGGATGGAATGACCTTGCTGAAAAAAATCAAGCCTGGTTTGTTCAGAATCTAGGAGAGTCCACTGAGGACCTTCATGAATATTGCTTTGAGTTTCATACTAGATTAAAAAATAAAAACAATTTATGTTCATATTTGTGGCAGAGACTTTGCAGCCAGTGTGAACTAAACATTCAGGTGGGGAACTTATGCTGCTGCAATAATCCCCCTCCCCCCAAAAAAGACATGGATAACTGGTCTCTGAAAACTAATAAGGAACATAATGAATTATAATTATTAGGGGAATTATGCACCCAAGGATTTCTTTGTATAGAGACTACTTGAGTTAGGAGTCAACAGCAGGCAACAAGGTAAGTGACTGAAGAAATTGTGATTGATTCTTTATGAATACACACATGTATTAAAAATTAATCTGTGACTCTAGTAGGTATGTAGGCTGTTTTTATTTTATTTTAACATATGATTGTGGTGCTGTTATGCTGAGGCTGTTTTTCATTACTGATACTGGTGGCTATTGTTGGTTAATATAAGGCTGGTAGTGGACTTGAGATCCCTAGTTGAATCTAGGGCATAGTTTAACAAAGAAAAATACAAGAATGGGAAGACTTCTTAAGAAATCACACCTTGAATCAATCAGTATAAATGTCACTTGTTCTTCCTGTATGACCTCAGTAGCCTCAGTTATGAAGTCAGTAGTGACTTCATAATTTTATAAATGCAATGATCCTATTATTTATATCCTAGATTTAACATTAAATAACTTACCAAAAAACCTCAGCTAATCGATTTATCATGAATGGACAATGCGTACATGGGTCACTTAATTGGCAGATATGGTAGAGCAACTATTTAGGTAAGAGGATCTAATTTGCATAAAATAGTGTAAGCATGTGTGGCATAAAACTCGGCTTTGATTGTACTTGTAGGATATTTTGCCAAAACTGCCCAGAGAATGCTGCAAATGGCATGGATACCACAAAGACTAGTTACCTAGATTATTCTTATCTTATTAAAAACCATGGTATGAAAGGTAGACATCCATCCCATCTGTTGTTGATGATGGAAAATATATATAGAGGGAGGAGGCAGGAAGGAGGAGGAGGAGGAGGAGGGGAAGAGGAGGAGGAGGGGTGGGGAGGAGCAGGAATATAGCCCAATCTGGTGGAACAGGCTCATGAACATAAGCATGGAAATGCAGGCAGAAATTTATTTATGAATGCAAGAGCTAAATGAATTCTTGTTACTTTGATTGATATGGATGTGAATAAAACAAGAACTCAGAGGTTGCAAGTTATGCTCCTGGAAGGTAAGGGTAATAAAAGAACAAAACCAAGGATGACTTTTGAGAAAAATTATGCAATATTCTTTATAATCATGATTTAGGGTAATGCTGCACAAGTAACTGGAGAAATGTGATTTGGATTTTTTTATCCATTTTTTGTTCATTTAAATGTCCAATGCTTAGTATTTTAATATTAATGTTCTATGTTTTATAATGCTTCATGATATTGTATTGTAAGCTGCCCGGAGTCATTTGACATTGATAGCATATACAGTTAATAAATAAAAAAAATAAAAAAAATGAAACCATCTCTCTCTAAGCAATTGGGAGGCTTAAAATAGGTGTGAGTGGACTCTCTAAGTCTGGGTCTGACTCCAAAAGCCAAACTATAACCTAGTAATTATTAATATAGTTAACACTGACTAGATGAAGAATTAAAATACAGCATGAACTGATTAATTCTTTAATCAGGCTGATTAAACAATCCACAATCCAGGAGGAAGTCTTCCAGAGAAAGCTTAAAATGTGCTATAAAACGTGCTATAAAACACTAACACTTTAAACTGGGATGATGCACCAATGAGTTACCAGTGTAACTTGCATGCAGTCGGGACAAATAACGTTGTCTTCCTCTTACATTTCTGCCTGCTCTATGTGTAGAATGCTGTAGTAGTCTTTTTAAAAGGTTATAAGCATTTGAATCCTCAGATCTGCTTTCCACAGACAGCATCTCACAGACTAACCAGCCAGAGGATATAAAAGGTGCTCATGTCCATAGATTTCCTTGGCATAGTGGGGTTATCTGGGACTCACTTTATCTATTCTTGGTTCTTTGGGAGAAACCAACTTCACGTCTGTTGGCCGGCCAGTCAGCAAGGTTTAGGGAATGTACTGTCTGGTTTGCACACCGATGGCTACATTACCTTGGATAACAGGTAGCATTGTTCAATATTTCTGAATGGCACAAAACTGAGAAAAGATACATTGAGATTTAGAATTCCATCATTTACAATTCCATGCTTCCAAAAAGAGATTCAGTGGCTCTCTCCTACTTCCCCATAAACTTAATCTGCTTTTCTGGCAAATTTCCCAAGAACAAAGAAACAGGGCAAAAGATTTTGGTATTTTCTGGTTGGTTAGTAATCCAAATGGAATACACGTCCGAGTCAGCATGAACTTTTATTGCAACTGCTTTGTTTGGATAGTGATCATATCTATTTGCTCCTCATCCTTACCTACTTTTGGAACACAATGGTACATGTTGTGAACTGCATGGAAACAGCTCTGAGCAGTTGAGGCATGATCTGAATGTTTCTGCTTAAGGCAGTATGATCCAGTCATGCATAAATATTACCCAGGTTATGTGGGGCAACAAAAGAGCTGTCAGTCATGCAGATACAGGGTTGGGCATCTCCACTCATGACAAATAACTTTCTTAAAGAACTAAGGAGTCTTTTTAAAAAAAGTATAACACACTTAGTAAGTGTTCTGGGCTCCCCCAGCTGCATGCCATAGCAGAAAATATCATTGCCAGAAGAATGTGGAATGAAAAGGGATTTAGGGAGCTGTTTTAAAAATGCAGTTTCTGAAGATATGGAATCACTATCATGCTTATTGAGAAAAGCAAATGCCAATGGTAACATCTTCAGTTGAAATCTAACTGGCATTCAAAGAGAAAGAATTGATGAGTGACTGGGCCCTTTTTTATGTTGAAGAGACAAGGACATTTTTAGTGCTGTTCCCATGCAAGGAAATGTTGAGGCTGAATTGAGTGTGGCTTAATTTACACTCAGGTTGTGACTGCGTATCTCAGACAATGGGCAATTCTGGACTGTCCAAGCTGTTTCTCTCTCAATTCACCTCTAGCCATTTCTGAAGAGTGTGTTGTGTATTGACTATAGGACTAGGATGATGTTCAATCTGAACTATAAAACAAGATCTTACTGGCCATTTTTCCTGCATCCTGCTCTTCTCATCCGTGCAAAGAATGTAAACCTTGTTGGCTAGCTCCTTGTGGACTGGTTGACTACAGTAATGTCTAAAATCTCCTTTGGGGACTGGCTATGTTCCACCAGAATTCGTGTTTTTCCCTTTTCTTTCTGAGATAGTTGCACATATGGATGTCTTCATCAACCCTTCTCACATACCTACTTTGACACTAATGCAAACTCTTTTTTTCTGTCGTGGTTCCACTACTGTTTTGTTACTACAAAAACCAAAGCAAAAGGGCAGGTCATTATTTTGCTCTTTTGTTCCTCACTAGATCCGTGGAAACTTTATAGAAAGGAAAAATTAATAGTTCAGCTTCACAGAAATAAAGCAGCAATGTTTTTATGCTGCAGCTTAAAGATGTAAGAAAAATCAAGAGAGTTTTGTAGTAGTATGGGCAGGGGAAGGAAGGGGAGAGGTCCAGGGAGCATTCTAAGGTTTTATTCATTGTGTTAACAAACCATTGCTAGATCAACCACAAGATTGTATTAAAAAATAGCAATTGCCAATCAGCAAGGAAGAGGGTAGCTCGGCAGCCCAGGATGGGGTGTTTTGCTCCAGTGATTGGAGAAGAGGGAGTTTCCCAGGCCCTGCAATTAAGAACTACTAGAATTAAATAAAATGCTTTTGATTGGACGATCTTTTGAAGTAAAGCTGGAAAACACAGGTAATAGGTTCATTCCCCAAAAGCTGAGGTTGGGAGAAAGACAATATTATCTGTTTCTGCCTTCAGGGAGCAGTGAATGGGCCATACCAATGATCAGCCAGGCAGAAAATGTGGTTTTGCCCAATGTAAAATTTAACTGGGCAAAAGATGGCATTAAAACCCATCATCAGTACCAACTCCCATTCAAGTCAATGGAAAGGTCCCCATTATTTCTTTACTATCTCTACCTGCTCATCCAGGTTCATCTGAGAGTAGATTTCTGATTCAGGATCTAAAAGCAACATAGTGAGATAATTATATAAACCCCAGTAGAGAAACACTAATTGCACCAATATAGCACTGAAGCTATATACGTTGATATATGCAACAACATAACTTTGTTGGGATGGAGTCACAGTGTTGTAAGATTACATGGTTCAATAAGGGAGCTTTCATCTCTCACATGCACACCGCAATATAGTTAAATACCCAATATAGCTAAATCAGGGAGTGTTACTTCTCCTTGCCTCAGAAATACACATTGCAGCCTCTCCAAAGGATTGGAGGAGTCAAAATTCAATGTATCTGAAGCACTTCAAATTGGGAAGGATTCTCCTATTGGCTTCAACTCATCTAACCGATGAAATAGTAACTAAAGAATGTCTTGATGAAGTAACTGATAAATTCCTGGATAAGAACTTGTGAGACTTTTTATCAGTGAATGGATTTTCTTTTCCAGGAGATAACGTTCAGATTTTGACCTCACAGGTCAAAGAGAAGAATAGGCAGGACAGCAAGGCACAGGAGAAATTTTGAAGTAATAATATCCTTTCTCAAAGATGACGGCTCTGTGGCTGCAGGATTTCAACGCTGCATTAAGGCAAAATATGATATACTTTATTACTGTGGTTGGTAATTTATGACTTAGCACAATTTGTCACCCTAGTCAATCATGAATTATTAATCCAACAAATCTGGTTAAAACCAGGTGGCTTATTGCAACAGGTAGATTCAGGTACATCTTCCTTTTATTGGTATAATTTTGCTTGCAATTTTCTCTCCAGTTGACAGAAATAGGGCTGTGCTTTGTCATTGCAATGCCGCCAAAGGGGGGTAAAAAGATTTTAAATCAATCACTCAACAATATTATTGTCAATATAATTGCCTGCAAAATCCGACTGTTGGATTGATTATGTAATTTAATTTGGCACTGGAATTTATCACTAAGTTTAAGTTACCACTTTGCCAGAAACAATTCAACTATAGCAGGGATGTCAAACTCATGTTGTCACAGCAGTGTCATGTGACATATTGTGACTTTTTCTCCCTTCACTAAACCGGGTGTGGGTGTGGCCAGCACATGATGCATCCGGCCCGCAGGCTACAAGTTGGATAGCCCTGAACTATAGGATATTCAGTAGAAGTTACAATGGGATTTCACTTGAGTTATGACATCACTGTGCAAAATAACAAGATTATATAATTTGCATCGTTTGCATCATTCGGACAATGATGTTATGACATCCATGACATCACTTAGGTCTTCCCAGCAGATGCAGCACGTTAATTCTGAGAATTGATAGAGGCTCTGGACTTTTGCTTACCAAAGCTGAAGAGGATGGCAACTTTTTCCAAACTGGTTATCTCATTAATTTCAAAATTTCAAAGTTGCACACAGAAAACAACTTAAAAAGGACAGTATGTTGTTCCTGAGTTTCAAAAGTAAGGCCACTGATATCTGGCAGGAAGATCTGCTTTGGAAAATATAATAAAGTGTATGCCAAGAGGAAAATATTTTTAAGAATTTATGTAAGCAACATCAGCTCTCCTTGTTCCAAACTAAAATCAAGGCTGGGTCAGCGGAAAGTCTTTTTTGAACACAGTGAAAAGAAAAACACTCTTTTCCTTTCCTATTTTAACTACTTGAATAATGAGAATGTTCCCTGTTCTCTGTTTTAGAACAGTTTGATAACAAGAGTATATAAAACAGAAGAGAAATGCCAGCGTTTCAGGAGAAATTTAACAGAACATATGGATACATTGGGAAGAGGTTAAGTATGGAATTTAATAGTTTTTTAAAAAAAGAATTATACAGTTAGACATTGCCGTTAATACAGTTTTCTCTACTGATCAACAACATAGATCCTCATGTGAATCTTTTCCCAAACAAAACAAAACCAAACAATCTGAAAAAAGGTACTTAAATGTTGCAAATGAAATAATTCTTACAAAGTAAGAAGTAAAATGAAATGGATTTTTCCCTGATTTGTATGCTCCGGTCAGATGCAGTATCTGTACTTTGGGAATCCAAACCAGAAAAGCAGGTTAGAAATTGTTATAATTAAACACAATAAAACTAGTGGAGTCTCAAGTGATATTTGATCCAGTCCTACATTATCAGTTCTCATTTTTTGTTTACAATAATATCTGAATTGCTGGGTTTTGTTTTTTAAACATGCAGATGTAGACTGGCCAGTTCTGCACTAACCTGGTACGACAGGAACTGGTGTAAACTTCCAGCCAAAGATATATTTTTTTTCTCAATTCCTCCCACTTGAGACCCCTTTTTTCTTGCTGGGTTGTATGTATGTGCCCTTAAATTCTTGTGCATTTTGTTCTGCTGAAGTATCCACTAAAGTATCAGGACTGACTTATGCATATCTCTTCAGCTTAATTTGCATTGTGTAAACGTTATCACAAATCATACCTGATATTCCAGAATTTTCCTGTCTCTTCAAGCAAAATTTGATTGACTGGCACAGAGTTTGGGGGTGGCCATGGCTCATATAAACCAGAGGACATGCGTGAATCAGCCTTAGCTTTACAAACCTCTTCCTTTGCTGACCTCTTGGCACAATCACAAGGAACAGCAGAGCATAGGGAAAGTTTATTTTCTCACCAATTATATTCAAGGGTCGGGGGTGGCGGGAGAATGTTTGGCTTTCTGATTGTTCAGAAGGAGTTAGGACCTCAAAGATGCTACACAAGAGCTGCTTCCAGGTTTCTTCTGAATTCTTTCACTTGTGTTTTGAATATCATCATTTCTTATTTCTTTATTCGGTGTTCAGTGTTATGCAAATTCAGTCAGATGCTCTGTTTCCTATCTGGCAGCACTCTGTAACCTTTTAAGGTTTGGTCTGCGGAATGCCAAATGAAGTCAGTGAAGCAGGCAACATTGTTCTGGGATTATTATTTTTTTAAAAAACACACACATTAGTTTATGAGCATCTGTGGCTAATGCTACAGAGAAACCAACTAGATTGAGGAATTATACCATGATGGATGAGGTGAAGATGCCCCAGAACGGTTAAGTAGCAAGGCTGCCAATGATCAAGATGGACCAACTGGCCCATGTTAAAAACATGCTTGATGCAACTGGGGATGTTCTCCTCCCAGCAAGCAAAACTGGTACCTTAGGGAGTTACTAATCAGTACACAATTCAATGAATCAGATGCAAATCTCCACCCATGCTCAATGTCCTTGAGTCGGGTTTTTATTTCTTAGGCTATTCTACCTGCCATGACTGCCATGACATTGTAGAAGACCATTGCATTTCAAGGCAGATAGCAACATCTTTTAATTTCTCCTTCATATTAAGAAAAGGTCTAGAGTTCACTGAGTTACGATAATGTATAAATCTCTTTCTTTCTTTCTTTCTTTCTTTCTTTCTTTCTTTCTTTCTTTCTTTCTTTCTTTCTTTCTTTCTTTCTTTCTTTCTTTCTTTCTTTCTTTCTTTCTTTCTTTCTTTCTTTCTTTCTTGACCTGGGGCGTGGCCCAAAGGCAACACAGTCAGGTAATCAATAAGAGTCCCTTTATTATCTCCAACTTTGCCCCCAATGTCCAGGTTACCTTTTGGCTGGAGAAAAACTCTCCCAGGGACAGCCTTTGACTGTAGAAAATTAAATCCAAAACAGGGTAAACACAAACTGTAACTTAAAGTCCAAACAAGCCAAACTAAAGTAATTAGTTTGACAGGGCAGGAGCAAGAATTTCAGACTTGAAAGTACAACAAAACTCACACAGTTGGGAAGACGCCAGGAACACGACAATACAAGATAAAGTCACGTTTGCTCCCAACAGCTTGCTGCACACAGCTTGTCTTTTTTTATAAACTGTTCCTAAGCTGCTGCTAACGAAGGGAATCAGGGCCCTTTCCTCACCCGTAAGCCAGCAACCCATGTTGGTCTCTTCTCCATTCCTCCCTGCGTGCCCGAAGATGAAGAGGGGGTGGGCCTGAGTCTTCCTCTGAATTCCCTCTCCCTTACTTTACCTCTCCCTGCTCTGCCCAGCCAGACTTTGCCCTTCCCCAGTTTCCTCCACAGCCAATGGAGCTACAGTCCCACTCTCTGTCAGCTGTTTGGCTTCCTCCTCGGAGTCCGACTCCGACAAAGGCATGACACTTTCTTTCTTTCTTTCTTTCTTTCTTTCTTTCTTTCTTTCTTTCTTTCTTTCTTTCTTTCTTTCTTTCTTTCTTTCTTTTTCTTTTCATCACTCCTGTTGACAGATAATGATAAGAAAGAAACACAGAAACACAACACAGTAGTATATTAGGGAGGACCCCAAGACTATTTAAGGTGGGGTACCTGCTTATCTGTACAGTTACTGAGGGCTTTGTCTACATTCCAGGTGCACTCAGTTTGCACGATGACCAGGTATACCATCTTGCTAAGGTCAGGTCATGCAATCATGTAAACAAGGCCATGAGGTTTTATTACCAGGCATAAACAATCAGCCTCTTGGCACAAGACTGGTGCAAGATAGGGATAAAAGACCCTGACATTGTCTCTTGAATTTGGAGCTTTGTAATAGCCAGGAAATAGGGGACACAGTGGCTCAGTGGCTAAGACACTGAGCTTGTCGATCAGAAAGGTCAGCAGTTTGGCGGTTTGAATCCCTAGCACTGTGTAACAGAGTGAGCTCCCGATACTTGTCCCAGCTTCTGCCAATCTAGCAGTTTGAAAGCATGTAAAAATGCAAGTAGAAAAATAGGGACCACTTTGGTGGGAAGGTAACAGTGTTCTGTGCACCTTCGGCATTTAGTCATGCCAGCCTCATGACCACAGAGATGTCTTCCAACAGCGCTGGCTCTTCGGCTTTGTAACAGAGATGAGCACTGCCCCCTAGAGCCGGAAACAACTAGCATGTATATGCAAGGGGAACCTTTACCTTTAATAAGCCAGGTGCAGTGTACATTGGCTATCTTGGGGTCTCTCCACTATCATTCCACTGGGACTCTTGATAGCAAAACAGATATCTGTTATCATCTCGCTTACTATGGAATATTTGTGTATTTCTGTTTAAACCTGCCTGTTAATGTTAACAAAAATACTTATTCATGTGTTTATTGCCTTTGGGTCCTAAAAAAGAATCTTTTTTTAGCTTGGAAATACAGCTAATACGAAATGATTGCTCCCATGAATTTCTTTAGAAATGAAAAAAGATTTCCTCAAATCAGGCTTGACTCCTGGCAACCACACAGGTATGTCTATGTTATATTCTTGTCAGCAATGCAGAAGCATTTCGCTGTTCCCTACTGCTGGGATTAATTTTTAACTTCCATGTTTAGCCAGCAGTCCTGAAACTTTTTTTGAAGGTTTTCCATCAAAGCATATATGATCCTATTTAGCTTTTCAAACCCAAGGTGCTATATATGGGGCTTTGCCAAAACACGCACTACAGCTTCCTATTGTTGAGAAATCCAGTCCCTCTTCAAATTACTCCATCCTTTCCTATTCCTTCCCTTCACTGACAGCTGGCATCTTTTCCAGCATGCTCTGTTTTCATTGGACTGTTTGCTTTTTTAACATTAAAAAGGAAACTTTGAAGAATATTCTTGTACATGTCTCCTGATTCTATTGATATCCTATGCATAACAATCCACTTATGGTAAATTAGTATCTTGTTTAACTCTGAGAATGAGGCTGAAGGACATCGTTTTCAACTATGCCTACTAACTGGAGGCAACTGAGTTCTGTCAAAAGTTTCTTGTTTTGTTAACATGTATTTAATAGTGACAGTTTCTACTCATAGTCAGTATTAGCCAAGTCAGGATAAACCAAGATTAGCTTGTTTGACCAGCCAAGGTTAGTTTGGTGATACAACTCTTTGGATGAATAGTATGATAAAAAATGTATTTTTAAATTAAAGTTATTTTCTCCTTTCTTTTTGAGGGGAAAATTGGCATTTTATTATAGCTTTAAACTAAGAGACAAAAGTAAGTTTCATTATATCAATGGAAGAAGTTATATTAATGGAAGAAGTTATTCTTTGTAAACATTTGTGTTTTCCTTTAGTTTTCTTTATACTTTTTCACACTTTCTTCTTTATTTTATTTTTCCTCTTTATTATTTCTCTAGATTGTTAGTTTATGTTGGGTTTTTGTTCTATAAGATGTAATAAAACATTGGAGAAAAAATGTAAATAAAAACTTTATTTTTGTAATAATGTAAATTAATAGTTCAAGAAGAATCTATTTCTTTAAAGATAATTATAAAACAGATGAGGGGGAGGAGGCAACCTATCTGTACTTTAATGCATTTAATGCTTTTCAATATTTCCATGAGCTTTTAAAGTTTTCTATGTGTATACCATTTAAATTAAAGTTCAGATAGTGAGAACTGGAAGTCCCTGAACTGAACCTCATCTATTTGCCTTTCTAAATCATTATTTTCTTAAGAGACATTTAAAGTGCTGTGAGTTGCGTGCCAAAAATGCTGGCTCGAAGAAGACCATTGCTGTTCCTGAATCAAAGGATCTGTAGAGACAAATGCTACTATATGATCAGTTTGACAATGCTGCCACCCCTTGTCCAAACAATGCTACAAGTGCAGGTGGTTCATTTTTTTAGTATATGATTACTTTTTAGCAGTGGCTTGCCCAACCCTTTCCATTCCAAGATGAAAAAGTCTAAAGTATCCAAGCAGAGAATGGTAGAAAAGCTCAGTTGGGAAAATGGCACGGTTTTTTGAAAGATTTAGAAAGATTTAGCTGCATATGTTGCCTTAAAGAAATAGTATCTGATTAGCCTTGCAAAGGGTGCCTACTTCCCAGATAGTATCTTTATTTTCAGAAGGGATGGGTGCATTTTTCTTCAGAGCTCCTTTTGCCTCCTTGATTACTATTTCTTCAAATCATTTATCTGACTCAAAGTGACTTTGATGCTTTCCTGGCAGAGGACAATGGCAAGCTGACACTTAAGGCAGCGGTCAGAAAAATGAGGATAAATCACAAGTGGTTTGAGTTTTCATAATTCCCATGTGAATTTGTGAATTTGTATGTCAGGAAAACGATCTGAATGAATTTAACCAGTGATGCCAAACCTTTTCAGTTTGACATTTCAATTTTTTTAAAAAAAATGCCTAACTTGACTCTGTTGGTATATCACACACACACACACACACACACACACACACAGGAACAAGAGAGAAACAATTCTCTATCCCCCACCCCACCTATCAAGACCAGAGGTCTCCAACCTTGGCAACTTTATGATTTGTGGACTTCAACTCCCAGAATTCCTCAGCCAGCACATGCTGGCTGAGAAATTCTGGGAGTTGAAGTCCACAAGTCATAAAGTTGCCAAGGTTGGAGACCCCTGATCTAGACTGTCTGGTATAATGGCACTTGGCAGCGTCAAGCTGGACATAAAGCAGGGGCCCAAACCTCCACTTCACCCCTAGTGCCACTAATGTCACTCAGAAAGGCCACCTCGCACAATTTCCACCAAGGTGCATGAGCTTTTGGGAATGGCAGGATTGCCCCCACGGCCCAGTGCTCCCCAGGATCTTCTGTGCACCACTTACCTTCAGGAAGTGTTTTCTTTCTGTCGACAGGCCCCTGTAGCTGTTCCAGTTCAGCCTGGAAGCTTTTTTGCTAGAAGTAGCTTCAACGAATGCTCTTCCTCTGCAGTCTCTGAAAACCACACAGAAGCATGCTGAATTCTCATGTGGTTTTTGGAGGCTCCAGAAGCTGTGCAAGAGCATAGCCCCTCACACACAACTTTCAGAGGGTATGTGAGGGTATGCTTTCAGGAATAGTTGTTGTCGAGTATTGGTGAATGCTGGTGTGTCACCCAAAATGTCATGGCATACCACTTTGGACACACGATGTGTCATAGTTTGCCATCACTGGATTTAGACTAATGGTGTGATTCAAAAGGTTTGTTTTTGTTTAGCTTCCAGGCTCTGCTCCAGCTATTCAGTTCTCACCCAAGCGATTCAGAATCCTCCCCCAGCAGTACTTGTTGGACATGAAATCTGTAATTAAGCACTTACCCTTATGACTGAAATTCAGAGACACTTCTGCAAGCATCACATAATAATAGTTGCCTTCAAAAGTAGCAACCCGAAAGTAATTTGTGGCATAATAATTAAAGGCTAATCACTCGGGATTCTGCATTCTCTGACAGTTTATAATCAGTGCTATTTACCCAAGAAATATTTCTGGAATACATTTTTCCACTACAAGGAAACAGTATCTTAAAGAAAGGCCAATGTTCTACTGATGATTATTATTCCACTCTGATCCTCTGCATGCCAATTTATTCAGATACCCCATGAGCAGAATAGAAGAGACTATTAAATAAGCTGTTGTGGTTCAGCCTATATCTTTGCTGGTTTACTGAGAAGAAAGCTTCTCTGGACTCAATGGGGCTTTCTCTCCAGAAATGGTTCCTGGGTTTCAAGTTTAACACTGAACCTGCTTTGGGGTTAGTCCTGTTTAACTCATCACTTGCCATCCTATAATTTACCGTTCGAAGGAGACACTATTCTGGCCAAAATTGAGGAAAACAAGCAACACAAAATATATAAATAAATAGAAGATGCGTTTCCAAAATTTGTATTTTTCCAAGTCCCACATAAGTGGCAAATACAAGAAGCTAGAATCACATGGATTTAGAAAGGGATCTATTTGGGGTAAAAGCATCACCCTCAAAACTGTCAAAGTAAATTTACAGGCAGACTTCTAACAGGCCAAATAAGACATTTCCTTCCTACAGCTCCCATAGTCGAATTTGACTTCTCAGGAATTCCCACTGAACTCCTTCTCTGCCTGCTTCTAACAGTCTCTCACAGTCCTAGAGGAGCTGAGTTCTTGTCCAAAGCCCCACAAAGCAGTGGTGGTATTCTACCGGTTTGCCCCAGTTCAGTCAAACCCGTAGTAAAAAAAAAAAAGCCTCCAAAGATCAGCTGAGAGGAGAAAGAAGAGAAAAGCGCAGGATCGGCCCTCCAACCTGCTCCTGCACTTTTCTCTTCTTTATCCTTTCAGCTGATTGGTGCTGCTGGCCTCAGTTGGTGTGCGGAAAGCTGCACAGGGGCGTTAGGTACACGTGCATGTGTGCGCGATCACCAAACCAGTAGTGGAACAGGTAGGATCCCACTGCTGCTCCAAAGACTGCCCTTTTCTCACACATCTCATTTCCTATGTGAACTTCTGGCCGATGCCCTTTCAAAATTGTAGGGCTAAAATCCAATTTACTGTGATTCAGTTTGAGATGCAACATCCAAGCTCCCCATCTTCTGCTATGCTGCCTCACCATGGTAAGGTATCTCTGGGAGTTCCTGGCAGGGATGAGTGAAAGCTATTGATATGGACTCCCAACACCCAAATCATGAAGATCATTCCAGCTGCCCCGCTAAAGCAAGCAGGCCATAGTAATAGCAAATATGCTGGAGTCAGATGATCATTTTAGTACAACGTAAATGCTTCACACTGTGTGGGAGAAGGCAATGGTAGACCACTTTGGTATTTTTACTAAGAAAACCCCATGGACACAAAATGTAAAGTGACTGATGATATGGTGTCAGACGATGAACCCCTCAGGTTGGATGACACTCAACATGGTACTGAGAAAGAGCTGAGGTTCCTTTGGCATATTAGATTAAAGCCTTTGGCAGATCTGCTTGCTGATGTTGCCATTCAAGAAGATAAAATCAGTAAATTCAGTAAAGGCTGACTTACAGCTAGAACATGAAATCAACTATATGTTGACATCTTAGTTGAAATGGTCTGGAATTTCATCATTTATTACCCAGGGCACGAAAACTATTGCTTTCATTGTGAGAATGACTATAGCAAAACGATAGAGTCAATGATTGAATAATATCAATTAAGCTTTCCAGACAACCCTTCAATAATATAACAGTAGTCCAAGTTTTGGCTTCAGCCACTGATGCAGAACGAGGCGCTTGACATGTTTTATGATCAAGTTCTATCTAAAACTGACAGCACATGCAAGCAAAATGTGCTGTTTGTGGTTTGAGACTGGAATACCACATCTGGAAATAATAAAGAGAAACTAATAGTTTTACTGGGTAGCTGAGACAATAGAAAGGAAGTATAATACATTAATAGAAGGCATTAAGAGTTGTTAACCGAATCCTTCGTAGCTTTTTCTCTGGTAATATCACACTACTAACTTGAGCATACAAAACATTTGCTAGACCAATACTCAAAAACAGCTCATCAGTCTGGAACCCACATTACATATCTGATATTAACACAGTTGAGAAAGTCCAAAAATATTTCACA
Source organism: Pseudonaja textilis (assembly GCF_049901715.1). NCBI lineage: Eukaryota > Metazoa > Chordata > Lepidosauria > Squamata > Elapidae > Pseudonaja > Pseudonaja textilis. The sequence goes on from NC_141990.1 coordinate 154,305,819, forward strand.
AGAAGAGCTCTCCACTCCTCTACTCGTTGCAGAATACCTTATGCCACCAGACTCAAAATTCTAGACCTAGAAAACCTAGAACTACACCTCCTTCAGTCCGATCTAAGTATAGTATATAAAATCATACATTGCAATGTCCTACCTGTCAATGAATACTTCAGCTTCAACCATAACAATACAAGAGCACACAATAGATACAAACTCAAGGTAAACCACACCATACTTGATTGCAGGAAATACGACTTCAGCAACAGAGTGGTCAATGTCTGGAATACTCTACCTGACTGTGGTTTCTTCCCCTAACCTCAAAAACTTTAACCTTAGACTGTCTACTATTGACCTCACCCCTTCCCTAAGAGGTCTGTAGGGAGCATGCATAAGCACACCAACGTGCCTACCATCACTGTCCTATTGTTTCTTTTTATTTTTCTTATATGTATCCATTTCATGTATTCATAACTATGTTTATACTTATACCTGTTATCTTGTAAGCGATTGACAAATCAAATAAATACATAAATAAATAAAATAAAGGATTACACAGTTCAAAAAAAAAGTAGGAGAATGACTTACCAATTTTTGTCAGTTAAACTAGAGGTTCAAACTGACTTTAGAAAGGGTTAAGGACAACAGCCATGTTAATGTAGATGGCATAATTGAGTTAACCAAAGAACATTTTTTAAAAAGTTGATCTGATTATAGATTACAGAAGGGGTTTCGATTATGTCAACCATATCAAGCAATGGAATGTTCTTAGGAAAATGGTAATCCCAAAACATCATGTTGTCCTCAGGCAAAACCTATGCACAGCTCAGGAAGTTACAGTCTGGATAGAACCAAAGCAGACTGGGTCAAGGTTGGAAAAAAATGTGAGACGAGATTGTATACTGTCTACTTTTTTTATTCAACCTATAGAAAGACCATATAGGGACAGGAACGGATTAGAACTCATATAGTCTTACAATCTGAGGAAAAAACACCAATAACCTATGTTGGGGCTGATGACACTACTCTAATACCTGAAATGCAAATGATCTGCAAGCTCTAACAATGAAAGTCAAGGAGCACAGTGACTATGCTTCAATATAAGGACAACCAAATTCATGACATGGCTACAGCAAACTGCCTTCCATTAGAACTGATAATGGAAATATTGAAACGGTGAACAGCTTGTGTTTTTTAGGATCAAGTATTAACAGCAGAGGAACCAGTACTCGAGAAAGTACTGCACATGGTAGGATATCAATGAAGGCATTGGAAAAGATATTCAGGTGCCAGAACATATCTATATTTACTGTGCTGTCCAAGCCAGCTGTCCCCTTAAGGGAATGCATCATGGTAAATGTAGTTAAAGGTATCCTGGGAAATGTAGTTCATGTCACGGGGCCACATCTGTAATCCCGATTGGTCGCTAATTTGACCCTCGATGGGTTGGGGGAGTTTTTCCTCACTTTTGCCTGAACTCCCTAACTCATAGCAGCTGCTTTCCATCGCTATGAGATGGGTTAGGAGATAACCATCTTTTACTACAAGGCAGATATACAAAGGATTGGTCATTAAAGAAGAACTTTGTCACAAATGTGAGTAATGAGGATACCTGATGAACCAATAAATGTACTTCGTTATGGACGTCTTGTTGAGTTTATCTATCTGCATCTGCACAGCTTAAAAATCCACTACTGTGCAGAAGACAGAAAATTTATGAAGGGCAGAATCAAGCAAGCATTTTTTTTCTGTGATATTTTATGGAAGTGAAGATTGGATTTGAATAAGCAGGGCTTACTCTAATAAGCAATATACTGATGCTTTTGAACTTTTGGTGTTAGATAACATAGGCAAGAAAACAAGCAAATAGTTCATAGAACAAATCAATAGTGTTTGCACTTGAAGCATCAACAATCAGATTCAAGTCATCTTACTTTGGACATTTATATGAAGACTTAGTTCCTTTGAGAAATCTGTGGTTCTGAGAAGAATGGAAGGAAAGAGAAGAAGAGGATAACTAGCAGTAAAGTGGATGACTTTGTTTATAGGATTATAATAGCCATGCAGGAAGCCATGGAGAGGACCCTGAAGAAGGCATCCAGAAACCATGAAGAAGTATGTTTTAACAATGAAGATAACAACAACTATGTAACAGATTAACAGGTGAGTTGGAAGGGACTTTGTAGGTCATCTAGTTCAACCACTCACTCAAGCAGGAGACCTTACACAAGTGGTGGCTAACCCTTTTCTGGTCCTGTGCCAATAATTGCAGACATGCTCACTTGCATGCGCTTGTGTGCCAGCACACGGAAGGCAATGCATGGTGCTCTCCCCACAGCCCCTGCGCATGTGCACGTGACTCCCCTCACGTGCTGCGCATCTGCGCACACGATACCCCCTCGCGCACCGCATGTCTGCACATGGATGCGTGATTCCCCCCTTGCATGCTGTGCATCTTTGCGCAGGCACACATGGCTCCCTCCTCATGCACTATGCATCTGTGCATGCACGCGCATTTCCCCCTCGCATGCAGTATGCCTGCGCATGCGCACATGATCCCCTCATGTGCAAGTCCCTGCACATGCGTGTGCGTCTCCTGCGCACCCCCTCCGCCCCCTGCGTATGCGCACCAGATACTCGAAAATCAGCTGTCAGGTGGTGTTGCATGCATATGCACAGTAGAGCTCTTCCGGGGGACCTCTCGTGTGCTGGGGGAAATGCCTCTGCGTGCCATTTCCAGCACGTGTAGCATAAGTTTGCCAACACGGCCTTATACCATTTCTGACAAATGGCAGTCCAGTCTCTTCTTGAAAGCTTCCAGTGATGAAGCTCCCACAACTTCTGAAGACAAGCTGTTCCATTGGTTGATTGTTCTCATTATCAGAAAAGTTCTTATTTCCAAGTTGAATCTCTCCTTGTTCAGTTTCCATCCATTATTTCCTGGTCTTCAGACAAGGAAAACATCTTGGCCCCTTCCTCTCTGTGGCAGCTCCTCAAATATTGGAGCATTGCTATCATGTCTCCGCTGGTCCTTCTCACTAGACTAGCCATGCCCAGTTCCTGCAACTGTTCATTGTATGTTTTAGCCTCCAGTCCCCTAATCATCTTGGTTGCTCTGCACTCTTTCCAGAGTCTCAACATCTGTTTAGTGATGACCAAAACTGGATGCTGTATTCTAGATGTGGTCTTACTAAGGCTTTATAGAGTGGTATTAGTATCTCACTTGATCTTGATTGTATCCCCCTGTTAATGCAATTTAGGATTGCATTGGCATTTTTGCCTGCCACTGAATGCTGTTAGCTCATATCTAATTGGTTGTCCACCGAGACTCCAGGATCCCTCTCGCAGTTACTGCTATTAAGCCTGCTTTCACCCAGTCTATATGTGTTCTTTGAGCTTTCTTGCTTAAGTATAGGACTTCACTTTTCTCTACACTGGATTTCATTTTGTTAGATAGGGTCCAGTCTTCAAGTCTGTCAAGATCCATCTGTATAAAGCCTAGGGAGGCAGGAAAGTATTAGAAAAAGATTCAGACTAGCTCTCCCCTCCCCCAATTCTGAAGTAAAAGAAGGGAAAGTACAATTGGATTTGCAAGACATATTGTTACTGTAGTCCATCTTAATAACGTATAGTCTTTACGTGCAGTCAGTTTCCTGATCTATTTACCTCCTAGAGGTGAGAGGACATGAGCGCGCTGCACTGTTAGAAGACTGGAAGACTGTCTAGGCTGGGAACAGATCATTCTAAGGAAGAAATATTTAGGCAGTTGCTAGGAGTTGGCTCCAATCATAATGCATATAAACAATCAGTCAACAGTTGTCTAAATTCCAGGATCTATTCCATTACCCAGGATGTACTTTATATTAGTCCAAAACTAATGATTTGTGGCTCACAAGGAGGAGCCAAGGAAGATAACCAGAGGCAATAAAATTGGGAACAATTAATTATTGTAGAAATATCTTATTGTTTTCCTTTGATATGTTCTATGTTCTAATTTTTAGAGCCAGGATGGTAGATCAGTTAAGGTGTTAGACAAAGAGCAGAGAGATTCACTAGGTGTTTTGGGGTCAGTCTCTTGAAGAGGTTTGTTATTACAAGATGGAGAAAGCTAGAAGGAGGGAATACTATATACCTGGCTTTGAGCATCAGTACAAAAGATTTGACACAAATTTAATAAATTAGATTTTGCACTGTGTCTAATTTATTAATTTGTTGTATTTTGTTGAGCATACAGTAAATGCATATACTTTACTATATGTTGATTTTAAAGTTATTTATCATTGTTTATATGTTGGCAGCTCCTTTGAGAAAACACAACTGGGGAAAAAAGTGGACTGTAAGTATATAATATAAATGTGAAGCAGATAGATAGGTAATGTAATGGAGGTAAAATGTTGGACTGGGTCCAGGGAGATTTACGGTCTAATCCAATCCAGCCCAGTCACACAAAAGTCACTCTCTGGATGGCTTTGGGGCTATTTACTCTTTCGCAATTTATTCCACGGATTAATTCTGAGGTGAGGAAGCATTATATATGCTGAGCTGAACTCCTAAATAAAAGGTAGTGTTTTGTAGGCTTCCAAAAAAAAGAACAATGTCCCCCCATTTCTGGTAATATACAGCCTGTTTAAAAGTACAAGTTCCAACTTAAACACAGTCTTTAACCCAAATTTCCCCATTCAGGAGCAATATTTTGTTTTATTTAAATAGTTAGCTATTAATCAAATTTATACAGCCACCCATCTTGCAAAAAGCAGCTATAACTGGCAAACAATAGCAATAGCACTTAGACATATTTTACGGAACCTCGGAAGGATGGAAGGCTGAGTCAGCCTTGAGATTCGAACTGCCAAACTTCTGGCAGTCAGCAGCCTGCAGTACTCCATTCTAACCACTGCGCCACCACCACAAAATGGTGTTTTACTTGGTTTGAGTGGACATTATAGGATGTTTCAAACCAAAGGCTTTAAATATGTGCTCAAAGCTTTACCAGAGGAAATAGGTAATGGTTTGGCTTTTCTAACTCAATGTATCCTTACTTAGTAGTAGGCCCACTGAATACATTAGCCTTTCCTTATGTATAATCATTTATGACCCCAACCTTTTGGGTGCCAGGGACCGGTTCCTTGGAGGGCAGTTTTTCCACAGACCAGGGGTATGTGGTTTCATGTGCTGCCTGGATCTTGTGCATGCGTAGATAGGGCTTTGCTTACTTGCACAGCCTGGTTCCTGGCAGGTCGCAGGTGTGTGCCAGTCTGTGGCCTGGCGGTTGGGAACTCCTGGTGTATGATATACTGATAGCTATCTTTTCCTTTATTTCCTTGGTCCTCCCAATCTGCTAGATTTATTTTATTCCCCCCCGCACCACCTATTCTCATAAAAATAATTCAGTTCTGCGGTTCTACTGTACTTTTCAGTAGTTTGGATTATATGTAGTTTTTTTGCTTGTGGAAAGCTTGCAGGGAGAACACCAAACATGTTCCTTCTGGCTTTCCCAGTGACTCAAGGGAAACTTTCAGGGAGTGTTGAAAATGAGGATCATGTGACCATGGCTGACTGCAGGGGCATTGCACCATTTCATCCAATTGAGACACAAGAGGGAGACATTATAGCGGTCTTCCAATATTTGAGAGGCTGCCACAGAGAGGAAGGATTCAAGCTATTTTCTAAAGCACCCGAAAGCCTGACAAGGAATAATGGATGAAAACAGAACAAGGAGAGATTGTCCAGGAAACAAGGAGAAACTTTCTGACAGTGAGAACAATCAACCAATGGAACAGCTTGCCCTCAGAAGTTGTGGGAGCGCCATCACTTAAGATCTTCAAGAAGAAGAAGAGAAGAGTTTTAGTAATATATAGATAGATGATGGACTGTCTTTTATGTTTGCTGCTTTAATCTACTTTTGAATTTCTCTTTGGACCTTCTTCTTGATCATCTTAACCAGTTGTAGTGATGTGTAATGTTTCAAAGATGGGCTTCAGGAAACAGGATGTCCTCTTGCCCATCTCTCTCATTCCCCTTTTAATAGTTACCCTTAGAGAATTATCAACAGTTGCAAGGGCAGTGTTTCAGATTCAAAGGCAAAAAGCTCATTGGATTGCATGAGGCAATTTTTCTCTTCCCAAGACCACTCTGCACCTCCACATTCCCAGGAAGAAGTGCCTTAGTCTGTAGTCCTCTGTTCACTGACATGGATGGAAGCCTTACAGAATTTAGAACTGCTTTCTGAAGTTGCTCATTTTATTTTATATACAAGTGAAACTCGAAAAATTAGAATATGGTGCAAAAGTTCATTTATTTCAGTAATGCAACTTAAAAGGTGAATCTAATATATGAGATAGACTCATTACATGCAAAGCAAGATAGTTCAAGCCGTGATTTGTCATAATTGAGGTGATTATAGCTTACAGCTCATGAAAACTCCAAATCCACAATCTCAGAAAATTAGAATATTGTGAAAAGGTTCAATATTCTAGGCTCAAAGTGTCCCACTCTAATCAGCTAATGAAGCCATAACACCTGCAAAGGGTTCCTGAGCCTTTAAACGGTCTCTCAGTCAGGTTCAGTAGGAATCACAATCATGGGAAAGACTGCTGACCTGACAGTTGTGCAGAAAACCATCACTGACACCCTCCATAAGGAGGGAAAGCCTCAAAAGGTAATTGCAAAAGAAGTTGGATGTTCCCAAAGTGCTGTATCAAAGCACATTAATAGAAAGTTATGTGGGAGGGAAAAGTGTGGAAGGAAAAGGTGCCCAAGCAGCAGGGATGACCGCAGCCTGGAGAGGATTGTCAGGAAAAGGCCATTCAAAAGTGTTGGGGACTTTCACAAGGAGTGGACTGAGGCTGGAGTCAGTGCATCAAGAGCCACCACACACAGACGGATCCTGGACATGGGTTTCAAATGTCCTATTCCTTTTGTCAAGCTGTTCCTGAACAACAAACGTCAGAAACGTCTTACCTGGGCGAAAGAAAAACAGAACTGGTCTGTTGCTCCATAGTCCAAAGTCCTCTTTTCTGATGAGAGCAACTTTTGCATCTCATTTGGAAACCAAGGACCCAGAGTCTGGAGAAAGAATGGAGAGGCAAGATGCTTGAAGTCCAGTGTGAAGTTTCCACAGTCTGTATTTATTTGGGGAGCCATGTCATCTGCTGGTGTTGGTCCACTGTGCTTCATTAAGTCCAGGGTCAACACAGCCGTCTACCAGGAGATTTTGGAGCACTTCATGCTTCCTTCTGCAGATGAGCTTTATGGGGATGCTGACTTCATTTTCCAGCAAGACTTGGCACCTTCCCATATTGCCAAAAGCACCAAAACCTGGTTCAATGACCGTGGGAATACTGTGCTTGATTGGCCAGCAAACTCGCCTGACCTGAACCCCATAGAGAATCTATGGGGCATTGCCAAGAGAAAGATGAGAGACATGAGACCGAACAATGCAGAAGAGCTGAAGGCCGCTATTGAAGCATCCTGGTTTTCCATAACACCTCAGCAGTGCCACAGGCTGATAGCTTCCATGCCACGCCGCATTGAGGCAGTAATTGCTGCCCAAGGGGCCCAAACCAAGTACTGAGTACATATGCATGCTTATACTTTACAGAGGTCCAATATTGTTCTATGTACAATCCTTGTTTTATTGATTGCATGTAATATTCTGAGATTGTGGATTTGGGGTTTTCATGAGCTATAAGCCACAATCATCTCAATTATGACAAATCACGGCTTGAACTATCTTGCTTTGCATGTAATGAGTCTATCTCATATATTAGATTCACCTTTTAAGTTGCATTACTGAAATAAATGAACTTTTGCACGATATTCTAATTTTTCGAGTTTCACCTGTATCAGGTTGCTTTTTGACAGGAAATCTTATACAGATTGAGCAATTTGGACATTAGGCTATGTTGCACATATTTAGGCAATTGTATGGAAAGTTAAAAAGCAATGTCATTTGTACAAGTGGATTATCCGAGTGAATAAATGGCAGGGAAAAAGCTATCCAGGCCTGTCAGATTCTGGATGTAAGTTGCATTTCTATATTTGAAAACAATACCTTCACTGATGTGCAAAACTGAAACCACGAAGGGTGTGAACCCATGGATTGCCCATAAAAGCAAAAGAAAAATCAAACTTCATCCAAGAGGAACACAATACTGCTAAATAAGGAGTGGAAATACTGATGTGTGTGTCCAAAAACAAACAGATGCTTTGTTAGACAGCAACAAAACAGTGACTTACGCAGCCTGTCATAGGGCAAGAGTATTAAGCTTAAATCTGCTCACGTGACAAGGCCGGGGGATTAAAACCTCATTTCTTGCCAGCATTCCTCTCTGTCAGAGCTTGATTCTGTTTCTTTAGCTGCAATAACCCATCTGTCAAGGACTGCATTGATTCCAAAAGAACGAAATGTTGAGCCTCGAGGTACGGTTAACATATCCTCACTGCAACACAAAATGAACACTATTTGCATTTTTCTGTTTCTCTTTTTTGATGCAAACTTGCCCATTTGGGCAAAGGAGCAAGGGTCACACTAGACATTTGTTTCTAATTTCACTTAAAGTCTTTTAACTTTTAAATGAGGGGAGCCACTAACTTTTTCAGATGCGGGAGGAAGTTGTGCTTGACTTTTGAATGGTACGCTTGAGGCCACACTCCAGAAAGTTGTCAGGATCAGATTAAAAACTGGGTTATATTGAATCTAAATGTACTTCAACTTTAATTTTAAAAAACACACATTCCCGCACATTTAATAATATCCCATCACATTCAAAATTACAATCTGGAAGAAATATGGGGAATGCACGTGGCCTGTCAGCTTTGGAAGCCATATTGACACCAGATGCTTCCACACTGACACATTCTGGGAAAATGGGAGGGGGGGAATTTCTTGGAGTGTATGTGGTTAGACATAATAGCATTCTTCTTCTAAGTCAAGGTCATGTTATTCTGCACCTGGGTGAGGGGACATTTCAAGTTGGGACGGATGGTGATTGGGGCATGTGATCCGATGATGGGTGTAGGGGGTGGATTTGTAATTTTACTTATTGCAAGGAAACCTGGAACTTTCAGATTCAGGATTCCCCAGATATGCCAGGTTACTATCCAAATAAAACAGAACTTTTGAGAGGATGTCTTATCTCAGAGTTTTTTGTTGGAATGGAAGTTTTCTGGAAGGCTGACATTATCCCGAATCTGAAAGTTCTTGGGTATCAGATGTACCCATCAACTATAAAAATTCAAACATCAAAAGTATGTTAGGTCAAACATGAAAATTAGTGCAAATCTGCAAACTCTTTTCATGGACTCAAGACTCAACGGATATGCTCCCATGAAAACAAACCCTATTCTAAAGCCATTTTAAAATATACCTACCTCTGTATTTCTGGGTGCCATGATTGGGGCAGAGATCCTTAAAATATGCAAGTGTGGCAATTGTGCTTTGTGTATGCTTTGTGTCTTATCAACATTTGCTGTAAAAAATTTGCACTTTAAATACCTGTATATAAAATACTTAATGTTAGAACACTAGCATCTCTATTCTTTGCTTACATCTGCTGGCTTGTTCTGCCTTGCAATTTGTTCTCAGAAAGTCAAACTGCCTTGATGCTTGGCAATCCCTTGGGAATCAAGATCATTTCAGCAATGTCCCTTCCGCTCCTTTTTCCAGGAATACAGAGTTGGCAAATTATAGCCGAACATTTCGATCAGGCACTGCCACATGCAGATATCTGGAATTTGGATCCTTGGTGATGGGCTCAAGTGCAGAAGATGGCTCTGGGATGGAAATTCCTAATGCTTCCTTAATCTAGGGCTCCTTGGTGCTCTCGAAGTTTGGTTGTTTTCTTGCAGACATTTCATTACCCAAACACCATCAATTCCCCTTTATAATCGGTTCCTTAATGATTACAAAGCACGTGGCTGCACTAGAGCACGAACCCGACCGCATGCATATGTTATCCTTATTCCTTCAAAAACAGCACTGGGAGTAGATAGACTCCATGGTTCCCTATACTCTTCCCCAAGGAAATATAGGGAATTTGAGAAACTGTTGACGCACAGAGAAGCTCACCAGCAAGATCGGGGAATTTTATTATTTTTATTTTTGGATAAAGCGATACAACTATTTCCACTCCCCCTTTAAAAGGCAGCATTCAATCGATCCCCAGAAAATATTTTTTTTTGGGGGGGGGGTGTCACCTGGTGGCCTGCGATTGCCCCGTGGACGACTCGCCAAGCAAAATTATCTTTAAACGGCCTCTGAGGGGTGGCGGAGTGGGGGGAGGAGCTGCTGCGCGAGCGATTGCCGTGGGCAAGTTCTTGTTTTGCTTCTCTCCTCTTTGCTCCTTTCGCATTCCACAGCATGGTAATTAACAGCACTCGGAGTGTTTTAAAATAAATCTGCTGGTGACGTTTGGTGGTATGTTTTGTTTCCAGACGATCAACAGCCATTTCTTGGAAAGCAGCTGGAGACTCAGCTGAGAGCAGCCCCGAAGCGCTTTTATTCAGCGCCATTGCAAGTGACTGCCTGAGAAAATAACAGTGTCACACAATGCTGCGCCTCTTTGCGCGGGCACATCGCTGGAGAAGAAAACATGGGGATTTGCCACTCTTTCTTCCCTCGTTTATCCCAGGGGCTCCTGGCAGCCCGTCCTGTTTGTCCTGGGGTAAGAAATGCATGTAAGTGCTCTAGTAAAAGATTACAATCCTAGCTTCCTCCCGTAAATCCAGGGAAACTGTAAATAACTCGTCTAAAATCGCCTTCAGTGCAATGACACCGTTAAAAAGGCTAATTAAGTGGTAAAGAAAATGAGAAAAATGTAGATAAAATGCCACTATTATATTTCAAGGAGCAAAAAAGAATCTCCTTTAAACAATAACAACCCGAACAAACCAAAGAGTAAAAAATAAGAGGGTTCTGAAAGAAGATCCTTGCGGGGAGGGAGGTATTCATCTAGACTAAAGATTTCTCCTCTCTGATGATTCAATAGTAAACATTACTGTATGGACCAGAGGCCTAGATATATTTAGGCTGATAAGAGGGCCAAATGATAAAATATGATTGCACCAAGTTCTCTCAAGTATAAGCATTCCAAATCATAGAATAGAATAGAAGAGTTGGACCTTGGAGGTCTTCTAGCCCACCCCCCTGCTTAGGCAGCACCTCAGACAAATGGTTATCCAACATTTTTTAAATTTTTTTTAAACAAGTTTTATTGATTTTACAAACAAACAAACAAACAAAACAAAACATCATTAAACATTAAAAACATAAAACCTCTTTCCATTGTAGATCTTTACAAGGCAGGTAACATTGCTTTATATCACGTACTTATAATTTATCCCATTTCCATATAAACACGTAAATTCCCTTTACCAAATTCCACATTGTTTCTCTTTAATCATTATTCAATCATATTTCCTTTCTAATTTATCTGGTATTCAGTCATTACATTTATATTTTCCTCTGGCTTGTTTATAATTATTCTCATCTAGTCTTCCTCCGAGATTTTATTATTTAATTCTTAATTGAACACACACACATAAGACATAAACATAAAAACATAAAACTTTCTTTTAGAAAGTAACTTGGCCCCAGATTACCTCTTTTTGTATGGACTTCAATTGAATTCATGCTCTTCTTATATACCATTACCTATCTTATTTACCATTCTATATCTATTATATAACTCCTCTCCACTTTTCCCTCGTCTTAATTCTGTTTTATATATTTAATCTTGCTTTAAAGAAAAATATTTTTATATCTTTTGTCCATTTCTCCATTTACATCTGTCTCATTTCCAATTTAAAAAAGAATAGTTTCCCCTGGAATCACTAATCAGAGTATGATGCCTTTCTATCATTCCCCTAAATTAAAATTTAAAATAACACCTAAATCCCAATCAGATTCTGCTTAGTACATTCTACTATTTCAGAAACCAATACTACAATAATAAATCCATAACAGTCAACACATTAGTCCATTAAACTCTATATTTAAACTAATATTTTAAACATTCCCTTTAGTATTTTATTAAAACTTAATATCATTCATTATTAAACCTTTTAAAGTTATACCTTGATATTTTAGTCTTTTATTAGATCTTAAAAAGTTCTGATTATCTACTTATAATACAAATACCACTATTACAATACTCATGTGTACTTTGCAGAATCCCCCTTTTTTAAAAAAAATAAAAAAAATCCCTTATATTACCCATTATCCCTAAAAAAAATTTCCTTTTCTCTATCTTGTTTTATACCTTTGTAACTTTTTTCCCCCTTTTCCCTTTCCTTGTTAGCCCGCCTAAACTTTTTACCCCCTCCTCTCCAAACCTCTGCCTTCTTGATTTCCCCTTTCTGTTGCATTCCTCTTTCCTTTTGCTTTCTAGCATTCTGTTGTTTTTGCATCTTCTTTTTCTCTTTCATAAACATTTTTTTATTTCTTAAGTCCTTCCTTTTCGCTCCTCTCTTTCTCCTTTCTTTCTTAATCATACCGTTTAGTTCATTAAAAATGGCTTCTTCTTCCTCGGCTTCTTCCAGCTGTTGTTTAATTTGCTGACACATGACAAGCGCCATATCTAGGAAACAAAGGGCTTCTCCCATAACATCTTTGCCTTCTTTCTTTATTTTTAAATATTGTTTTTTTAGTTCATCAAGAGATAGAGCCATTTTAAACTGTTTCTTCTTCTCTTTCTGTATCCTCTTCTTATTATTAAACCAATCAGTTATTTCCAAACTTAAAACAGTTCCCAAAAGTCCCAAAGTCCCACAGTCATCAAACAGTCCAGGCAGAGTACAAGCTTCTTCTTTTTACAATTTCTCTTCTAGGGGTGAAGTCAAATTAGGGAAAGAAAAAAACGTCCAATCTGTGCTTTAAGTCTTTCTTAGAATTAATTTCTATTCTCTTTATCTTCAAGGCATCTCCTCCAGCAAAGTCTTAGAGTAAAAATTTGTTTTCCCAAGCCTCTCCCTTCCCACTTATAACAAAGGAGTTTAGGTTTTACCTTCTATCAAAAGGCTGGTTTTCCTTGTCCATTTGTTAATTCCATAAGGGAGGGAGAGTAACTTCCCCTTTTCGTCACTTTTCTTCACAGCTGAGAACATCAATCGGGAACATTATAGCTTCCAAGCCAGTACTTTCCCAGGTGTTAAATATGTCATTAAGGTCCCAGTTCGACCAAGAAAAGACTTTCGTTTTAAAACTCCTTCTTCCTCCTGCGCATTCTTTATCCAGTTGCTGGCTTTTTATGGCGGCCATAAAGACCGCCGCTTCACCGTCTTGAGAGAAGGGGGTTATTGCCGGCTGGGGGGGGTTGCGATAGCCCACACCCCCTGTCCAGATCCCCCCTTTCTTCAGCTGCCCCAACAGGGCAGCCTTAGCCTCCAGATCCGTCAGGATCGGAGGCACCAAGGCGGCTAGCACAGCAGGGATCGCAGAGAAGGCGAATCCCTGCTGTCACCGAAGCCGACAAACCGGAAGTGCCATGGTTATCCAACATTTTAAAAATCTTCCAGTGTTGGAGCATCCAGAACTTCTGGAGGCAAGTTATTCCACTGATTAATTGTTCTAACTGTCAGGAAATTTCTCCTTAGTTCTGGGTTGCTTCTTTCCTTGATTAGTTTCCACCCATTGCTTCTTGTGCTTTGGAGAATAGCTTAACTCCCTCTTCTTTGTGGCAGCCGCTGAGATATCGGAACACTGCTATCATATTCACCCCTAGTCCTTTTCATTAAACTAGACTTACCCAATTGCAGAAACTGTTCTTTATATGTTTTAGCCTCCAGTCCCCTAATCATCTTTGTGCTCTTCTCTGCACTCTTTCTAGAGTCCCAGCATCTTTTTTACATTGTGATGACCAAAATTGGATGCAGTATTCCAAGTGTGGCCTTACCATGGCATTATAAAGTAGTATTAACACTTCATGTGATCTTGATTCTATCCCTCCATTAATGAAGCCTAGAACTGTGTTGGCTTTTTTGGCAGCTGTAGCACACTGCTGGCTCATATTTAAGTGATTGTCCACTAGGACTCCAAGATCCCTCTCACAGTTACTACTATTGAATAAGGTACCATCATGTGCATTTTGTACATGTGCATTTTTTCTTGCCTAAATGTAAATGTTACTTTTTTCACTATTGAATTTCGTTTTGTTATAGAGCACCCAGTGTTTAAGTCTGTCAAGATCCCTCTGAATCTTAAGCCTATTCCCTCATCCAAATAATTGATGAAGATGTTGAAGAATACTGGGCCTAAAACATAGCCTTGGGGTACCTCACTGCATACTTCCCTCCATGTAGGTGCAGTTCCATTGAGGGCTACTTATTGAGTACAGTTGATCCATGTTTTTCCATTTTGGCAAATTACGATGCATAGACTTCAACTCCCAGAAGTCCTTAGCCAGCAAGCTCTAGGAGTTGAAGTCCACCCATCTTAAAGTTCAAAAACACTGTGATAAGGACTACAGATTTTCCTTGATTTATTATGGTAATTGGGACCAGAACTTATGTCACAGAGTGATGTGGTCATAATGTGTGATGTCACATGACCATGCCACTTAGTGATAGCGGTGCCAGCAAGCCCTATTAAGCAAGGAACTCACATGATTTTTGACATCTGACTTCCTCTATGACTTCCCTTGAAATATGTCAAAATTGTGTCTGCTTCAGTGCTGCCACATGGCTGTACCACCACTCTACCATAGTCAGCTGTGATCTTCATTGCCAACGTTCCCAGACACCTTCGCACAAAAATGCTTCCCACAAGAATTCTGTGGGTGACGGGAGCAAGTGAGTGGAGTAAGGGGGTATATAGGGATGTGGGGGAGGCATTGCACAGGTAAGGGATGGTGCATGAGAGATGTCATGTGAGCTAGGGAGGGCGCATGAAAGGGCACAAGAGGAATTGTGCAGTTCAGGGAGGTTAAACGGGTGCAGTGCAGCTTGGGGTGGGTGCACGGGTGCACAGAGGTGCAAATATGTGTGGGAAGGTGCAGGGAAGGTGCAGTAAGGATTGGGGAACATAGTGGGTTTAATGAAAGTTAGGTTGAGAAGGATGCAAGCAGGTGCATGAGGGTGTGAGGGAAGTGTGGCCAGTAGGATGTGAGTGATAAGTAAATATCTTGAAGGGTCACGGATTATTTAATTTACAATAAAACACAAGTTTAATTTCTATAACTATGAAATAATATCACAATTGGGATATTAATATGGAGAATGTATTTTCTTGATCGCTGCACAGCATATATCCCCCCAAAATGAGGAACCCACCCATTGGCGCTTAATAACCAGGCAGAAACATATCCAGATATTAAGCTGTTTAGAGCTTCATATCCCATTACAAGTACTTAGTCCTGGCAGCTAACTGGCTTAAAATGGTGCCTTTCAATTCATAGCTAATAGGAGTTGTAATCCTGCCCATTTGTAGTGTGCCATGTTACTTCCTTTGCATTAATTCAATTTCTGTAGATTATGGACATTATCAACTCTTACAGGTCAATGGAGCACGTAAGAGTTTTCTCTCATGCTGGTATGCAAAGAGGAAGCTTGTAATTTTTGCACAATAATTTCCTGGACATTAGAAGGCATAAACATTGATGCCTATGAGAGGAATTATTTTTGGGTAGTGATTATGTGAACAAGAAGTCTGAACTGGAACACTGTGTACTAGTTTAAATAAAACTTGACCAAAAATAATAATGGAGCAATTTATCAATTACAGGGTAAACTCCTTTGCCTGAATCTTATTGTAAAAAGGTGAGGCAGCTCTTATGTGATGGCTCCCTGTATCTTTGATAGCAGTAGCACTTAAACATATATACCATTTTATAGTGCTTTACAGCCCTCTCTAAGCGATTTACAGAGTCAGCATATTACCCCCAACAATCCTCATATTACTGACCTTGGAAGGATGGAAGGCTGAATCAACCTAGAGACGGTGAGAATCGAACTGCCAAACTGCTAGCAGGCAGCAGGCAGCAGAGGTAGCCTGCAATACTGCATTCTAACCACTGCGCCATCATGGCTCTTGATGGACGGTGCTTGCTTGGATAGGCTCCAGTTCTACTCCAAAAACATTTCCACATGAAAAATGGATGTCTGTCCTCAAGTCATTCTGTCTGTTCTGTTCTGATCCCACCCCACCTGAACCATTACTTCTAGATTGATTGGGGTAGAGCAGAAACCGCAGAAGGAAGTCTCAGCCTTCCGTGTATGGGAACGTCTGTGGGATTTTCACAGTTGTGTGACCATGCCTGCTTTCTTACTTTGTAGCCTTTGCTGTCAGAATTTTGCCAGCCTTTTGAGCATAGCTTTTGCACTGAGTGATGGGAGTACAGTTATGGTGGCTTGTTAACCTCCCATTGTTATAGAAACTCCAGTGTTTTTTTTAAAGTAATCCATAAAGTCCAAGGAAAAGAGATTAAATGGCAATTTTTCAATTAGTGTACTTGCGAAGGGTGGCAATATCGAGGACATGGAAGTACCTTCAGAGCACTTTCTTCAAGTGAATCATTTATTCACCAAAGTAAGATGAATCTAAATATATCCAAGTAGGAATATGGGCAGACTTGTAACAATCCCTTAAACATGTAATAAATATTTTGATTCCAGCCTGGAGTAAAAATAGAAGTCCTTAAGCCTTTTTTCCACTTGTCTCCAATATAGTGTCTCAAATTTATATGCCTGACATTACCTAACAAAAAAGAAAAGGAGATTTTTCACCCCTTCTTTTTTTCACCCCTTTAACTTTTATTATACATCTTCAGCTAGGGTTGCTAATGGCCAGAAATGGTGGGAAATGTTGATTTTCCATGACTGTTCACCTAGGTTAATGGAAATATTTATAAATTGCTAACTTTATTGAAATTCATAATTGTGGAATCTTGACTGAAATATTTTAAGAGTATCCATTCTTGCATAAAGATTCTGAAAATTAGCTTATTTTTAATTTCAAAATCCTACATATATCATTATAGCTGTATTTATATATGGAATATGAGCCATGATAGTGCAGTGGTTAGAATTGCAGGCTACTTCTGCTGACTGTTGGCAATTTGAGTCAAGGTTCCTTCTATCACTGACTCAAGGTTCCTTCTATCCTTCCGAGGTCAGTAAAATGGGGACCCAGATTGTTGGGAACAATATGCTGATTCTGTAAACCACTTAGAGAGGGCTGCAAAGCACTGTGAAGCGGTATATAAGTTTAAGTGCTATTGCTATTTAAAATAATAGAGTAATTGGATAAATTCCAGTGTTCTGTCTCTTTTGTATGTGCTAGAGCAGGGGTCTCCAACCTTGGCTACTTTAAGACTTGTGAACTTCAACTCCCAGAATTCCTCAGCCAGCTGTTGAAGTCCACAAGTCTTAAAGTGGCCAAGGTTGGAGATCCCTGTGCTAGAGTCTCCATTTTCCATTTAAATTGCTCTTTCTACAATGCCCACCACCAAAAATGTTCCTAGATAGTCCTTGACGTACAATTGTAATGGAGCCTGCCCATTATGGTTGTAAGTCATGATGGTCATTAAAACCGGTATATATCCTCATTCTCCGCATTAAAATAAAGGTAAAATATATTCCGGAGTGTTTTGAGATATCAGTGGAAAATAGAGAAAAATAGAGAAAAGGGGGTATAAGCAGGGGTGAGATTCAAATTTTTTAACAACCGGTTCTGTGGGCTTGGCTTAGGTAGTGGGTGTGGCTTGGTGGTCATGTGACTGGGTGGACATGGCTTGGTGGTCATGTTATTGGCTGGGCGTGGCCAACTCAATATCACTCACATCGAGGCACGCATCTCCTCGCCCGGCCTCTCATGACTGTGGGGATGCTGCAACAGTTGTGTGAAAAGGGTCATAAGTCACTTTTTTCAGTGCCATTGTAACTTTGAATGGTCACTCCACACAAGCAAAGTACCGGCAAAGGAGGGAAAAAAATTCCAGAGATGTTCCTGAGACAGGAAGTCTAGTCCTGCCAAGAATGTAATAAGGGTTAACGGAGAGGCAGTGTCTGTAAGCAATACCAGAATGTTTCCTTCCTGCTTTCCTTACAGGATTAGGCCAGTAATTTCGTCTAACAACCTGTTCTCCGAATTGCTTAGAATGTTAACAACCTGTTCTAGCGAATAGGCGCGAACTAGTAGAATCCCACCCCTGGGTATAAGAAAGTATACATCCTTTATTACACACAGAAAAAAGTCCCAGAATATTTTAACAGAACGCCTCTTTATCAGGGAACACTACTCAATTATGGCACAGTATGAAGCATGAAAAAGCCAAAGTGTTCAAGATATTTTTTGAATCACCTGCATTATTTTCACTTATTATTTCTGTTTTGAAAAAGATATAGATATGGAAAGGGAATAAATAGTTACACAAACATTGTGAATAAAATCTGAATCAAGTTTAATTCACAGAGTTCCATCCCCTTAAATGATTTTTTTTTTAAAGGCAAGCAGAGATTAGGTCTATGCTAACACTTCCTTTGATGCCTTAGCTTGCTCCAGAGTATGAAAATATTCACTTTAAGTATGCAGAATAGGAGACCTGAGGATATTTAACACCGTTCCCTGAAATGCATGCTTTAGTTTAGGCAGCACTAGCACAAGTTGTAGTAAAGCTGAAAGTTTCATTCTGCAGAAGGCACTGTCCTCTTGTGGACAAAGTTTGCACTGACAATTAAGCTCTTTTAAAACGGGTTCAAGGCAAAACCTTGGGATCTTGGATTTGCTCACTCTGAAAAAAACCCAAGTTCAATGAACTGAGGCCAAACTATTGCATGAAGATAACAGAAGCCAAGCTTAAACAGGAACAAACCTAAAATAAGAGGAGGGCTATAAGCACACTTTTCTTTTGGAAACCAACAATTTAAATGACCCTTCAGAAAGTGAAATGCTTGCTGTTTTCAATCTACTATCCATGTTAAGAATTTCATACCATTTCAGATGATGCACTCTCCCTGTTCACTAGGCCTTAACAACGTTATTAAACTGATGCTAAGTGTTAAGCAAATCACTGTGTGCCTCTGTGATTTAATTAAACAAGAATACAGTTCTCAGTAATTTTAAAGTATACGTTTTTAGTTCTCATGATCCCAACAAAAAGATAAAGAACTCAGCCAGGAAATGAAAAAAAAAAGTATTTATTCTTTTATTTATGGACTGTGCAGTTTGAGATTTTGTTGAAGACAGCAAATCAATTTAAAGAAATAAAAAATTCTACTAGAAAGTGTATGAAAGCCAAAACGATTGATTTGAAGCAGTCATGTGTATGGGCACCTCGAGCAGTCACTAATTAACTCTAATTGGAGAGATTAGCTCTGAAACACACCACACACACACACACACACACACACACTCACAGCTCACTTCCATGGACTGATCCAAATATACCCCACCGGACATCAATCTTGAACATGCCTGACTACTTGTTCTTTAAGGACCTGTCCTTATCCCTTGTCTATAGCTGAGGCTGCCTAATGTCATATTTAATTGATCCAAGGTTATAACAATGTTTTCCATTGGTCTTCTGGCACAAGCCATGCTGCAGGCATGATTTTGGTGCTTCTCCCTGCGCCCTGATGGCTGGGCACTGCTCTCCCTGACCCATTGTGGTTCATGCTGGTGGATTAACGTGACAGCTGGATTCTACAGACCTCTGCCCACATAATGCATGTCTAGTGTTTTTCAGAGCCCAAGTCAGATTTTGCATGGGTTCCTTGTTTAACTCTCCCCTTGTGACAAAACACTGGAGATTTCTTCCTGTTTTAAAGATCTTTTCAGAAACAGGAATAGAGGCGCAGTAACAGCATGATTATCAACAAACTACTCTCCACCACTATTGTCTTTAAAAGCAGTCGGAGCTGTGGGGGACTTCAATCTTCAAAGCCATCAGGCAAAAAAAAAAGCCCCCCCCCCATCCTTGAGGAGGCAGTGAAAGCGGTCAACACTCAGCTGGTGTCTCCCTCATCCTGCACCTCTGATCAGTCAACCCACTTTTCAATTTTGGACACATGCCTGCTCCTCTCCTGAAATAACACAGGATGTGATTTCAGAGCTAGTCAAAATGACAGCACTTCTGGGCTGACGTACTGCCATTAGGACAACTTGAAAGATGGGCTCAGGGCATTTATGTTGTTTTCAACACGATTATTAAACTGTCAGCATGGTTATAATAGCTTCTGGTGGAGGGAGAATGCCAGCTTTTTGACTTCCAGCTTCTCATCAATCAAAAAAGGCTCACTGTAGTGCGTAGGAGAGTGACCTGTGATGGGTTTTTCCAATTCAGAGGAGGTGGAGAGATGCTGCTGGGAGAGGACAGGCATCAACCAATCCCTGCTTTCGACCTGGATCTCATTAAAATGCCCAGGGCAGTTCCACTTGCCAGCATCATTATTGAGGGGAAATAGATGTTGGCTGTCAAGCAGAGCAAAGTTTAGCTCACAAAGCATCTGTCTGGATCAGTTGTACATGACCTGCCTGCACTCAGCACTGTGGAACAGTGGCCAGTGAAAAAATACAGCCATCTACCCGAAGAAATATAGGCATCTGAGCTGATCAATGATTTAACTATTAAAGAACATTATAAATTGTTTCGGGGACATCAGCAAGACTGGTGCCTTCTTATTTTGCAGTATTCTCTAAAGCTGGCACATGAAATTGTAAGCACGGTTAGAAAATGCACAGCTCTCTCCAATGAAATCCAATACTGAGGCCATAGCAAAATTTGGATAACCACATTATACCTTCTGCTTTCTATCAGATACTTCTGGTGGAACACAGGCTGCTTTCATATGTGAAAATCAATAATATTTTTTCTATAAGCCATAATAGTCTGATTTGCATCTGGTTAATCTGTAAAGAACTCTTTCCCATTCCTTATGCAACTTTCCAAAATATTAACCAAAGTTAATATTGCATGAAGAGCAAGATGCCAATTTTATTAACAATCGCACAGTAGTTACATCCATTTCTATCTGTCATGAAGACAGGCAGAACAATTCAATATTCAAAAACCTAAAGATAATTTTTTTGCAGCATTATATTTCCATTAAACTTAGGAGGAAATAGATAAAGGTGTAACAATTTATGCAAGATCCATCCAGAAACAAAAAGTTGCATTTGCTCAGCCACAACAAAGAAAAGTTTAACATGAAATAGGAAGGAAGGAGGGGTTTAATTGCAATTTATGTTGTATGTTCTTTCTTTTTCTTCTTCACAAACGTTCAGACTGCTCAATGGATACTCTGTATGTTTCACTGGGGCCAGTCCTCAATTGCAGGGGCAGTTCTGGTGGTTTGACTCTGACCTTTAGCTGGGCAGGGTCCAGAGCCAGGAGTTGACGGATGTTATTATGATCAAAGGTTGTTGCTTGCAGCTGGGGTTCTGCTGGCATCCCAGGCGAAGCAGCTTCTCGGAACTGCATCTCTCTTTTAATGCACCTTTTCTTTATGAAGGTACACAACACAGTGAGCACTACAATGAGCACAGTGATGCAAAAAACAGTGATCCCAACAATAAACTCAGTATAGCTGTAGAAGGACTCTAAACCTGGAGATAAAAAAGAGACTGTTCAACCCAATCATGGAAATGGATCTCCTATACAAATACGTTGGTCAACAGATTAAAGCACAGGTTAGGAATTCTAGAAGACCAAGCATCTGAACCAGAGGTGGTATTCAGCAGATTCTGACCAGTTCTGGAGATTCGGTAGCGGAATTTTGAGAACGGGCAAATATCACCTCTGAGTAGAGATTTTACAGTATCCTTCCCCTGCCACGCCCACAGAGCCAGTAGTAAAAAAAATTTAGGCCAAGCATCTTTCGGTAATATCAGACAAAGCAGATTTAGGCCTAAGCCAGAGAACATCAGTTTCGGTGTGTGCTTGCTACATTCACTATAGCTGTCCAACTTATTTCGTCCAGTGTAAATTCTAAAGAACATGCAGCTTTTTGTGGTACAGTTCACAGCTGGGACATTTTCATTGAAAAAAGTTCAGTGAAAACTACTGCTTGACTGTCCACCTTTTGTTAATAAACCTCTCTGCACACTATTTGGAGCAATTTTGCAACTATAATTAAAATAGTTTGACTTGTTCATTCAGGAAGAGAATCTATTAAAAAGCCTCAATAAGGTTTGATATCCTACACATAAGGAAAGCCAACTTGAAACAGGAATGGAACATTAGACTGACAGCTGAATTAGCATGCACATATATAATATTGGTGCGAACACA
Organism: Pseudonaja textilis; assembly: GCF_049901715.1. NCBI lineage: Eukaryota > Metazoa > Chordata > Lepidosauria > Squamata > Elapidae > Pseudonaja > Pseudonaja textilis. The sequence goes on from NC_141990.1 coordinate 154,328,027, forward strand.
AACATGCACGTGCTTGGGGAGTGTGTGTGTCAAATTTCAAAAGTGTTACACTATGGCAAGGAAAGAGTACTTTAAAAAGCATGTCTAGCTTCATCATTACATTCTCAGATGATATGAGCCAAAGTGTAACTACATCAAAGGCTCTCTGGAGCTTCATTGGAGCTACGACGGCCTAATCTTATTCCACCAGCCTCAGAAGCTGCCATGGGAAGTTGCCAAGTTGAACTGCCAATGCAGATTGCATAGCAATGTTGTCAAGATAAACTCTTCCTAACTTGCTTGCTGTTTAACTTTCCTATAAACTCTGCTTTTTTCCTCAGAAAAACCCAACTGCTGCACCCACAAACTTTTGTGCTGAGAAGGGAATTTCAAATCCAAAGAGGCATCTGTGGCAAGCAGGCGGTGCAGCTTGTGGCTTGTCTCTGGCTTGTGAAGCCCATAATAGCAAAAAGTCTTTTGCATAAAAGGACTGAGTCACAGGGTGAATCATGTGAAGCATTATCAGACAGAAACATATGTCAGGCTAAGCGTTTCCTTGGGGTGGGCAGCCACATGGAGAAAGGGAAGAACCAAGAGATTGCATCACTTTAGGCTCCTGCTAACAGCCGTACATTCACCATTTTTGCAGCCTTGTCATGTGATGTTTCATGATGTGATGTGATGTGATGTGATGTGATGATAGGATCCTGTAATGGTGTGATGTGATGTGATTTTTGTGCCTTTGAGTCTGTGTTGACTCCTGGGCAAGTCCCTGTAGTTTGCTTGGCAAGATTTCAAAAGTGATTTGCCATTGCGTCCTTCCTAGGACTTTGAGGGAGTGGCTGGCCCAAGGTCACTCAGCTGGCTTCGTGCCCAAGGCAGAAATATAACTCAGATCCTGGTTTTTACCTTATGCTTTAACCACTAAGTCAAATATTTTACTTTTTTTTGTTTTGTTGCAGCATGCTAAGGCAATTCTTTCATGCCTTAGCAAATAAACAACAAACCATCACCAAGAATCTGACAGAACTTTTTAGTGTCCAAATCCCCAAAAGAGGTGGGGATGGAGTATCATAAGGACCCACCTGATCGTGGATTGCGAACACACAGAGTACCCGATTTTGTCAGAGAACGATCCTCGTACTCTTCTTTACACCGGCAGGAGTAGGTTCCATATTCGTTGAGACAAGTGGCGTCGTTGCCACATAAAGCAATTTCAGAGTTGCATTCATTCACATCTATCATGCACAGACAAAACAGTTTTCCATTAACAGGTGATTAAACTTCCAAAGACAGGAGTTACTGTTTTATTGGATATTCCCTGATTAATAAAATAATTGCTCACCTACCTTTCACCAGTACAGTTTGGACCTTACCAGCTGCCACAAATGCACCATTAAGATCTTCCAGTAAGTGAGATATGTTCTTTTCTTCTGAGGTTAAATGCACCCAGAATGTGAATATCAGGTTTGGGCCATTGTCTCTACATAGAAACATGGAAACATCTTATTTTTTTTCCATTCAACTAAAAAGTTAGCTATCGCTCCCCTAAATCTTGGAGCAGTACTCACCAGGAGTATTGAAAAGTGTAATTCAATCAGATCTGAAAGACGAAAATTGCCTAAAGTGTTCTACTTTTAAGGGTTAACCACATCTGTCATCAAGTTATATAAGCAAAAAATAAAGAGCAGATTTCAATTTTATTTCAGATAGGAGAGACTCAATCAAAAAAGGAATATTGTTGCAAATTCCTCCTCCCACATAGAAATACAACTGACAGAAAATAACACTTGATTTTGAGGTATACGAAGGAAATGTTTGCTAACACCACAGGGCAACCTATATTCAGTTGTCATACCTGTCCATTTCAGTTTCTTCTTTTCTCATAATTTCCTTTAATTTGAATTCTTTGATTTGGTTGGAGAAGAGTTTCATTCTTTCTTGTACCTGGAAAAAACCCCAAAGAGTTTAATTCTTTTAAAATATATTTAAACAATAAACATAATGTGCCTGGAAAAACATCTTCTAGGAGATGTCAGCATCTTATCTAGCCAGTAGGATACAAACTGAAGCCTACAAAGTGACCTTAATTATTCTAAATGTTATCCTTGTGTTCCATTATTTTATTCGATATGAAACTTGAACATCCAGCCCACTAGATGAATTTTGGTATGTATGTATACATATTTACACGCACACACACTCCCTAATCCATTTTTAAAATAAGTTCTGCATCATGAATTTTCTTACCTGGTGCTTAATGGAATCAATGAAAGCTTTTTCCAGAGTGCTTCCAACAGGTGGGAATTGTCCTTTCTGTTCTATTTCAAAAACTATTTCAAATAGAAGATCTGTAGAAGAACCCAAGTTGCCAAAACACAATAAGGCAGATAATACATGTATAATGTAATTTTAAAATGTTTTTAAAAGCCTATAAGGAAGCAGCGTAATACAGCTTTTCTACACACAGGTTGGTATGTTCTAGCCATACATGGATAGTATAGGAGATGGTAATTAAGAGTAGGAGACAATGGGTGCTTATGGGTGCTCCGATATTTAATAGGGAAGAATTTTTTACCTGCTAATTTAATGTCACAACTGGCAGAAAAGCTGACCCCATCTGGTACAGGCTATTTTTGTCTAGACCTACTTTGAGATTACAAATGTTATAAATGCCAAAATTTTTGCCATTTTTTTTTTTTGGGGGGGGGAATCAGAATCTCCTATTCAAAAGAACTTACTTAAGGGATAAGTAGCTTTTATTAATAACAGTCAATTGTTAAGTCATTTAAGAGTCATTGTATAAAATAGAAAGCAAAATTTAAGAAAACAGTGAGAGACAGAGAAGAGACACAGGTTCCTCACCTCCAGGATTGTGTTGAGAGTTCAATACAAAATAGTTTTCATGAGACTTGAATCCGGGATTTGTCTCTATGGAAGAAGAACAATGACAAGATATCAACCTAGCATTTGGACAGGACTGTTTTATTCCCCAGTATCTTAAAATACAGTAATTTGCCACTCAGAAATATTTTCAATTCTATCAAAGCCTCAGTTAGCAAGAACCTTGTGGCAAATGTATTCATTTATATTGCAACTCTTTTCTGGGAACTCAAAATGGCGTACATAATAGTTCCTCTTTATATTTTCCCTCACACCAACTACCCTGTGAAATAAGCTGGGCTGACTTGGCAACTAGCCAAAATCTTGAATTAAGTCTGCATGGCTGATAAACTGGACTGATTTTACCTCAGCTCAAACAATGGATGATCACTCCAGTAGCTAAGATAAATGGACCACGGTTCCCATCTAAATCTCACCCCAGATCATTCATGGAGGTAGCTAATGCAGGTTCAGATCTATCCCCAGGATTGAAATCTGACTACACCTTTAATAATGTCTCTTTGCAGCAGTCACCCGTTGCTTTAGTGGTGTCCAGAAAGGGGAAGTTGGGGATAGAAAAATATTTGTCCAGTACAGGTAGTCCTCAACTTACAACAGTTCATTTAGTGACTGTTAGAAATTACAATGGCAATGAAAAAAGTAACTCTGGACCATTTTTCACACTTATGAATGTTGTAGCATCCCCATGCTCACGTGATCAAAATTCAAAATTGGCAACTGACTCATAATTATGACAGTTGCAGTGTCCTGAGGTCATGTGATCAACTTTTGCGACCTTCTGACAAGAAAAGTCAATGGAAAAGCCAGACTCACTATTATTAAGTATTCTACCTTATGATTCTTAACTCTTGACGAATGTATCTTTTCTTTTATGTACACTCAGAGCATTTGCACCAAGACAAATTCCTTGTGTGTCCAATCACACTTGGCCAATAAAAGAATTCTGTTCTGTTCTGTTCTACTCTAGTCTACTCTCTACACTGCACTGCACTGCACTGCACTGCACTATTCACTAAAGAAAAGTATTCCTTATTTAACAACTGTAGCAATTTACTTAACAACTGTGGCAAGAAAGGTCAATAAAAGGGGTAAAATTCACTTAACCAATGTCTCACTTAGCAACAAAAATGTTGGGCTCAATTGTGGTCGTAAGTCAAGGGCTACCTGTATCCTAGGATCCAGGCCTCTTAAGAAGGTCCAGACCAATGTTTCTTCCAAGGCTCTTGATATCTCCCTTTTGTAATCATTAGTCAACCTTAACAAAGCAATTGCTGGTTTAGAATGAATGAGCTGGAAGGGACCTTGAAGGTCTTCTAGTCCAGCCCCCTGCTCAAGCAGGAGAACCCATACTATTTCAAATAAGTGACTGTCTAGACTCTTCTTAAAAACCTCCAATGATGGAGCACCGACAAGTTCTGGAGGCAAGCTGGTCAATTGCTAGGAAGCTTCTGCTTAATTCCCGATTGCTTCTCTGATCAGTTTCCAGCCATTGTTTCTTGTCCTGCCCTCTGGTGCTTTGGAGAATAATTTGACCCCCTCTTCTTTGTGGCAGCCCCTCAAGTACTGGAATATTGCTATCAGGTCACCCCTAATTCTTCTATGAAGCTTTCTGTATCTCTCTTTCAACAGAGTTCAGCTGTACAAGGCGTTTATCAGATCCAGCATGGAAATAAACAGTTTAAAAAACAGGACTTACCATGGGATTTATTTTTTACTTTCAAGAGAATGCTGCTGGTTGGCAACCAACTAGAAGGGGAAGACAAAAGAGTTGTTTTGGTCTGCTTCTTTTGCAAATGCTCTCTATTCCTGTTTATTGACTTCTTGTATTGTATAGTAAAAGCTGTGTTCATCTGAGTTCTCATCAGCCAATTTGAAGGCATAACTTTGGGGTTCACAGTTGTGGAAGTACTCATCAAGTAATCATTAAATGACTTCAAAGAAGGAGTAGGGTCCATATCAGTAGAGGCTAAAGTCAGAGTATGATGGAATTTGGTTTCCATAGTAGACTTGGAGGGACTTGCCTTAATTCCTTCAGATGCAATTATTTGCACAGGAGTGTTGCCGTTCTCCGCTGTATACGCTGGATTGTCCATCTGCTCTCCTTTATATATTTTGGTCTGTTCCAAGTGTTGTGGAGGTTCCGTTAGATCAGCCTTTTTCTTGGAGAACTCAGAATTAGGAAGCGGCATTTGAAGCATTTCTTTCTGCATCTTTGGTGGGATACTTTTAAGAGATTGGACTGGAACTCTCTGTTCTTCCAAGGAGACGTGAGGAAAAGTAATAGCATTCATGATTTCCCCTTCAGGACTTCTCACATGTGTTGTCATCCATCGTGTGGTTGTAGAGACATCATTCCGAGGACTGACAAATTCAGCGATAGCTCCATGGTTTTTTGCTGTTTCCAATGTTGTCATTCTTTGAGGATTATGAGTCGTGTGTGGAAAGGTTGAATAAACATCTGGGTTGTGTATAAAAGCTTCTTCATTCTCCGCATCATTTGATTCTGATACTAGTGTAGGACTTTTCTTCAAAGTCCTACCATTGTCCACAGATGGTTGTGTAACTTGCCTTCTCTTCAAAACAAATGGATTAAAGCGAACTGTTTTTGTTGACTTCAAGAGAGAAACACGCATATGCTTGCCAACAGCTGGTTTTAAAAATGTTTCTGTCCCTGTGTTAATAGTCTTTTCACTTGTCACAGACAGCCAATTCTCTTTGCCAAGCGTTGGGGTAGTCGCTGTAGAGTTCAAACTATGTCCTGTATGCAATACATATGACTTAGATCCAAAACTCCTGTTAGATTTCAAAACTGATTTTTCAACACTTGTAGAATTTACATAATCTTCAAATACATAGTACCGTCCTTTAAAGTGCTTGTGACTTTGGTTCTGAGAAGAAACTTCTGACAAAAATACTACATAGATGGCTATTGCTTGAGTAGCAAAAATCAGAGTACCATGGTTTCTGCAGGCATAAACTACTTTGTTTTCAACCCTTGACAAAACTCCTTGGAATAAGATCCTATCCTGATTGTCATTACAGTTTGACTTTCCTTCAAATCCTTCTATGTAAATCAGGATATGCTTGTGAGGACCAGCCCATATGGTCCAGTTGCACCAGTTATTGGTTTCAGCTCCGTTTAATGCTGGAGGAGAAAAAGTCCCAGTTTTGCCTTTCAAAATAACATGGCAACTTTTTACAGGAAGATACACAGATAGCCAAGGAATCCCCAGTTCTGTGGCAGGAAACATAAAGACATGGCATTACCATCATTTTATTGATCAAGTCTGGTTTATACTAGTAGAAGATACAGGCTAGTCTTGTTGAAATATTTCCCACAAGGAGTAGTAACCTTGACAACAGTTATTGAATATATCTCATTTCATTTTGAAAATATTATTTCCCCTGTGGCTAGAATGTTAGAACTAGAGAAATAAAATTAGTCAGACTCTCATTGGTATTTAGATAAAATGCTTTGGCTTTCCTCTAGGAACCTAAAATGATTGTATATTCACACCATCCCTTCCTTCACTTGGCTGGAAGTTCCCTTGTTAAAAACAAGACAAAAGTTAGGCAAAACCATAACATTTAAGACAAGACACAACCTTTAAACTCAGTGTGAAAAAGGTGCATGTTATCTGCAAAATAATGATCTGACAACCTCTTTTAGGTTAGGACAAATTATCCAGGCAGTTTTTAAGAAGACAAAAACTGGTAGAAAAAGGGTAATACTATACAACCTCTTATTTGTTTCCATTTTCTTTGTGTATTGGCCCGTAACTTTTGGATTATTCTCAATTTGGGACTATTCTACGCATTTGTAAAGAGTGGCTATAGATAGCTGAAAACTATCTAATTGTTCAACTTCAGCAGCAACATTTTGGAAGGAATAATGGTAAAGCAAAGCTGATATTTGAAAGCAATGTTTTAAACCCATGCCAGGAAGGTAACAATCCCTGTGTCTTAAACTACAATGCAGTTAGATACTAGGCACAACACAATAGTACACCAATAATAAAAATGTAGGAAATATTAAAATAATTAATCCTCAGAAGGTATAAATACAGATAGACATCAATAGAAAATTCCGTTACTGAAAACTAATATGAAAAATATTTCAAGCAAACTAGGTTTATTTCCAGCCTAACCTATTCCAACCCCACAGCAATGCTATATGTATTTAGTCAAATGTATTTTCCATTTGGTTAGTCTCAAATTAGAGAGGAACCTCCCAATCTGAGCCACATGTTCACCATTAACCTCAACTCAGTCATAACCTTGAAGTGTATTTGAACTGGGTTGTCTTTGTGAATTGGTGTGTCCATTCTTGAAGTCAATACTTCTGCAAGCAATGCAGTTCTCTGTTTTACCAACTCTCAAGAGGATAAAATCACTACTGGTTTGATTATCTTTGACTCTTAAGTATATGGACTGACCTAAATTCAATCACCTTATCTTTTTAAATTGTATCAATTGAATCATCTTTGTGCTGTAACACTGAAATGATTTCACATAATAACCACAATGGCTTCCCATTGTGCCTGGACTTCGTGCTCTAAAGATAAATTCAGTGACATTGTGCAGTATAGGCAGAGTCCTGGGCTAATTCTGTTCTATCTTTTTTCATTCCTATTGCTTTTAGGTGAGTGTTAAGCATTTGAAGACCAGTGAAGAATTATAATAAACACCTGAATAATACATTACATCAGTGGTGGGATTCTAATTGTTTTACTACCAGTTTTGTGGGTGTGGCTTGGTGGGCATGGCTTGGTGGGTATGGCAGGGGAAGGATACTATAAAATTCCCTCCCCACCCCACTAATCTGCTTTCCACTCTGTTCTCCTGTGCAGGGCAACAAAAGAAGACCCAGCCAATCAGCTGGGACTCGTGAAGCAGAGAATAAATGGGGCAGGGCCAGTCAGAGGTGGTATTTGCCAGTTCTCTAAACCACTCAAAATTTCCGCTACCGGTTCTCTAGAACTGGTCAGAACCGGCTGAATTCCACATCTGTTTGGAGGGAAGAGAAAGGGAAGGATAGCACAGCAATGATTGGTGTCCGGAAGTTATCTGCATTATATGTATACATGCATTACATGTATGTCATTGATGCCAAGAGGCCATCTTCTAGATTGGGAATAGCAAGCAAGAGAGCTGCTCCAGTTGTGTCATGAGAATGTGGAAGTTCTTGTCCATCAGCTAGGAAGGGACAAGGGTTTTCCATCCTTAAAGAAATAAAATGAGAACTTTCTAATTCTGTAACTAAAGGAGCAGCTGTGGTTTTGCTATGGTTAAGATACGGTTTGGTAACTAAATTCCAACAGAAATTCCTTTTCACTTCTGACCTAAACCTGTCTGATTCATGTGTCATTTTGGAAGTTCAATATGAGAAATATCAATTCTAAAAGATTCTTGGTAACAAAATCTGGGGCTCAAATGCAATTCTTTCAGATTATTGTATGGCAGTATCAGAGATGAAATGACTTTTGAACGACTGGCTGCTTTTTACAATAGTATCAACATTAACCAACATTATAGAGGCTTAATCATCAAGAATTGGTGCAATTCCAATTTTCCATCCAGTAGCAGATTTAGCATCACTGAAAATGCAGTTCTACACAGCTGACTTATTGGTTCCCCTTTTTTTATGTCTTCAAAGAGAGAAGTCATTTTCATACAAGAATATCTGCAATTTTCTTCCATGATTGGTAGCAAGATCCAAGCCAATTTCTCTGCTCATTGTTTCATGAAATAGAACATTTTGGAGGCAACTTGTCAGCCCCTCTGATTCGAAACCCTGAGAACTAGTCATTTTATTCCTTCCTGTCAGGGGAGATAGGGAATGTGCAACCAAAGTAAGACAATCCAATTGTGCCAATTTGCTACTTGTCCACAGGAGGTTCATAATAAAGTGATTATGATCATTTCAAACTGGAATCTATAATTTGGCTTGGAAATTCCATTTCTCATGTGGCACTGGGAGACTTGATTAGCGTTGATAATTTTAAGTTACTATTATCAGAATAAACATTAATAGCTCCTCCAACCAATGATGGGCTTGGCAAGCTTCACTCTAAACTTTCTGCCATTTTAATTTTCTGTATCCAGAGGCATACTTGTAAATAAATACAATGTTAGAGGTGCTACATAGCATGAATCAGAGGAATACATCCTAGTTACAGAAGACACTTACAGGCAAAGAAGTGATAAAATCTATAGATTACTGCTAGGATTGCCAGAAACTGAAGAATTTTACTCCTTCCAGCCCACTGAAGAAATGCCTGTTTAATGTGTGAAAGATTGCTATGATGATAATAAAGCCTTTCTAATATTTGGCACCCATATTGGGACTCCCAAACCACTAAATACAATTTATAAACAACTAGATTTTTAAATACGCAGATAATTCTATCTATATTTGTATCTACAGGATGTGTGTTTGTGTATGTATGTGTGCCTTTTTGCTTTTGAGTCTACACTATATAATTATTTTTTTTCAATATTATTGCAGATACGTGTTTTTGGAAAAAAGCATGGGGAGGTGTATAATGTTCATTTTGTTACTGTTGCATGAATATTTCTTGAGAAGTCTATATTAACATATTAATATTGACTAATGTACCACATAAGCAAAAAAAATTCTGGTTTAAAGTTTAAAGTTCTGGTTTCTTTAAGCAATGATGCTATGAAGACATAACAATGAATGTTGCTAAACCACGCAATTGATATTTCTAGGTTAAATTTATTATTTATTAAAAAGAGTTACATAGCCGCCCAACTCACTCATTTGGGGTCTAATCTTTGTAAACTGTTCAACTCCAGACAGCTTACAAAGACCCCAAATATAAAACTCAGTACATTCCCCACCTGTAGGAGAAGAATGGCAGAATAAAAAGATGGATCAGCCTAGAATCTCTGTCTAGCCAACGAGCAAACTAAGTCCAACTGCCCTTGAGTACCACTGATCCTTAACTATTTCTAACCAGGTGCTGACCTAGTTGAGAAGATTCCTGTGCATAGGCCTTTAGCAATAAATCAGTTAAATTGAACCTTCATGTGTGGATCCTGGTTCTTTGCACCTGACATTATCTTTCCTGGGGACAAGATTCAGACAAAACCCTTGATGGGCTATGAATCAAGCTGGGATCCCAGGGCCTGTTGACAAAACTCTGACTTCAGGGCCTTTGAAGAGAGTAGTCAGGTGGGGGCCAAATCTTACCTCTGCAGGGATGATGTTCTATAGTGAGGAAGCCACCATGGAAAAGTCCCTTTGTCTTGGTCCCACTAGATGGATCGTTTAAGTGGACGGAACCTATAACCAGGGGTGCAATCTGACTGGTTCAGTGATTTACAATTTGCACAAGTGTAAATTGTCAGCATGCTGCCTGGACAGCTGAGCAGCACTGCGCACGGGTGCACAGCAGTTGAAAAAGGACTTTTTCCCTGCTTTTTCAACTGCAGCTATGCTGCTCAAAGCACTGAAAAAAACAGGAAATAAAGGTAAGAACCCGGGTGGGCAGGCAGGCCAAAACATCAGCAGACATAGAACCGGTTCTATGTCTGCTGCTCTTCAGAGCTACCGGTTCTACAGAACCAGTCAGAACTGGTAGAATCCCACCCCTGCCTATAACATCCCCTGCCTCCCCAATCTGGTGGGTTATTTATATAATTGGGAAGAGACAGTAGTTCATGTAACCTGGCCCCAAGCCATGTAGAGCTTTAAAGATGATAACTATCACCTTGAATTGGATCCTAAAACAAATTGGCAACTAATGTGGGCCATTACATTTTTAACCAGCTAAAGCTTTTGGATATTTTTCAAGGTGTATCACAATAATCAAAATGAAAGGTGACTGGGACATGGGTGACTGTGAGCAGGAACTGTTGGACCAGGAAAGGGCACAATGGATGCATAATCTGCTGTTGTGCAGTAGCCTTCCTTGGACTGCCACCTCATCAAGCAGGAATTGCAAATCCAGGAGAACCCCCAGATTATGTACCAGGTGTGTCTGGGAGCAGTAGAACCCCATCCAAGACCAAAGGTGGCAATTCTCCATGAACAAAAGAATACCAAACCCAGAACCATTCCCTCTGGTTCACTTTCAACCTCTTGTTCCTCATCCAGCTCTTACCCACTCACCATGGCCAAGATATACATATGAGTAATACCAAAACTTCAAAAACAACTGTTGAAAATAAAGCCATCTCCAAAAAGAGCCTGCCTCAGTTACAAACCATGCAAAGTCATTTTGGCAGCCTTTTATTGCTAAAGTTCAGTTGCTCCTTCAGGATTCCGATTCCATATCCACAGTTCCTATCACTTGCCTAAGCGTCCTGCCAAGTTAGATCTTGGATTAGTCTACTAATAGTGTCCATTTGGCAATACAGGAAACTGGTGAGGAATTAGTACAATTTGAAGAAAAACTAACAACCCCCCCCCCATCATAACATTTAGAAAAAAAGGGCCAGAGATTGTAGGACAAGGATGAGTGGCTTTGTAACATGAAAGCAGCACGAGATTTTAGAAAGATTGAATGAAATAATTGTTCTGAGAGTATTGCTGTGCTGGAGGTTCAGGTGAATGTTGACAAATACAGAACATAGTCTCCCCTTCTTCCTTAGATACTTCCCTAAAATTACTCCTCCTGTAATTTTCGTGCAAGTACAGTATACTTATTTCAAAAGAGGCCAAGCTTACAATTTAGTTAGGAAAGAACTACTCTAGCACAAATCAGAAGAAATAGTTCATCCTGCTATCTGAATCCAAGCAGTTTAGGAACAGGGAAAAGCTTTGCTGGAGTTCATATGTTTTTTTCTTAAACTTCAGAGTTAGCTTCAGGTTGAAGCTAATTCACATAAAATTAACATAAAAATGATCACGTTCTTTATTTATAGAGAATTGAAAGCTTACCTGGTTGGACTTGCTGGGATACTTCCAGAGAAACCTTTGTCTATATAAATAAAACCCAAAAATTAAATCATGTTCAAAGTGATAATGCTGCCAATCTCACTTCTAGAGCAACTTAAAATGGACTTTTGCTTTATTACTTTATACTAGCTAGGTTGCACTTTAGGCTCAAAAAGCAGTTTAGGGCCCAATTCCTTCAATTAAACAATTTTATCAGGATTCTAAAAGTATGTCTTCTCTGCAGTAGTGCCTTCCCTCTGAATTCGGTATCCCTACATGATCCAGATGGTTCTACACTGCTGTTGGTTAGGAGGGATATGCAAATCTAGGCATGCATAATATAGACAGGGTCCAAGCATTCTTCCTTGATTCCAGTCATGGCAATATTTTATTCTGACTTACTACAAAGTTCAATGTCAGGTTAGACAAAGTTTGCCAACAAAATGATGTATTTATTTAGCCTATAGTGGTACTTGAGATAAGGGTCTCCTAGAGACTGAAACATGTTCATTACAAACTCATAGACAAAAAAAAAATGCTTTGTTCTGACATTTAGTGCAAAAGCTCTTCTTACCAGTTCCTTGTCTTTTACTCCATCAGCATTTGGAGTCTGTAAAACCCTTGGAACTTGAGTGGTAGCAACATTTCCCAACAAAAAAGCAAAAAATAACAGAAGAAAAAGCATTGTAATAATTTGTCGAGCACCTTCATTGAAGATAGATGCCTATGTGTGATAGAATGAATGCACAAGTAGATATATACACTCATGCAGTTATTTCCCTTCTAGAGCATTCATGAAATATTCTGCTTCTTAAATTTAAAGCATTTAGCTTCCTTTGTTTTCCAGCCTCTTGCTCTTAAATTTCTGCTTAACTAGGCAGGGCAAGGTAGAAAAAAGAAACTTTGAAGACTGTTCTTTTTGAGCATGTCCTCTGCTCAAATGTTCCCTATTATCTCATCAGATTTAAAGGTCCCAAATGGCCCTAATTAACAAGTATAGGCCTCTTTACTGTGGAAGATCTTGAAACAGAAGGAGAAGTATTTGCAGATTTACTCAGGAGTTTTATGGTTGTATTAGTTAATTAGACCCAACTAATAGGTTAGCAAGCATAAGGAACTCCAGTATGATTTGGGATATAACCCATTCATAATGATTAAGTTTAGGGTGAAGATTTATAACAGAACTAGATTCTCTGCATGTCTTCTCAAAGATGAAAACCATATGCTTAGTAAAGTTTGCTCAATAAATAATAAGGTTCAGAATATACACATACATAACTTTAAAGCAATGTTTCTCAAAGCATGGTCCAAGGACCGCTGGGGCTGCCCCAAGACCCTCTTAGGCATCCATGAAATCAAAGTTTCAATGCCAGCCTATGTTTAATCAATATTAAAATCCCATCAAATAATTGTGAAAAGTGGCAGTAAATGTGTGTCAATTTTAATTTGTAATATGGTAAATATTACTTGTAACCTGTACAAACAAAAGTTGTTTGGGGGGTCTTCCATAATTTTTGAAAGTGGGAAGTCTCCTGAGAAAAAGAAGTTGAAGAAAAATTGCTTTAAAGCAGGGGCCCCCAAACTTGGCAACTTTAAGACTTGTGGACTTCAACTCCCAGAATTCTCCAGCGTAGTTTAGCTGGCTGGAGAATTCTGGGAGTTGAAGTCCACAAGTCTTAACACTGCTATATTTGGCGACCTCTGCTTTAAAGTATTGTGTAAATCCAGCCTGGATTTTTCAGATCTTGTAAGTTTTATCACAATATTTACAACCCTTTACTTCCCATGTTAAAGATCTCTCTGCCACCTATTTCCCCTCCCCCCATAAGAAGATGGCCCTGTAGCGCCCTCTTGTGGCTGTCTGGTATGTAGCAAGAAACATGAACTATGGTAAGTATAATAGTTACAAGAAGCACATTCTATGGAAACTAGATTTCCCCAGGAAAGCACATTCAAGCTAATTGAATAAGACCATTTTATTAATTTCCCTATTCTATCTCACTCCAAAACCTGCCAAATATTTTAGTAAGTGCTTTAGAGAAGCAATTATGTCTCAAAATGTGACACAGTTTTCAAAGGAGGATATCATCTACCAGATATTGCAACCTCATAGTTGAATAATCAATGGTTTCATTTTGTCTCTCCTATGAGACTGATCTGCAATACCAAATAAACAAGAAACCATCAGTGGAGGAATCTTCTCAAAGGATGGAGAAAGCTTTACTCAGTACATTTCTTTCTTTTTCCCACAACTGATACACTGAATATGTTTCACCTGCAACACAGAAACTTTATGCTAAATAATTAACTACATTAATTTTAGAACAAGGTTCATGGGGTTATGAGATTTGCTTTTGAGTAAAAACAGCCAGATGTAAAGGACCCTACTGCAACATTATAGAAAAAAAATGGAAGAAGAATCTCAGTTTAAAGAATAGGCTTAAATTTATCAGCTTAATCCTTTCTCACTGACGTACACCTATTCATTAGACTCACTTCCTTAGTTAAACCAAGTATGTATATTTGCTTGGTTTTGCTAAACACTTGTTAATGTAACTAATGAGAATTATAAGCCATAGGTTATAGCTTAGCTCATTGTGTGAATTCAGCAAATTTTCACTTGACTTAAATTACATGATGATGTAATGGGGCACCATTAAATGATCTAAAGGATCAGGTTAGGGAGGGATCATCATGATGAAAACTGTATCTCATGATCACTGAGTCAGCACCAATTTGATGGCACATAATCAAGAAGCCATGGTTAAGCAACCCAAGTATGTTTAAACCCAATTATTGGCTTGCATGCTAACTACAGAGCAGTATTTGAAGCAACTTATTAGTACAGTAATGGCAATGCTGAAGCCTAGATCACGTTGATAATGATAATAAAAGAAAAATACCTGTCCCATCCTGCTGAGTAATAACAGCTTATTCAACTTAGCTGCATTTGGAAAAAAAATATTTTTCAGGTGAGACGTTATGGCCTGGAGGCAGAAGTGAGTCATGGCAACTCTTGTTTTTAAAATCTTAAGTGTGGGGAGAAGGAAAACAAGAGCGAGTTACTACTGGAATTCTATAGCGTCATAACTTTTGCTCTAAACCAGGGGTGTCCAACCTTGGCAACTTTAAGACTTGTGGACTTCAACTCCCAGAATTCTCCAGCCAGCTAAACTACGCTGGAGAATTCTGGGAGTTGAAGTCCATAAGTCTTAAAGTTGCCAAGGTTGGACACCCCTGCTCTAAACCAAGTAGGAAGCCAGGATTTGATACTTTCAACTTTGGTTCCACATTTTCTGGCATTCACTGAAATCAAACTATGGAAAACACTAAACTAAGGTCAAAACTGAAAAAGGTTATTTACGGTCAATGTCCTGGTTTCAAACTTTTCTTTTTCAAGTTGATGTGCTCAAACCAGAAATGAATACGACCGACTGCAAGCAGAAATACTGTTAATGTAGTACTCAAGATAAATGCCTCTGGAATTGGTAAGGAGATGAAAAGGGGTGTATGGCACAGGTGCCAAACTCACAGCGTCACATTGCCGTCATGTGATGTTTCATGATGTTTTCTCATTCATGGAGTTGGGGTGGGCGTGGCCTGCTCATAACGCATCCAGTTTGACACCCCTGGTACTATACGATAAGGATGTGTGTGGGAGGGGGATGTCAAAAAATCAAGATGGTAACAAGTTAAGTCCTCCTTTTTAATGGAGCATTGCACCTGAATGATAAGAAGGCCAATCTTTAACTGTGTGATTGTCAAGCTCACATTTTTGCCCTCCCCCCCGCACGCACATGACTATAACTGAGTCATGGGCAGTGAGTCTCTCCCAAGGGAAACACCGATTCAGAGAATGTAGGGTTTCTCTAATGATGGTTTGATAACAAAAAAACATCTTTTGTTTTTTTGGCAATAAAAAATTTGGTCATTACCAGAGCAATGCCTTTAGCTAGCCTACACATGCACTGAGATTTATTTAGATATTTTGTGAACAGCACTTGAATCTAACATCGGGAATTGTGTGATAGTTGCTGGACAAAGCTGCAGAGTTCTTGTGACTAATAGTTGCGGAGAAGAGAGTATTGTAGTTTCTTGTTCCAAATTGAAAAAAAAAACCTGCACTTCAGTGGTGGGATTCAATTTTTTTTTACTACCAGTTCTGTGGGTGTGACTTGATGGGCATGGCCGGGGAAGGATACTGTAAATTCTCCATTCCCACCCAACTCCCAGGGGAAGGATACTGCAAAATTCCCGTTCCCTCCCCACCCCACTAACCTGCTTTCCAGTTCCGTTCTCCTGTGCAGGGCAACAAAAGAAGATCCAGCCGATCAGCTAGGACTCAGGAGACAGAGAATAGATGGGGATGGGGCCAGTCAAAGGTGGTATTTGCCAGTTCCCTGAACTACTCAAAATTTCCGCTACCGGTTCTCCAGAACTGGTCAGAACCTGCTGAATACCACCTCTGCTGCACTTGCTCAGTTCTCTTGATCAGCATTTATAAAATATCTTTTGCATTTAGCCTCCAAGTAGACGTATCCTCAGAGCAGATTAGTCCCAATAGTATGTTCATTCTCTTTAGTTATTGTCACTTTTCTCCATTATGCAGCTATAAACCTATACATTCAGGAGGTACATATGCCAACAATGAAACTGTGGCCTAGTTTGTTTGGTTTTTACTTAGCATTGCTTTAGGAATCCAATCCCTATATTTTCTAAACCATGAATTTTGATTTAAGGTATAAGCAAAGTATATTAATTAGCAAGCTATGGTTTAACAACATGGTTTAACTCAGGGGTGGGATTCAAACTTTTTAACAAGTGGTTCTGTGGGCGTGGCTTATTTGGTGGATGTGCCTTGGTGGTCATGTGACTGGGTGGACATGGCTTGGTGGTCATGTTATTGGCTGGATGTGGCCAACTCAATATCACTCACATCGAGGCACGCATCTCTTCGCCTGGCTTCTCATGACTGTGGGGATGCTGCAACAGTAGTAAGTGTGAAAAATGGTCATAAGTCACTTTTTTTCTGTGCCGCTGTAACTTTGAATGATCACTCCTCACAAGCAAAGTACCAGCAAAGGAGGGGAAAAAACTCCAGAGACGCTCCTGAAGCAGGAAGTCTAGTCCTGCCAAGAATGTAATAAGGGTTAACGGAGAGGCAGTTTCTGTAAGCAACACCAGAATGTTTCCTTCCTGCCTACCTTACAGGATTAGGCCAGAAATTTCTTCTAACAACCGATTCTCCAAACTGCTTAGAATGTTAACGATCGGTTCTAGCGAATAGGTGTGAACTGGTAGAATCCCACCCCTGGCTTAACTAATGCTTACTTTAGATGCTAAACTAATTGACAAAGAAAAGTTCTAATACATATAATTATTAAAAATATTAAATTAGAAAATCTGTACATTGGCAACGTTTACATCTGTCAAATACACAAGGCCACACTATTTGGATCTGCACATATACTATGCTGGTGTATTGCAACATCCTAGGTTCTTGGGAAAACTCAATGCAAATGAAGGCCTCCACCAGTAAAGAATTGACAGCTATGATTTCACATTGTTGTGTGTATTAAATTTATTTATTAAATTTATATACCACCTGACTCCCAGCTACTCTGATGGTTATAACAACCTTAAAGAGTGAAGACTGCCTCAACATTGAAAATTATGGCAGTGAAAAAAAGGAAAAGTACCTAGAAAATGTACTCAACAGATCAACTGTAACTGTCTGAAAATTCTTTTCTTAGTTCCTTTGTAGAAAAAAATACATTCAAATGTTGACAAAACAAGAAACTGGGGTTTCCTTAATTGTGGATCTCAGTTTATTAGACAGCAGTCTCAGAAGAGGTACTCATTTCTGTGTCTTGCTGGTTGGATAATTCTTTGTTTGACTAAGGTATTTTTTGGCTGCACAGGAGTCCCGTATTCTCTTTTAAACTTGCAGCTGTTCAGTGTAAGCAGTCTCATGATGTGAATATGCTTGTGGGTTCTCTGTGCATTTTGCTTGCACAGAGTTTTGAGTCATAGGGCAAAATAACCACTGAACAAACTAAGTACTTGTAGCGCAAATATGCACCTGGCTAGTCAGGGATATGCCCCACTTGAGGCCCGTGGACTTACACATCTTTGGGGAGCTGAGTATAATCCATATTACCTTGGTTGCTCCAAGGTGGCTATTACACCCAAGCAGCATGTTTCCACCCCCATTATTTTTAACACCTATTTCAACTGGACCAAAAAGGTGTAAAGGCTATGATGATGTTCATGCTGAAAAAAAATATGAACTTGTAATTTATGGGTTTGAAGATTAGAAAAGTAGATTATGGAAAGAGGGAAATTATGATGAAACCTTAGAGCAAAATATAAATGCATTTATAACTGCTGTAAAGATTAGTTGATTCTTTACCATTTTTTCTTTTGCTATTTTATTTTTCCTATATTCACAATTTTCCTTCATTGATGATGGCAGATGAGATTCTGCCGAAACGTTGCTACAACTTTAAAAGCACAATTATAATGACGTGGGAAAATACCCGAGCAAAGCTGAATACCATACATACATATACATATACCCATACCCATATACCCATACACACACACACACACACACACACACACACACATATATCACTATAATATAATATAATATAATATAATATAATATAATATAATATAATATAATATAATATAATATAATATAATATAATATAATATAATATAATACAATACAATACAATACAATACAATACAATACAATACAATACAATACAATACAATACAATACAATACAATATATATATATATATATATATATATATATATATATATATATATATATATATATATATATATTTTTAAGTTTTCATGTATGGTATTCAGCTTTGTTCGGGTATTTTCCCACGTCATTGTAGTTGTGCTTTTAACTTTAAAAGCACAACTACAATGACGTGGGAAAATACCCAAACAAAGCTGAATACCATACAAATAGATGGATGGATGGATGGATAGACAGACAGAGAGAGAGAGAGAGAGAGAGAGAGAGAGATATCTTTGGATATTCGGGTTTTCTCCTGCGTAAGATTGGAAGTATCTAGGCAACGTTTCGATGAAGTCTCATTCATCATTTTCAGGCTTGTGTCTTCGGCTCTGTGCTTCTCACTCCCAATCTTACGTGGGAGAAAACCTGAATAACCAAAGATCCACATACAAATACCTGTGAGAACCACAGAAAACATACACACACACACACACACACACACACATATATATACACACACACACACACACACACACACACACATATATATAGAGGGAGAGAGAGAGAGGGAGGTCGGTCATACGATCTTGAATAGTGATCCTCACTCCTGAAGACATGCCTTCCTTTAAAAAGGTGTGGGAAAATCTGTGCTGTAGTTATGAATATGTTTAGCATCAAAGCCTCGATACTTTCCGTCCCTTCCCTTTTGCGCCAGCAGGTGTCGCCATTGTATTCTAGGATTTGCTGTAGCACTTAAATCGGGTTCTTAAACATTATTCCCGGATTCTTCATACCTTGAGACCAGTCGTGCTTTGTTTTCTTGTTGTTTTAGTGTTCATTTCATTGCAAATAAGGCTGTTCCCCATGCAAATATATCTCTATTAGAACCTGTAAAGTGTAAATGTGAACATTTCCACATCAAGCTTCTTCCTCCTCCGCCTCAATTTAAAGCTGATTTGCATTTGCCTTCGTTGTTCCAAAGGTGCTTTTTCAAGAGGCAGCTGGACTTCCTGTTTTTCTTTGCAGACGTTTCGCTTCTCATCCAAGAAGCTTCTTCACCTCTGCCTTCGTTTTACCAATCTTTACTAATCTTGAAATATGTAGAACACACATTAAGCAAGTCGGAGGTTACCAATAAATGACTGCAAGAAATAGTATCCAATCAGTGCCCTAGTTTCTTAAGCTATCACAGATCCTGGAGCAACAAAGCATGCTTCCCTATCTCCAAGCAAAGGGAAGAAAAAAAAAAGACATTAGTGGCATCTCTGCCTCTCTCGTATGTTTTGGGATCACTGAAAAAAAAAGATCTGAGTGGGCGTTGCTTCTTGTTGCATATAGGGGCTTTCTGCGAACTACGATGGGGAAATGATTGGAGCTCAGCATTTTCGGAATCGGATTTTTTTCTGAGCGAGGAAAGAAGAGAGGCAAGTTCCAGTATGTTGAAACTCTTATGGGGTGAATGAATTGTTTAAAGGCTGGTTGAGTAAAGAATTTCCAGAAATGAGGGCAGAGGAGAGCCCCCTTCCTTCCCCAGCTCTTCAAATTTGCCGAACTGCACATGGAAAGCGATATTTTGGGCAATTCGGGTTAAACTGCAGCTAACTCTGGCTCCATTTCTAAGCATACACATTATGCTAAGCCAGAGTGTGATTTGATTAACTTTAATTTAGTATGTTCTGTAAAAGGACAAACTGTGATTAGTAAATTATGGATTAAGAATTAACCTCATTTGAGACATTATATAGGGGAGTCTCTGGTTAAACTGGGAGAAGACTAAAAGGCAATGTTATTTGAAAATTCCAGTCTGGTTATCTACTATTGAAGCATTCTCGTATCCTATAATATACAAAAAGGAACAAACAGTTAGATATGGTGAAATACTGAATGAAAAGGGTGAACTTAAATCTATGCAAAAACTAAAGGAACAAGGTGTAAAGATGAATTGGTTTTCACATGCGCAAATACATTCAAGGTTTGATAAAGATTCTAAAACAGAAGGTTTCTATGATAAACTGACTGACTTAGATAAGATTTTGACAGGTAGTGATGAAAAGGTGATTAAAAAATTGTATGGGTATTTATTAGAAATTAAACTAGAAGAAGAACAAGTTAAAGAAACTATGATTGCTTGGGGGAAGAATTTTGGATATGGGATTGATTTAGAGAAATGGCAAAAATTGTGGTCTCAAAATTATAAAATGACAATGTCAACAGCATATAAAGAAAATTTGTATAAGATGTTTTACAGGTGGCATTTTCCTGACAAGAATAGCAAGAATGTTCAAGAATAAATCCAAAAAATGTTGGAAATGTCATCAGATACCTGGCTCATATTACCATATGTGGTGGACTTGTGCAGACGCTAGAAAATACTGGACTAAAATCCACATGTGGTTGGAAAAAATGCCAAAAAACATATAGATTTGAAACCAGAGATATTTTTATTGGGAATTTTACCTGATTCATATAGCAAAGATTTGAAATACCTGATTGTAAATGTATTAACAGCGGCTAGGATTGTATTTGCTAAAAACTGGAAAAATGAGAAAATACCATCGCAGGAGGAAATCATTAAGAAAATATTGGAATGTGCTGAAATGAGTAGATTGACATTTGAAATTAGAGAACAAGAAGATAAACAATTTTATAAAATTTGGGATCTTTTCTATCAATGGTTAGACAACTAAGTACAGTAATGAAATATGTAGATTTTTAGAAAATAATAAATATATAAAGATGTACTTCTTTCTTATTATAACTACAAAATGATTTTAGGATAGATTTGGGATGATAATATGAACTGTTATAAAATAAATTAAGTAAATTATAGTTACCTTGTGAAACATGAATGAATAAAAGTATAGTCAAATGATTGATTAATAATGATACTAAGGTATTTAATTTTTGATTGACAATATGAGATTATATGTAATGTAATTGTAATTGAAGACTACGAAATGGAAGCACAAAACAATTTGTAAACCAACCGGCACACTGTATGTACACCTATGGAAGATAGCTTGATGTTTTTATGTTTTGTTTGTTTACATTTGTTTTTAAAAACCAATAACATAAAAAAAAAGAATTAACCTCATTTGAAAATTACACCATTTATACTTTAGACATTAACTTTGGTTGGCTTAGTGAGATGATGATCCAGCCAATAAGATGGCACATAAGAATAGAATGCTGAAAAATTAGGAAAATATTTTTTTTGGTAAAAAGATTAAGAAAAGGCCAATCCAATGAAAGTGGCACTGAAATTTATAATAAGCCAAAGGACTGCTTTTCTAAAAATAAATTTAATATACTACATTAAACACTGTAAATTTTCTTTTGCTATAGGTTGTAGAGAAAATCCTGGATGTAGATAATAACATTTTAAATCCAGGATGTAATTAGCAAGATTTTCTGCAGGTGCCAGTATTTTGTGTATCCCATTCTTTGGGACAGAATGAATTTTTTTCTTCATTACTATCACTATTAATCTTTTCATCACTCCTATCACCCATCCCTTCCCACTTGTGACTATATGACTGTAATTGTAGCCTTACTATTTATATTGACTGTTTCCTAGTATGATTTGATTGCCTATTTGTACCCTATGACTATATTAAGTGTTGTACCTTACGATTCTTGACGAATGTATCTTTTCTTTTTATGTACACTGAGAGCATTTGCACCAAGACAAATTCCTTATGTGTCTAATCACACTTGGCCAATAAAGAATTCATTCATTCATTCATTCATTTTCATTCATTCATTCATTCAGTTTTGTAGAGTTTAGGTCCAGAGTGAATGTTCAAAAGAGAAATATAAGACCGTATAGAAATTCCACAACTATCACAGCTTGAATTTGAAAGGAAAACTAAAATCCAACCCTTTTTTGATTTCAACAAAATTCGTTACCAAACCACAAGATTTAATGTTGTGTGACTGTTCTACTTTGGCTAGAATTTACTCCTGACAATATGAGGGAGTCTGGATTACTAATATCTCTACTGTGAAAATCCATCTGGTTCAGTTCCAAGCTGGGAGAAAGACACTGAAAACAACATGGAGGCTGATCGGAAAGAAAGCGTAATGATGAACAGAACCAATAGCAGTTCTTGGTCAGCTGAACAAACTCGCTAGATGAGTGCCAGGATTTTATACAGGTCCTGAAATGCTGCTGGGTCGGGGTGGTGGTGGTGGTGGCTGAGGGGAGAGGTTGTGCAATGTCTGAAATGCCCTTAGGAAATTGTGCAATGTAATGAGCTCTGTGTCTTCTGCTAAATCAGAGGTTTCCAAACTTGGCAACTTTAAGTCTTGTGGACTTCAATTCCCAGAATTTGGGTGGAGAATGTAAAAAATTTAATCCCATCGTTGGAGGTGAAGGTCTTTCGTTTCTGAATAGGCTGGCCCAATCTTAATGGGCACAAAACATCTTTTAGAGGGCTATTAAGAAAGCCTAAGTCTGCTTTTTGTCTTTAAGAGCATGTTTCTCCATTTCTCCTTTAGGGAAATATAACATTCTGCCTTTTTAATATTTCCCAAAATATTTCATTCTTCTAGGAGGGGGAGCTTCCCACAGTACCATCATCTGCTCAATATGTGGGCATGGCCAGATTCTAAATACTATTGAATTGGAATACAGGCTATATTGGCTTGTCCCAGGTATACAAAACACTACAATTACCCAAGAGTGGTTGTAGTTGGAATACAATAGTTATAGAGTTTAGAGAGTGCCTGATGATTCCCAATAAGGATGCAACTGGTCACATCTTGCCTTCTGGTGCTCAATATAAGAGCAAACATCCTCTTCCTCGTCCTCCTCCTCTACTCCTCTACTACTACTACTACTACTACTACTACAAAGTTCTGGTTCCTGCACATCTGGTGGACTCAACCATTGTAATTTGATACTGCTGTAGTGTGTTTTTGAAGATGAATGAAGGCAAATATGTGTGTCCCAGGATAATGTTGCAGGATCTAATCTGGGTCAGTCATTCTGAGACCGGAGGTTTTGTCTTCCGAGCTTGCGAACTTGGGCTAGAGTTCAGCCTCAGGGACCTTCTTTTTCACCAGAAAGAGAGTCTTTGATGTTGTCTCTGCATCTTCTTCTGGGTCTGCCGCATGTTCTTCGGCTTTCTCTTTTTTGTATATGCTTTGCATGGTATCCAAATCACAAGGGTACACTATATAAACATAGGGAATTACACCCCATCCTCTACTCCAAGAAGAGTGGAAGTCATGCAGAACCTTGTTCACAGGTGTGTGTGTATGGTGTGTATGTGTGTGTGTGTGTGTGTGTGTGTGTGTGGCCAAGGAACAGGCATATCTTTACCAGGTCTGCAAGCTCAGTGGGGTATTCTCATGGACTTCACCCAAAGGTGTACTACACCCAGGGCCCAGCAACCCATTGAAGGTGCCAGTGGAACAGCTATGGGGAGGGTGCTCCCGTATGTACGGGGAGTATCTGAAACTGCTACACGCATTCTCCTGGAGCATGGAGTCAAGGTGGTGCACACACTGGACCAAACTCTAAGAATGAGAGTGATGTGCCCAAAGGAAACACTACCCAAGGAGGAGACATCTTCGGTGGTTTACTGCATCAATTGTAGTGACTGCAAGTAATTACTTTGGGGAAAACGGCTAAGCGACTACAGACCAGACTACACGGACACAAACTGGCTGTCTGGCACAAAGAACAGCACCCTCAGATCTGGGCACATATGCAGGAGCATAATCACATATTCAGTTTTCAAGAGGCTGAGGTTGTTGCCGGTGATACAACTAAAGGAGAACGCCTACTCAAAGAAGTTTTCCAACTGCAATTCTATCAATAGGCATATTGAACTACCACTGGCCTACCAAGCATGGAGACACCAGGAAAGACCCTGCAGGAGGAGCAGAGACCACCTCCCATTGGAGAGCAGGGACCAGTGGCACTCCCCCCACCCATCCCTGGGCATGTGGATTCATCCAATGAAAACACAGCCAGGCCTGTCCAAATACAGTGGAGGAAAGCAGAGCTGCCTCAAGTTATAACAGACAGGCCAACCACAAGGTCATGAGCAAAGCAACAAATTGCAATAGCTGGCAGGTTAACATCACCTCATAAAGATAAGAAATCCAGGCTGGGTTTGACAAGAGATAAGCCTCCTTGGACTAACAACAAGAGATAAGCCTCCTTGGACTAACATGACTGAAGCAAAAAAGTTTATTATGAATAGGAGGCAGTTGGAAGGGCCTATTACGGAGTGCTAAATGTATTAATGATATATAAAGGCAGAGATCTCTGTAATGGTAGTTTAACTGATGATGTCAGCAGAGGCTGACAAAAGCACAACCAATATAATTGGAGAGATCAGAGATTGCAGGACATCTGTTTCCTCTTTTACACACACACACACACATATCTGATGGGTTCTGCCTCAGCCATTGGTAATATATCCCATGAAGGCCATTGCATTCAGTTTTAGCATAATTTCCTGGTGTGGTTCTGATTTTTTTTTTCCCAAAGGAAAAAAAGTCCTTTCCAGAGTGACTGAATATCACTACCTGTTGAGATGAGCTATTGGCCCACAGCACCTTTTTTTCAGCTTTATCAATTCCCAATCAATGCATTAGAAATCAGAATACAAATCAGTTCAGTACTTCCCATAGATTCATCTTGGAGGAGAAGTTGTACTTCATTGTAAAATTTTTGATTCAGTAACCTCAGGCCTATCACCAAGGAGACAGTGCTGCAGAGAGGACCTGAAAAGAAATGCTCTCTGCAGCACTGTCTCCTTGGTGATAGGCCTGCAGACCTGAAAAGAAATACTAGGAGCAAAGGGGAGGGCGGAGCTGTCGTCACGACGATACGGCATGCGATCTTGGAGGTCTGAGATCGCTGCCGATATCTTTGCTCCTGGACGATCCAATTGGACCTAAACCATCCCGAAGAGACAGTGAAGGTGAAGAGCACATCCTGCCGATTCCAGGGATACCACAAAGTCCCTGGTAGATCCAGGAGAAGCTCTTCTTGCCAGCGGCAAAGAGGCAGCCATTAAAGCTGCTGAAGTTGGGACAGCTCCGAAACAGAAGAGAGCAGAAAGAGAAAGTGTGCCGGTTTGGTGAGAACTTTTTTTTTACTCTAAGATCTGAAAGGACACCCTAAGGGAAAGAAAGAATCTGTAAAAGTTTTGACAGAAGTGATTAAGCGGCGATTTTAAACAGGAGTGTCAAAGTAATGTTTTGTTTTGTTTTTCTCATTGCTGGATTTTTTATATACAATCTTGTATTTTGAAACTGGTCTGGTTTTTTCATTCATATCTATTTTTTTCTTCTTCTCCTTTTTGATTTTGTAATATTTTAGGCTAGAGGCTCCCTTTAGTTAATTCATTTTTTTAAACAATATCTTTTTTCTTTTTATCAACTCTCATTATATTCTGCTCGGAAAAGGAGGGGGAGAGAGCAAAGAAACTTTGTAACACTGCCAACTAGAGGCTTGAAAATATTCTTTTCCCTGTGACCAGACAAAGCTGAGAAAGAAAGAACTGACACTCTTTTTCAAGGACATTGCTATTTGATAAGATAGAGGGAAGAGCATGAGAGAGTATTATTGCAGGTGCTCTTCTGGGTTTCTATCAACAGCTGGAGTCTGTTGTTGAAATATAGGGGTAAAAAAGGTGATAAGTTTTTGGAGAAGAGAGCTATAATAAGAGCCTTGGATAATTAAATAAAGTGCAGTGTGCCCTTTTTATTTTTCCTAAGTTGTGCTATCCCTCCTTACCAGCTTTATTGCATTTTTTAAAATCTCCTTCTTTGTAATAACTGTTTGGGTTTCTGGTTTTGTTGAAGCTTGCCTTTGTTTTCTCTCTCTCTCTCTCTCTCTCTTTTTTGGAAGTTCAACCTCTATGCTTGCTTTTTATTTTAAAGGGAAAGCCTTAAAAGCCTTTTTTTCCCCCTTTCCTGGTATTTTTGTTTTTTCATCTACTTTTTTGGTTTATTTTTATGCATTTTTTTCTATTTGAGACCTTTCAATTGGATTAAGGTGTGGAAGAACCTGAAGAATTTTTCCTTTTTCTTTTTTTTCTTTTTTTTAAAGCTCTTTTTCTTTATCTTATTTTTGATTGGATTAAGAACTGACTTTTGATTGGACAAGAACTTGAAGAAATTTTGTCCTCTCTTTTTTTCTCTTCTTTTTCCTTTTCTTATTATTATTACTGGCCTTTTTTTTACTATTTTTATTTTGAACTACAATTGTTATTTCACAATTGGATTAAGGTTTAGAAAAACCTGAAGATTTTGAATTGCCTAAAATGAGTAGGAAATTTACAGCTCCTGGCTCTTCAACTTCTACTTCTTCCTCTCCACCATCTGGAGGACAATGTTCAATACAGACAATGTCAAAGCAAGAAAAAGAACAAGAAAAAGTGACTCTGCAGATGATTATGCAAGGAATTCAAAATATCCAAGCAAGGTCAGAGAATATTGAAAAGAGAACTGAAAACATCGAACAAAGAACAGAGAACATTGAACAAAGAACTGAGAGCATTGAACAAAGAATAGGGAAAACCAATGAAAAAGTGCAGAACATCCAACAAATGATGTTGAAGTATGACGAGTGATTCCAAAAAATTGAAGAAGAAGATAAACAAAGAGACAAGAAGATTGGAGATATTGATAATAGATTAACGGTGATCGAACAAGATAAAAGTGGCATGTTGAGATGGGAGATGGATAGATCAGAATTCTATCTTAGATTTCAAAATGTAGAGGAAGAAAAAGGACAAAACCTAGCTGAGATAATGATAGAAATACTGGCGGAAGCCTTGGAAATAACGCAAGAGAAGATGATGGATGGAATAGATGAGGTTTGTCGAGTCTTCACAAGATATGTGATGAGAAATAGCTTACCAAGAGAAGTTCACATTAGATTTACAAAGAAAGCCATTAAGACATAAATATTGCAAGTGGCAAAAGAGAAAATATTGAAATACAAAGACAAGGAGATTGTGGTCTTGAAACCAATACCCAGAAGAGTGAGAGAGATGAGAAGAGAATACTGATTCCTGACTGAAATGCTACTCAAAAAAGAGGTGAATTATAGATGGCTGATTCCAGAAGGTTTAATGTTCACATGGCAAGAACAGAGACACAGAATTGACCCAATTGAGAAAGCGTAATTATTTTATACAGAATTTTTTGGAAGGAAAGAGAAAGAGGCAGAGAAAAAGGTCTCATTAATTGAATTCCAAGAGGACTGTCAAATGGCGACTGAAGAGCAAGGCGCAGTAGGTGGAAAGGTGGAAGCCAAAGAACAACGTGAATTAAGATCTACGAGAGCTGCCAAACCTAATTATAAAATATAACCATGGAAGAGAAAAAAATGATTACAATTAATATAAATGGACTCAACTCAGCCGTTAAAAGAAGGAAAACCTTTCATAAATTGGAGAAATTAAAATTTGATATAATTTGTCTACAAGAAGTACATATTAAAGAACAATATGAACAATTGTTGGTACAGCCAAAATTAGGGAAAATGTTTACTTCCTTGATCCAATGTAAGAAAAGAGGAGTGGTTTTATATATCAAAGATAAAATGGTAAAATGGTAGATGAAATAAACTTAAAAGATACATGGAGAGAAAGAAATGCTAAAACTAAACAATATACTTTCTATTCAAATAGACACTTATCATGGTCTAGAGTAGATATGATATGGATGTCAACAGAATTAATACCTAACATTCAAGAAATAAATATTGAAACAAGTACTTGGGCAGATCACAATCCAATGACAATTAAATGGAAAGGACAAAAAAGATCTAGATGGATGTTAAATAATACTATTTTAAAGGAAAAAGACTTTACACAGTGGATGGAGAAAGAATTGGCCTTTTTCTTTAGAGAAAATAAAAAAGAAGATACATCAATTCAGAATGTATGGGACACAATGAAGGCATATGCTAGAGCAGGGGTCCCCAACCACTGGGCCCGGACCGGTATTGGTCCGTGGAACATTTTTTACCGGGCCGCCGGTTTGCTGGGTGCCGCCATCTTGTTTCAATGAGAAAGTGCTTCCGGGTGAGCTTTTCCGGTTGGAAAGTGGCGTTTGAGTCCTGAAGGAATCCTCGCACCTTAGTTTCATCGAAGGGGTGGGCGGCTTCAAACGAAACTAAGGTGTGAGGATTCTTTCAGCATCCAAGGCAAGGTGAGCCGAGCGACCGTCCCGAAGCCGTCCCGAAGCCCATCGACAAAAGTACAAAGGAGGAGTTGAAGGTGGCGGGGAGAAGCGGGGGACGGCTGGCTGGCTGGTCGCTTGGCTCGCCTTGCCTTGTCATGCGTGCTGATGCCGGTACCGGGCCGCGGATCATTTTGTGATGCCGGTACCGGGCCATGGCACAAAAAACGGTTGGGGGCCACTGTGCTAGAGGCTTGATAATAGACTATACAAGGAAAAGGAATACTATGAAAAGGCTAGCCTCTAAGGCCCTAGAGGATGAGCATAAAAGACTTGAAAAAGAGCCACAGAAAAAGGACATCAAGTTAAAAATTGATATAATTAAACACAAAATGGGTCAAATAGAAAAAGGAGAATTAGCACAGAAAATTAGAGGTGCTAAACAGAATTACTTTGAAGACGCAAATAAACCAGGTAGATGGTTAGCATATAAATTGAGAAAGGAGAAAGAATCAAGGAAAATATTGCAATTAATAGATGACCAAGGCCAAGTTTGCCATGGTAACAAAGAGTAGAAGGAAATCATTCGAGACTTCTATGGGAAATTATATATGCAAGAGAATATTGATGAAGAGAGAGTTAAGCAGTATTTACAGAATGCTAATTTACCTCAGATACCTAAAGAGACTGAAAAAATGTTAGAAAGCAACATAACGAAGCACTCAAGAAGCAAAATAATGGAAAGGCACCAGGCCCAGATGGACTTCCGGCAGAATTTTATAAAACATTACAAGAATCGTTGAATCTTCCATTGCTAGAAGTTATGAATGAAGTTATGTTAAAGAAGAAGATACCTAAACCATGGTCAGAAGCCTATATTACACTTATTCCAAAAGAGGAGGCCGATCCATTACAAATTAAGAACTATAGACCCACTTCTTTACTAAATGCAGATTATAAAATCTTTGCTTCAATATTGGCAGAAAGACTTAAAAAATATTTAAATAATTTTATCCATCCTGATCAAAATGGATTTCTGCCAAAGAGACAAATTAAAGACAATATGAGAGTAATCTTGGACACCTTGGAATACTATGAGGCACATCCTGAAAAACAAATGGCTCTGATATTTCTAGATGCACAGAAGGCATTTGACAATGTGAATTCACGATTCATGTTATTACTGTTGGAACAGATGGGTTTTGCTAGAAAATTCATCCAAGCAATAGAAGCTATATACGATGAGCAAACGGCAAAGGTAATGATAGAGGGAGAGCTGACAGACTCTATTAATATAAGAAAAGGAACAAGACAAGGGTGCCCACTATCACCTTTGTTGTTTGTGTTAACCTTGGAAGTGTTAAACAGAAATATTAGAGATGAAAAGAATATAAAAGGAATGAAAATCAAAAAGGAAGAATTTAAGCTGCAAGCATTTGCAGATGATCTGGTTTTCATCTTAGAAGACCCTTTAGAAACAGCATCAAACTTGATAGAAAAGATAGAGACATATGGAAAGGTGGCTGGTTTGAAAATAAATAAAGATAAGACAGATTTTGACAAAGAATATGCTATTAAGACAAAAGGAAGAACTGGAAGACCTATTGAAAATTCAAGTCACGAATAAGATCAAGTATTTGGGGATATATTTGACAGCAAGATGTAGTACATTAAAAGAGAATAATTATATTAAACTTAAACAGCAGATAGTGCTAGATTTGGTGAAATGGGAAAACTTTCAACTCTCACTGATAGGGAGAATCTCAACAATCAAGATGAATATATTACCCAGAATTTTATATCGGTTTCAAACAATTCCAATTAGGCTTGGAAAAGATTATTTTGAAGATTTAAAAATTGTGTTGAAATACATATGGCAAGGTAAGAAAGCGAGAATAAAGTTAAAACTTTTGCAAGATGCTAGAATAAGAGGAGGATTTGGTTTGCCTAATTGGGAATTGTACTACCAAGCTACAAATCTGATGTGGGTTAAGGAATGGATAACACTAAGAATTGCTAGATTGTTGACATTAGAAGGACATGATCTGTTGTTGGGGTGGCATGCTTTTTTATGGTGCAAAGGAACTAAAACACAGGGGTATTTTAGAAGACATTATATATGGGAATCTCTGTGGTTAAACTGGGAGAAGGTTAAAAGACAATGTTATTTGAAAATTCCAGTCTGGTTATTGACTATTGAAGCATTTTCCAGTATGTTGAAACTCTTATGGGGTGAATGAATTGTTTAAAGGCTGGTTGAGTAAAGAATTTCCAGAAATGAGGGCAGAGGAGAGCCCCCTTCCTTCCCCAGCTCTTCAAATTTGCCGAACTGCACATGGAAAGCGATATTTTGGGCAATTCGGGTTAAACTGCAGCTAACTCTGGCTCCATTTCTAAGCATACACATTATGCTAAGCCAGAGTGTGATTTGATTAACTTTAATTTAGTATGTTCTGTAAAAGGACAAACTGTGATTAGTAAATTATGGATTAAGAATTAACCTCATTTGAGACATTATATACGGGAGTCTCTGGTTAAACTGGGAGAAGACTAAAAGGCAATGTTATTTGAAAATTCCAGTCTGGTTATCGACTATTGAAGCATTCTCGTATCCTATAATATACAAAAAGGAACAAACAGTTAGATATGGTGAAATACTGAATGAAAAGGGTGAACTTAAATCTATGCAAAAACTAAAGGAACAAGGTGTAAAGATGAATTGGTTTTCATATGCGCAAATACATTCAAGGTTTGATAAAGATTCTAAAACAGAAGGTTTCTATGATAAACTGACTGACTTAGATAAGATTTTGACAGGTACTGATGAAAAGGTGATTAAAAAATTGTATGGATATTTATTAGAAATTAAACTAGAAGAAGAACAAGTTAAAGAAACTATGATTGCTTGGGGGAAGAATGTTGGATATGGGATTGATTTAGAGAAATGGCAAAAATTGTGGTCTCAAAATTATAAAATGACAATGTCAACAGCATATAAAGAAAATTTGTATAAGATGTTTTACAGGTGGCATTTCCCCCTGACAAGAATAGCAAGAAGGTTCAAGAATAAATCCGAAAAATGTTGGAAATGTCATCAGACACCTGGCTCATTTTACCGTATGTGGTAGACTTGTACGGATGCCAAAAAATACTGGACATGTGGTTGGAGAAAATGACAAAAAAACATATGGACTTGAAACCAGAGATATTTTTATTGGGAATTTTACCTGAAATATATAGTAAAGACTTGAAATACCTGATTGTAAATGTATTAACAGCGACTAGGATTGTATTTGCTAAAAACTGGAAAAATGAGAAGATACCATCACAGGAGGAAATCATTAAGAAAATATTGGAATGTGTTGAAATGAGTAGATTGACATTTGAAATTAGAGAACAAGAGGATAAACAATTTGATAAAATTTGGGATCTTTTCTATCAATGGTTAGATAACAAAGTACAGTAATAAAATATGTAGATTTCTAGAAAATAATATATAAAGATGTACTTCTTTCTTATTATAACTACAAAATGATTTTAGGATAGATTTGGGATGATATGAACTGTTACACAATAAATTAAGTAAATTATGGTTATCTTGTAAAACATGAATGAATAAAAGTATAGTCAAATGATTGATTAGTAATGATACTAAGGTATTTAATTTTTGATTGACAATTTGAGATTATATGTAATGTAATTGTAATTGAAGACTACGAAATGGAAGCACAAAACAATTTGTAAACCAACCGGCACACTGTATGTACACCTATGGAAGACAGCTTGATGTTTTTATGTTTTGTTTATGTTTGTTTTTAAAAACCAATATTTTTTTTTTTTTAAAAGAAATACTGGGAATCATTGAAGACGCTCAGAAATATCCTTGAAGTCACCAGAAGCTCAGCTCAAAGGAGACTTGCCTTGACAATGTTACAGTTCTGCCCTGCTTTGTCCTTTATATATAAAATCTGACAGAACAAAGGAAATTAATTTAAATCTGTCTTAATATGGAATTGATAAACCAACAAAGCAAAAAGTAGCCTAGCTTTTCCAGAATCTGAAAAGATTTTTCCATCAGCAATTATTTAGCTCCCTGCAGAAATGGTAGGTTAGAAACCAGTTTTTGATTCCTAAAGTCATTACTAAAGGCAATAATTTATCAAGGGAAGGTTTAATTATTGATTGCAGAGCCTGTGTACTTTGCCCAAGGTTAGAATCGGGGTCACCTATTGCTTCTCTGACCCAGAATGATAGGTATAATCTGATTTGTGTAACTCTGCTGGTGATTTATGGCTTAAGTCTACAACCTGCATGTTGAGACCGATTATTTACCACAGATCTCAGGGCAAACAAAAACATTGATCTTAATCTTTAAATCTACTTCTTCCCCCCGTTTATGTCATTTCATCTGTTAAAGTGTTCTGGAGAATTTGAAAGCTCCCATGTTGAGTCATCTTGGTTGTAATGCAAAGCTATCATTCAACTATAGATTTGATTTCTTTGCTTTCCTCATTGATCAAAAGTGGTCTCTCTTGATCATTCTTGTGCTGCTGATGACATGTTTTTTTATTGCTGGAAAAGATACTTTGCAACATGCAACATTTCCTTAATACATGGATGCTCCATTCAGTGATTGTTGATAATAATGGCTTCCCTGAATAAATGCTCCTATCACTTTCAATTGCATACATGCAGCTAGAGTACATTCATGCATACTATAATACAGGGCTGTCAAACTCACGGCCAATGGGCCAGATGTGTCACTGATTCCTTCTTAGATCTATCCATGTCTCTGTGTATTCAAACATATACATTCAAAATGACTAACACAAATACATTCTTTATTGAGTCAAAGTAATTGAGGAGCTGAAAAGGAACTTGAAAAGAAACCTTCTTGCCACAGCTTGCATTGATGTGCCATCCTGGATGAGCTGCACTACCTGAGCCACTTGTGTGGGTTGTAGACTCCATCTCATGCTACCACTAGAGCGAAAGCACCACCAGCATTCAAAAGTGACCAAACCATCAGCCAGAAAGCATAGGAACTGAGAAGTGGTCTGTGGTCACTACCTGCAGAACCACTCCTTTATTGGGGATGTCTTGCTAACTGCCTCTGCTTTCCACCTCTTGTCTATTCCATTTGCACAACAGCATGTGAAATTGATTGTCAATCAGTGTTGCTACCTAAGTGGACAGTTTGATTTCACAGAAGTGTGATTGACTTGGAGTTACATTGTATTATTTAAGTGTTCCCTTTATTTTTTTGAGCAGTGTATATTGTGTTTGGTAGTCTTAACAAGGCTGGTCAAATAGTCTGTAAACGGTTGAATCCAGCAGTTGAATTATCGTAGTTGCATCTCACTTAGTTGCATAGATTCCTGATTGCCCAATCCTTTGAAGGAGTGTGACAAAGCCATTGCAACACAAACATTGGCACTCAGAAATCTGTTCTAATTACATTAGCTCCCATCCAACGATTTACCTGGATTGAATCACCTTGGGAAATGTTTGTGCACGCATTTAGGACTGGTAAACAAGCCAATTTTTAACCTCAGGAGAACTGGTTTCCGGATATCTTCGGTTAGAAATAACATTGCCATTTAGATATGGGTTGGTGGCACAAGTACTTTGGAATTTCCACAGGACTAAAAGGTTGAATATTTCTTTTAACGATAACTTGATAGCAATTATTTCTCAGAGGTTGTTAGACTATACTAAATCAAATGTCCAAGGATACAGTGAGGTATAGAATAAGATAGAACTGTATGTGTTATAATAGATTTAAAATTAATATTCTTTGATTCATAGTTAATCTTTCCCTCTCATCAAAATAAGCAGTGCTGTGTATTTTAATGGCTTGTGTGCCAGGTTCTACGACCTTGTCTCTCTCTCTTTTCTATGGTGAATAATCAAGCAGCAGTTGGCCTTTTGCTGGGTGTGACAAGCATTCAGCTTTCAAAAGGCACTGTTGACCCACTTCTAAGGGTATGTCTGCTTCTCTTTTCCCTCCACATAAGGGTGAATTTGTGTCTTTGGCCTCTGACACACCTGCGGTGATTCACAGATGGCTACAGCTTTGGTCCTTTTGTCTATGTTCTCCAATTTACAACAGCGTTTAGATCTCTGTCCTCGATTCTCCCGTGCCATTTGTGGTTGCAGTTCTTTGCTGCCCTTGCTTTATCGGCTGCACCGTTTAATTAAAACAGTCCATTTCCCTGGAAGTTGCCACTCATAAGCAAACCTCTGTTCGAGACTGCCTTTAAGTCTTACGTTACACCCTTTCTCTGTGGTACATTTTTCTGTGAGCTGACTTGCCTCGAAATCTCAGTCCCAGAGCATGCCTCCTTTGCCTAATGCAGAGGTCTCCAAACTTGGCAACTGTAAGACTTGTGGACTTCAAGTCCCAGAATTCTCCAGCCAGCTGGGACTTGAAGTCCACAAGCCTTACAGTTGCCAAGTTTGGAGACCCCTGGCCTAATGAACGGCACAGTGCACTTTTTCAAAGCCTTTCCCTGCTGAGGTTATTTTTTTCCCCTCCATTTGCAAAGTAAATGATAAATGTATAGTTATTTAATTCAATACGTTTTTTTCTCTATAGTGAAATTTGAAGTGGCTTCAGAATCAAGGCCAACCCCATTTTATAGCCCCTTTGCTATGACATTATATGGCTTTTTCTGACACTGGGGTGAAGTGGGGGAATGTAGTGTAACTGGTTGGTCTAGTCTCCCTTTCCTAAGGGAGTTACAAATGATCCCCAACCTGCTGCATGCAAAACATTCCCTCTCCTTCTGCCTAAACACAAAAGTAGACTATTTACCCGAGACCCGTTTCTTGCTTTTAAATGTTTGGCAGATTACAGTCGTGAAAGCCATTTATTACAAAATAATTGCCTGCTTCCTCTTTAATTTCTATTGCCTGTATTTAATTTAAAATAAAGAATTTAAAATAAAGACAAAACATATTTCTTCCAATGTTGGATTGTTACTTAAAACTATTTTCTCTCAGGATGTCTACCCACCTTTAAAAATTTTGGACGACTCTAAAAAAGCTTCTGTTTCTATGGGCTATCATTATTAATATATTTAATATAGTATTACAATTTAATCCTATCACGTTTGTAGAATATGTATTTATTGAATCATTTAAAATATATATTTAACCATTAGATATTAACATAAACAAAATATATTTCATGAAAAGAAACAGGTTAATAAATAAAAATAGAAATGAAAGGCATTGTTTCAAGTGTTTGCTTATTATCTGGCTTAATAGAAGACAATTGGATTCTCATGTCTGGTTTTGTATTTAATTTATTGCAATACATTTTTAGTGGAAGAATATCATCTGGCTTCAACACCTATATATGCTTGGAAGAAAGGGAGAGGTATTCTGAGTATTTTTTAGATAATCATGGATAGGTTTTTTTGATACTACACCAAAAACTCATTGAGTGTTAGTTTCTTAAACATTAGGAGCAATGTTGGAATCTGATATATTAATGAATTTTTTGTATTCGATTACATTAAAACCTATTGGTCAATCCTGCACTTTAAATGAATTTTGCACCCAGGCATACCTTTGTAATATGATACTTCAGATAAAGAGAATATGGATTCACTGAGTTCTGTCGATCTTCCAAATTTTGACACATTTCATTTTTTTGTCCCACACCAACAAGACAGTCCAAAACCCACAATATCTTCATTGGTCCAGGCCTTCCCTTCAGAGTGCCAGGCGCCATAATCAAATCAAAACATCTAATCCAGCTAAGTCTTGACTCCTATAAACGGGGAAGATGATCCATTGTAAATATGAATTGCAAAGCATTTGAATTTTGATCATGTGACCATGGGGATGCTGCAGCAGTCGTAAGTATGGAAAATGGCCATAAGTCACAGTTTTAGTGCCATTGAAACTTTGAACAATCACTAAATGAACTTTTGTAAGTTGGGGACTATCCATATTATTTTTTGAACATAGGCTGGAAAATAATTTGATTTTGCACGCCCCTCAGAAGGCAGCCTGGAAGACCTGCTAGGGATCCTCAGACCACATTTTGAGAAGCACTTTTTAAGATGACTTGCAATTTAAAAAAAATATTTAGATTCCTTCTTTTCTCCAGATGGTTATTGCATAGCTTCCTGAAACCTCTGGAGGCTGTGGATCATTTTTCATGAAAATCTGAAAGGGTTTTTCCCAGTGTCTTTGCTTAATATAGATTCCCTTAAATGCACAGTAATGGAATCCCTGCTTGTGAGACACATTGTCCCAACTGCGGTTTGCAGCATCCCAGGCTCTTTGCTCTCTGTTGCCGAGCACAAGGGCAATCCCTTGAGACTTCAGATTATTTTCATCCACTTGAGCGGCCAGAGAGGGGGATTCTTACCCTTCCAGCTTCTGCATCTGCTGAAATTTTCTAACTCTATTTCTGAGAAGTTTATGGCGGTTATTGTAAACTTTTCCTTAGTTGTGCAGGGAATTATTCTTCTCTGTCCTCTATGACTCTCTGCACATTTGCTTCAGTCACTGGAACCCAGAATCCTGTTGGAACTTGTAACATTTTTTGTGTCTCTGTGAACATCCAAGAGGAGAAATAACAACCTGAGCAAAATTACAGCTAGTCCTCAACTTACCACCACAATAGAGCCCCAAATTATTGCTAAGCAAGGCAGTTGTTACGTGGGTTTTGCCTCATTTAAGACCCCTTTTTTGCCCAAGTTAAATGAATCATATACTCATTAAATGAATCGGGGTTCCCCATTGACTTTGCTTGCTGGGAGTTGGCTGGGAAAGTTACAAATGGTGTTCACATGATTCAGAACAGAATGACTGTCATAAATACATACTACCTGTACTTATTTCTCCCCAAATGTGAAATTAAATATTCGTATATGGTGATAATTTTTTCCAGGTTTTTTCCCCCTATCGATTGAATGGTGGACATAATAGCAATAGAGGATGATATGTTCAGAGATCCTTGAAAACTTACACATTTATAAATTGTTCTGATTATTCAGAAATTGGACATCTAAAATGGGCCACAAAAAATCTTTTCTCTTCCCAGATTGGTATGATGTATCTTTTTCTAGGCTTCAATCTTAAAATAGCATGAGGGTTGTGATAGGTAATCCTCAACTTACGATCACAATTGAGCCCAAAATTTCTATTCCTAAGTGAGACATTTGTTAAGTGGGTTTTGTCCAATGGTGGGATTCAATTTTTTTTACTACCAGATTTATGGGTGTGGCTTGGTGGGTGTGGCAGGGGAAGGATACTGCAAAATCCCCATTCCCTCCCTACCCTACTCACCTGCTTTCCAGCCATGTTCTCGTGTGCAGGGCAACAAAAGAAGACCCAGCCGATTAGCTGGGCCTCGGGAAGCAGAGAATAGATGGGGGCAGAGTCAGTCAGAGGTGATATTTGCTGGTTCTCTGAACTACTCAAAATTTCCGCTACTGGTTCTCCAGAACTAGTCAGAATCCGCTGAATACCACCTCTGATCTTGTCCCATTTTACATCCATTCTTGCCACAGTTGCAACAGTGCAAAAATGGCCCAGAAAATGGTGCAAAAATGGCCCAGAAAACAGTGAAAAAAGATCCAGAAAATGACCAGAAAACAGTGCAAAATGGCCCAGAAAACAGCCGGAAAATGGCACAAAAATCGCCTGGAAAATGGCGCAAAAATGGCCCAGAAAACAGTGCAAAAATGGCCCAGAAAACAGTGCAAAAATGGCCCAGAAAACAACCAGAAAATGATGCAAAAATGGCCTGGAAAATGGCTGGAAAACAGCACAAAAATGGCTCAGAAAACAATGCAAAAATGGCCTGGAAAACGGTGCAAAATGGCCCAGAAAACAGCTGGAAAACAGCCCAGATAACACCCCCAAAACAGGCCCTTTTTCAGGCTATTTTCAGGCCATTTTCCAGCGCTACGGCACCTGCAAAGACCATCTGGAAAGCGTGCATGTGCACACCAGAAACCAGAAGAGCAGCTGGCGACACCTCACGTGTCCACAAAGAGGGCTCTGGGTGCCACCACCTCTGGCACCTGTGCCATTGGTTTTCCATCACGGGCATAGACATTGGGTCTGTAAGAAGCACAGTCACATTGTCTGGGGCCCATAAATATGTCTTCCAGCTTTTGGTGCCCTTTTGATGACTTTTCCATTAAAAAACCCCACATACACTAAAGAAGCCCAGTCTAGTGAAGAATCTTCTACATATTTTAGTAACTTCAGAA
Source organism: Pseudonaja textilis (assembly GCF_049901715.1). Lineage (NCBI taxonomy): Eukaryota > Metazoa > Chordata > Lepidosauria > Squamata > Elapidae > Pseudonaja > Pseudonaja textilis. The sequence goes on from NC_141990.1 coordinate 154,366,974, forward strand.
TAACTATGATCTCATTCTCCAATACATTTGGTACTTTGCTTCTGATAAATGTATGGATGTGATGAATATATGAGGGTACATACTGATACAAATTCAACAACATCAATGGAAATTTAGGGCAAAGGCAGAAGTGCCCATGTCTAAAGCTTTCTGTTCTGTTGCTGTGGAACTACAGAATTTCTATGGAATTTTGCCTTTGGGTATTAACATATAATTTACTACTATTAAAATCATATGTCATTCCTATTGGCAAATCGTATGGAAAAGTTTAGCATAACCATACATAATGACAGCCAATATACAGCTGAGATGCTTGAGTTGTACACTGCTTGAATCACCAAACTGATGTCAAATCCATGTCTATATAGCCTAGCTAAATCATATTATGGCATTACAAAAAGACAAGAGAGCCGAATGATCAGATTATCTAAAGATTAATTTTGAAAATATGGGAAGCAATTTGGTACATTCAGACATTTTGGGCTTCAGTCCTTACCAGCTCCTTAGCCAATATTGAGGGATTATCTGAGCTGTAATTCAAAACAAATGGAAGGAATTGCCAAGTTGCTTCTTCCTGTTCTGTTCTGTATAGTTTTCAGCCTTGGGGGAAGCTATAACATTTAAGTTTTGCTTTGTTGCTGCGACTTTCTGCTGATGTCAACAGCTATTTCGCTATTACTCAATACAGTGGAATGCTGCAAATTAGAAATAACAGGCAAAAAAACCTTAGGTCAACAGTTATTGCCTATTCAATATCCCCTCCAGCAACAGAATGCCATAATGCTAATTTAAACACGACACTTTGAAATAGAAGGCTTGCACACAAATGTGCAGATATTCAACCCCTACTGCACATTGAATCACACTTTTTTTTTTAGTTAAGATGGACTTTATACTTAAATTGTAGCCATCCAGTTAAAGAGAAACAGAACTCTTTGTGTTAATGCTCAATAGAAAAGTTAAAAATAAGACAAGTTAATCATAATAATGTGGTTAAGAACTAACTGAATATTTCTTCAAGTCGACAAGTCTCCAACAATAAAAGCAATTTTCCCATTGTATGATGAAGTTACAAATTAAAACCCTACAATTTCCAGAGCAATAGCTTTGTTAGCCTACTGAAGCAAAGCAACAAAAATATTCTGATCCCTTTGCTGTATTGTGAAAGTCCTACTTAAGCAATTGGCAATTTCAAATAGTTTCCATGTAAATATATATCAAATATATGTATATATGTTTTCTTAAGTTTTCGCGGGTACTTACATGTCTGGCATTCAGCTTTGTTCAGGTATTTTCCCACGTCATTGTGGTTGTGCTTTTAAAGTTGTAGCAACGTTTCGGCAGAATCTCATCTGCCATCATCAGGCTTCTGTATAGTGTTCGTCTGTGAGTCCGGCTTTTATAGTGGTTTCAGATTTAAATTTGGGGCTAACCGACTGCTGTGCCAGAATGGTTTTTTCTTCACCCTGATTGGTTGGGAGTCTTGGTCTGTGTTTATTGGTCTTGGAGTTTGCTGTGTTCTGCTTGATTGGTGTTTCTAATATCTTCTGTCTGTTTTTTGGCTCTTTTTGTCTCTTGATTGGCTGGCAACATTGTGTTACTTTATTGGAGGCCTTTAGTGCAGCTTGGCTCTGGGTAAATGGACGGCTATCATTAGTTAGGAAGCTAGGTTTCATCTGGGTGCCTGGTTGGGGTGTGTTTGAGCTGGAGGGATCAGGGGGGATCTGTCTGTGCCCAGGTGTTTGCCTGGCTTGTGGCGTGGATATTTTTTTTGTTTGTGAGTGCAGGCTTCCAAATGATTGACAGTCTGGTGGAGTCATCTCTTCTATTCATGCTTTCTAGTCTTTTTTCAATCTCTATGGCTTCTCTGATGATTCTGTGGCTGGGGTTTTCTATAGTGGCTAGGGTTTTGGTGCCATTGAAGTTGATGCTATGACCTGTGGCTTCCATGTATTGGACTAGTGAGGAAGTGTGTTCCAGCTTTATGACTGCATTTTTGTGTTCATCCAGGCGGGTACTTATTCTTCTATTGGTCTGTCCAATGTATGTGGCCGGGCATGATGCACAGGGGACTTCGTATATGCCTTGGTTTTCCAGGTCAATTTTATCTTTGGGGTTTCTAAGGATGGCTGCTATTTTTCTGTCTGTTTTGAAGGCAGTCTTGATGTGATGTCTGTGCAGTATCTTACTAATTTTGTCTGTAGTACCTCTTATGTAGGGCAGGACAGCTGTTCCATAGGTCTGTTCATCTTCTGGGTCTCTATTATGTCTCAGTGTGTTTTTGTGGATCAAGCCGGTGATTTTGCTTTTGTGGAAGCCGTTGGCTGTCAGTAACTTAGTCAGGGTGCATAGTTCAGTCTTAATGTGTGTCTTGTCTGCCAGGCGTTTGGTTCTAGTAATTAGTGTTTTAGCCACGGAGTTTATCTGTGCTGGGTGGTGGTGGGATTGGGCGTTGAGGTAGCAGTTAGTGTTTGTTTTCTTCTGGTATACGTTGTGTCCTAGTGTGCCATCTGTTTTTTTGTAGATTAGTACATCTAGGAATAGTAGTTGTTTGTTTGCTTCTGTTTCCATGGTGAACTTGATTTTGGGGTGTGTGCTATTTAGGTGTGTTAGGAAATTGTTTAGGTTTTCTTTTCCATGGGGCCAAATCACGAATGTGTCATCGATGTATCTTAACCATAGTTTGGGTTTGTGGATGGCATTGGCCAGGGCTCTGGATTCGAATTCTTCCATGAACAGGTTTGCAATGACGGGTGACAGTGGTGATCCCATAGGGGCTCCTTCATTTTGTTTGTATCTTTGTCCTTTGTATATGAAATATGTGTTGGTTAAGCAGTGTTCTGTTAGTTCCATGAGGTGTTTAGCTGGTTGGTATTTATTTTTGATGATTTCAAGGGTGTCTTTTATTGGGACTTGAGTGAATAGTGAAACCACGTCGAAACTTACAAGCAGATCTTCTTGCTCCACATGTAGATCTTTGATCATTTCCAAGAAGTGGTATGAGTTTTGTAAATGTGAAGCTGCTGTTTCAGCATGGGGCTGTAGCTGTTTTGCTAAATATTTGGCTAGGTTTTGTAGTGGTGCTCCTCTGGAGCTGACTATGGGTCTGAGAGGTATGCCTTCTTTGTGTATTTTTGGGAGGCCGTATAGTTTGGGGCATCTGGAAGATTTTTCTCTTGGGATGATTGTCTGTTGGATCTCTTTGCTCATGTGGCTGGTTATAATTTTCTTCTTGGTTAATTTTTCCAGGTATGTGGTTGGGTCTGTGTTTATGGGTTTGTATGTGGAGTCTTGGAGTAGGTCTGTCAATTTTGTTTCATAGTCTTTTCTGTCCATTACTACTGTGGCATTCCCTTTGTCTGCTGGGAGTATGATTATGCTGTTATCTCTTTTCAGGGTTTGTAGCGCTTTAATTTCTTTCTGCAAGTTGCTTTTGGGTGGTTTGCTTGTGCATAGGATGTTGGTAACTTGGTGTCTTATTTTATCAGCTTCATCTGTATTTAATTTGGTTAGGCTGGATTCTACTGCACATATGATGGATTCTGTGGGGATTTTTTGGGGTGCTATAGCATTATATATATACATATATATATATATATAATGCTATAGCATTATGTATGTATGTATGTATGTATGTATGTTTATGTATATGCATATTATTGTATATTTTAATATATATCTTCTTTCCCTCCCAATTTTTTGCAGAAAACTTTCAGTTTCCTCAATATGTTCCTCTTTCCTTATTGTCTTCTGTCATATGATCGTAATGGTCCAAATTTAGCTCTTTGGTGCTCACATTTTATTAAACATTGCCTTAATTCACAAACAAGAACAAGTTTTAGCATCCTCAAATTTTGCAATATTAAAGTGTGAGTTTGCTTCTAAATTTACCTGCAGGATGCATTAATTTAAAATGCATCACAGCAAATGACAGTTAATGTGCCTCATAAAATCCACTATGGACATTTAAAATTTTAGGTAGCAATCAAATATGCATACGATATCTGATGATAACATATTAGAATATTTGGGAAGAGCTGTACTAGGGAGGATTATATTAAGGTTTCCAAGATCCTAAAATGTGAACTTTAACTTTCATTGAACTATTCTACATGAAGTGGTTTGGGTAGCATAAGAATCGGCTGAAACTTTTAAGCTTTAAACTTTTAACTCAGCCAGGAAATGAATAGTAGTAGCCAAGGCTTTGACAAGTGTAGATAAAATAAACTGAAGGGAGGGAAGATACTGAGCTGCATAGGAAAGACAGAGCAATGAGTAATGGGGATGGGGATGGAATCACAGAAGGCATCAATTCAGACAAACTGCAAATCTGTCAAGGGCTAGATGCCTACATGGGTGACCATATTCAGTTCCAAAGGTGAGGTTAAGAAGTTGTTGCTCAGCAATCTTGAGAAGACAACAATAAGCAGGTAACCAAAGAGAAAATGGTGCAATGATGAAAAAATTCAGATACCCTCACCTGGATTGAAGTTCCAGACTAAAGCTTGAAGAAACACTTTGTGTTGACAGTGTGACACAAGTGCTTACTGCACCAAACATCAAGGCACTGTACTCTCTCCAAGGCTTAAGGTCTTCGGACATGTCCTGTTATTTACATAGAACACTTACACTGGAATTGCTTCAGAAATGAACGGTTCTTGACAATTCTAGTTTTCAATGATATATTAGGGAACAATAAATAAAAGCAAACATAATGAATACAAACATTTCAGTCATATCTTTTGATAAACTGGAGAATTCTACATCTCTTTGCTACACTACAAATTCAGAATACTTGAAAATGTAGAGATCTAGAAAACCTGAATATAGACTAGAGAGATAGGCAACCCTATCTGTTCCTCCCGTGTAGAGTTTACGACAGTACTGACAACTCCCCTCTAAACCGAATATTGACTATCAATATTGGGCAATGCATATATCCTCCTCTGCATAGAGCAGCATGGAGGAGCCTTCATTTTTGTCACTCATATCAAGCTGTAGAAAAAATGGGAGTCCCAAAACATGTCATAGAATAGAATAGAAATAATAGAATAGAAAATAATAGAATAGAAAAAAAATGAAAAGAAACGGAAGGGACCTTGGAGCACCTACACCAGTTCAGATAAGGGACTATCTAGTCTCCAGTGACGGAGCACCAATGATTTTTTTTTCTTTTTAAACAGTAATCCTGTTTATTTTGGTTCTGAACGTATCTTGGTTAAAAAGAGCTCCCATTTGTGCCTTGTCAGCCTAAAGACCAAAAGTATTGTGCTGCTTTTCATTTTCTTTCTTTTATTTTGTAATAAATTTTTATTATTTTTATATTTTAAAAACATCTCTTTCAGTGAACAACGTGGTTCCAGGTTTACACTTCAACACAAACATGACCTTAGTACATTTTTATCTTTCACATTCAATTCTACATCATATCATTACTTCCATTTTTCAGCAAATTTTCTCCATTATTCTTATTTTCTTTACACTTATTAAATCCACTTTCAATTTATATCTTATCTTAATTCCTTTTTCTGTAAATGTTCTCAAATCTTATTCTATAGTCTAACATTCCTATTTTTTAATTCTAAATTATTTATATCTTTATATTTTTGTCACATTTGCAATTTTGTCACATACTTTTATTTCATTATTCAATAAATTCCATCTTTAATAATTCCCCCAAATTTCCCCCTTTAAGTATCAATTCGAGTGTGCCACCCTTTTATCTTATACATCCCTCAATTTATTCCCTTTTAATCCATAATCAAAAGTTATCATAATATAATCACTATATAATTATCACATTCTAGTTTAATAGCAATAATCTCCTAACTACTATATGTCATATGTGCATATATATATATTTTAAGCAAGGTTCCACATGATATTCTAACTCATTTGTTATTTCAAATACATTGATTTATTCAGTTAATTATAGAAACTGGTATTAGTCTTTTCATTAAGATCGAAATAATTCATTTTAACTGTATTGTTTGTTTTATTATCCATGTATAAATTAACAACAATCCTTAAATAAAAAGCCAATTAAAGAGAAAAGAAAGTATATCAGTTTCATTCACATTTAAAAGCTACATTCTTATGTATTACAACACATTACGTTGCAGAAACCCTTTTCTTTTATTTTTATCTACTCATTATCTCTCTGTCTCCTGACTAAACAATTTCTAATTAGTTTTGTTCGGTTTCCACATCTCCTTATTTTCTGGTTCTTTCTCTTATGTCATCTTTTTCCTTTCATTTTTTCTTTCCTTTTCTTATTCCAATTTTTATCCCCCTCCCTCTCTAAAAATTTCTTCTGTAATTCCCTTTTTTTGCTGTTTTCTTTTTCTTTGTTTTGGCTTTCAAAACATTTCCCTTTTTAATTGCCTCCTCAACCCTCCAAGTTTTAATTCCCATTCTTTTTTTCCCTTTGTTTTAATGGTCGTTGCTCCCTTTGTATGTTGAAGCTGGCTTCTTCTACTTTAATTAGCTCCTTCCATTCTGGCACTCCTTGTTATTCTTCTTTTTCCAGAATTGCCATTTCTAATAATAGGTATTAGAAGATAATACAGCATAATTCATTTCTTTCATTTAACATTTTTTATGTTTCTTAGTTCCATTTTTAGTTCCAAGAAAAGTTCTGCCATTTTCAAAGACTTCTTTTGTATTTTCTTTATCCCTTTCTTTAGTATTTAACTCTAAGCCAATTGTCCAGTAATTCAATTCAACCAGCATCTTGATTTTTATTTCCAATGATCAACTTCTATTAATTCTTCTTTAAGTTTTTTCCCCAAATTCATCAGATAGTCCAATATCCATAAGTTTAAATTTATGCCAAGATCACCAAACAGTCCTAATGTAGTTTCTTCATGCTTCTTTCTTTTATTTTAATATTCTATGTTTTCACTTTTCAATGTTTCTGTTTTATTGTAACAAAGTTCCTCAAATTTTATCAAATTTCAGTTTTGAAAGAACCACACTTTTAAAAAAAAAGTCACTATAATTTTCTTTTACCATTAGGTAGCACTCTCTGTTAGATCCAAGTTCCACCCTTTCTTTCCACTCCCCCACTTTTTATTTGAGGTATTTAGGTTTCAAAAATTCAATAAATCCAAATTGTAAATCATTTCTTTTTGACACATTCAAGTTCAGCATTTAATTGCCTATTTAGTACCAAAATCATATATTTGTCCAAATTTTCTTCCAGCTTCCTCCTTCAATTTAGCTTCTGTCAAAATTCAAATCCTCTTTCATTTTTTTTCCACCCATTTTTTATAATCCTTGTAGAAAAATTCTTTATACCTTAATTCTGGGGTATATTTATATCCATGAGTTATGTCTGGTTTTCACGCTGTCCACTTCTTCACCGCTCTAGCACAAAACTGCTGCTACCTCCGAAATCCGACGAGCAGATGTGATAGCCACGAGACACACAGTTTTGAGTGTCAGGAACTGGAGGGAGGCCTCCCTGATGGGTTCGAAGGGAGGCTTGGTAAGGGAAACGAGGACCCTATTGAGATCCCAGGTGGGATAGCGGTGGACAGTTGGGGGGCGCAGATTGAAAGCTCCCTTAAGGAAGGCCCGGATACGGGGGTGATGAGAGAGGGAACCCCCACTACCGGTGGGAATAATGGTTGCCAGGGCCGTGACCTGCCGTCTTAGGGTGTTAGGGGATAGTCCCTTGTTAAGGCCCTCTTGAAGAAAATCCAGGACCTGTGCAATGGAGGGAGAGAGGGGATTGATCTGGAGTTTGTGGGACCAATTACGAAAGGCGACCCACGTGGCGTTGTATATTCGTGTGGTCGAGGGCCGTCTGGCTGCCAGGATGGTGTCTATGACCTGGTTGGAGAACTTCTCCCTCCTTAAGCGGTCCCGCTCAACCTCCAGACAGCTAATTGGAGCCATTGGGGTTTCGGATGTGCAAGTGGGCCCTGGGACAGGGAAATCTTGTCGGGTGGGATCCACGGACATCTGGGCCAATAGGGGGCCACCAGAAGAATTTCCGCTTGCTCCAGGATCAGTTTGTGGATGACCCTGGGAATAAGGGCCAGGGGGGGAAGGCGTAGAGAAGCCCTGGGGGCCAGGAGCAATGCAGGGCATTGTGGTTCTCCGCCCCATGAGAGGGGTACCTGGAGAAGAACCTTGGTAGCTGGGCGTTGAGGGGGGATACAAAGAGGTCCACCTTGGGAAGGCCGAAGATTGAGGCTGCCTCCCTGAATAGGGATGGGTGGAGACGCCATTCTGCTTGGTCTAGGGTGGCTCTGCTGAGCAATCTGCTTGGATGTTTAGAGCCCCCGAGATATGGTCTGCCTTGATGGATGACAGGTTTGCTTCCGCCCATTGGCAAAGGCGTTCGGCCTCTCTCATGAGCCGTATCGATTGGGTGCCCCCTTGCCTGTTGATATGGGCTTTGGCTGTGACGTTGTCTGTAAGGACCAGGATGTGGCGCCCGCGTACCTGAGGTAGGAAACTTCGAAGTGCCAGGTAAACGGCATGGAGCTCCAACCAATTTATGCTGCAGAGTCGTTCTGTTGTCGACCATCTGCCCTGGGACGAGAGAGAGTGGACGTGAGCGCCTCATCCGAATAGGCTCGCGTCTGTGGTGAGGGTCAGCCGGTTGGGCTCTTTGAAGTAGTGGCCCTTGTTGATGGCCGGTCTGGTCCACCAGAGGAGGGACGTGAGGACTCTTGGAGGGACTCTGACCAGGAGCCTTGAGTTGCTCCTTCCTGATCGCTGATACGGAAGCAGGAACCATTGAAGGGATCTGGTGTGAAAACGGGCCCAAGGAATAACAGAGATACATGAAACCAACTTGCCTAACAATTTTGACAAGTCTAACAGAGAAACCTTTTTTGCACGCCTAATAAGCTTAATAGATTTTTGAATGCTAAGGAGTCTTTCCGGGGACAGGAAAACCAGCTCCTGAACAGTGTCAATCACCGCTCTCAGATGGGTTAGCCGGGTAGAAGGGGAAAGGTGACTTTTTTTCCAATTTATCAGAAACCCGTGGTCCTGAAGGGCAGCAAGAGTGAGTTTGGTGTCTCTCTCTGCCTGATCTTTTGAGGAGGACTGGATGAGGATGTCATCCAGGTAGCAGTGGAGACGGACTGGGAGGGATCTAAGGTGGGCTGCCAGGGCCGCCAAGACCTTGGTGAAGGCCCTGGGAGCGGAAGACAGTCCAAAGGGAAGCGCGACATACTGGAAGTGTTGGTTGTTATAGGAGAAGCGTAGAAACTTGTAGTGAGAGGGTCGAATTGCGATGTGCAAGTACGCCTCTGAGAGGTCAATTGAAGTGAGCCAGTCCCCTCGTATTGATTGTAACGTGTGCATTTTGAATTTGCGGGGGCCAGAAAACGATTCAGTCTTTTAAAGTCTAAGATAGCCCTCCAACCCGCGGAGTGCTTGGGCACTACAAACAGATGGGAATAGAAACCTCGTCCTCATTGAGCGACGGGGACAGGTTGAATAGCCTTTATATCGAGGAGGTGACTGATGGCGGCGTCCATGAGGGCCCGCTTGGCAGGGTCTTTGGAGAGGGGGGAGGACATGAAGAAGTCATGAGGGGGGGGGGGGGACTGGAACTCAAGGGCAAGACCAAAATGGACCGTGTCCCTGACCCATTCATCAGAAGTAGAGGCCTCCCATCGGTTGGCGAAGTACTTGAGACGGCCACCGATGGGGAGGGAGAGGGTTAAGTTATCTGGAGCGCCGAAAGGGCCTGCTCCCAGATCCCCGGAAGGGCCTTTTATAGGAGCCACCCTTCTGGACCTCTCGGCGGACTCCTGGCCCGATCTTGTGATGGGGGCGGCGGTAGGAGGGAGATCTCTGGTATCTGGGGGAAAGGAGGTCTGGAAGGAGGAACGAAAGGATCCTCATCGAAAGGGGGGGGCTCTGGAGTCAGACCTCCGAAAAAGAGAGGGGAGGTATTTGCGCTTGTTACGACTCTCAACCAGCAAGGGATCAAGGACCGGACCAAATAATTTACCTCCTGAAATGGGAGTGGAAGCCAATTTCACCTTGTTTATAATTTCCGCTTGCCAGTGACGGAGCCAGAGCAAGCGGCGAGCTGTGACCTGCGAGGATATGGCTCTGGTGGAGAATTTCACAGCCTGATAAGTGGCGTCGGCCGAGAACTCGGCCGCGGCCGTGAGCTTCGCAATGTCCTGATGCGCCCTGAGATTGGATGCGGGGACATGTTGCTTTAGCTGATGGAGCCATCTGATTGAGGATCTGGTGAAGAAAGATGCGGCCGTGGCCGATCTAATGGCCCAGGCGTTGGATTGGTGGGCTCGGCGTAAGGCCAGCTCGGCTCGCTTGTCTTCTGGTTTCAGGGCCTCTAGAGCATCGCTAGGGGTCGAGGAAGAAGCCAAGCCCACGATGGGTTCATCAACCGTGGGGGGGTCTAACAGGAGAGAGAAGTCAGGGTCAAGGTTGAAAAAGCGTTTGTCCTGACTGGAGGGGGCTGGAGGCGCCCCTGTAGAGGCCAGTTGCTTGGAAACCAGATTGGAAAAGATAGGTGGGACCGGAATGACTTCGGTCTCTACTACTGGCTGACTAAAGATGGAGACATGCCCCCCCTGAGGCTGCGGGTTCAGGGGGGGGCTGGGAGATCAGGCCGGAGATATTTTTGGCCTTGAAAAGGATGGACCTGAACAGATGTGGCTTGAACAACCCCACAAAGGTGGGCTGGTCCGGGGTGAGGCCTTCATCCTCTGACATCTCCCCCTCCATTGGGTCTGCCCCCGAGAGGGGTTCGCTATAGATCATGGACCCCAAATCAAGGTCCTCCTCTTCCCCGAAATGAATCAGGTCCCCTTGATCGTGTTCCTGCTCCTCCTCCTCTACCCCATGAGAGAGAGGCAGTTCCCTCTGGGAGAGTACCTGACCATGTGAAGCATCCGATCTGGGGAGAGCTCTGACGGATGGAGCCTGGACTTCAGAGGCCGCAGGCCGAGGGGCTGGACCAGCCATCTGCTGGAGACCTTGCGCGATTCCCTGGCGGATGGCAAACTCCATCCAAGATCTCATTTTCTCAGGGATTTCGACCATGGAATCTTCCTCTGGTTCCACCTGGCGCAAGCCAGCAGCAGTGGGGGTGAAAGTAGCTTCAGGAGCTTGTCTGGGCACCGAGGCCGAAGATTGAGCAGGCGAGGGAGGAGGAGGGGGGGTTGGGTGGAGGTTGAGGGCGTGGCGGGGGGGAGGGCCAGAGGCACGGAGCCTGACTCTCTAGACCGCTTGTCTATTTCCCTCTCCAATGCCTTGTGGTGTCTGAGGGCATCCTTCTGTGAGGCTTTGGAGGTCTCCTGTGCCTGTTTGCGCAGGTAATGCTTTTTGGATTTGGCCTTCAGAGAAGGTCCACGTGAAGAATTGTCATCTGCCATCTGGAAAAAAAGCTGGGAAAAAATTATTTAAAGTTAGTAAGAGATGGTTGGTTCGTCTGATTGCAACCTACACCAAAGGCCGGGTATCACAATGGTTGTTTCACGCCCCCCTTTTAGTGAAAATTTTTTTGTTTATATATTTCATTGAATTTAATCATTAATCATTTTCTTTTTTTCTCCTTCCTTCTTCTTTTTTTTTTTTAATGGAATGAAATTGAGATATATGAAGAATTGGGCCTATTGCCCTTTCGGTTTCATTTGCTACTCTTATTAGTGCACTTTGAGTTGCTCCGGAAGGAGGGAGCAGCAGTTGTAAGTACAGATGGTAAATCAATCAGCCGAAACGAACACCAGGCCTGAGAAAAAATATGATGGCCTACAGCAGCTGCCTCCCCAGACGAAGACTGGGGGGTTGAAAAAAGCGCTGCTACCTCACCAGCTGAAAGGCAGCTGTGGAGCCAACGGACCTTGTGGAGGCTCAGGAACCCTCGAAAAGACCCTGAGGGAACGAGCAACGGCTTTAAGCAGTCCCTGGGGATCTGCCTAGTGAGACAATTTATCAACGCAGCCTGGTTGCACTGTTAGACAAGGCCCCAAAATGGCGGCCGGCCACGAGGCCGCGCCCAAAATGGCAGATGCCACGTGGTGCCCAAAATGGTGGCCGCGAGTTGCGAGAGGGGCTATCAGCGGCGGATACTCTCCCGGCATTGAGGAGGCCTATGAGGGCCCAAAAACGGGAGGAACAGGGGGTAGATAGATCTCCCCTGGTTAAGGGCATTCAGTGGGGGGGAAACAACCGATCGAGGCAGGAACGAAACAGCGCTCAGCGGTAGAGCGAACGAAGCGGTAGGCGAGGGGGGGCCCCCAGCAACGCGAAGTGCTGGAATTCTGCCCAAAAGGAAAGGATTAAGAACCCCCCCCCAGGAGGGGGGAACTCCCTTAGGGAGCTATAGACCCCAAGGCAACTGCGCAGGAATAACCAAATTAAAAGGTCCAACCTGGAGAAGAAATCCTAAGAGAAATCCTGAATCGGCCAAGAGCTCGAGAAAACACAGCCTGACTGTCACGAGGCTGAGCTAAAACTGGGGAACGCTACGAGGGACCACGTGATGGGGAGGAGCGTTCCTCAATTCAAGCTCAGCCTGTGAGAGCTGAGACTGGAGCACCTCCCACTCTGGATGCTCGCAGCAGCTCTATGGAGAACGAAGCCACACACGATCACAGTCTCCGGTCCACTACCGATGGAAGTGCCACTGGAAGTCTCGAGCACCCATGATTTCTCGAGGCAAGCCTGGTTGATTGTCCTCACTGTTAGGGCATTTCTCCTTAATTCCAGGCTGCTCCTCTCATTGATTAGTTTCCATCCATTGTTTCTTGCCTTGCCCTCTGGTGCTTTGGAGAATAATTTGACTCTCCTCTTCTTTGTGGGTTAGGGATCATTGTCTGTGTGTGAAACCACTGCACAGGTCAGGAATCCACACCACAGACGCAGCTTGGCAAAACAATCTGGCTTCAAATTGGCAAAGGAATAAGACATGGAAGTATTCTCTCCCCTTATTTATTCAACCAATATGAGGAAAGCTAGATTGGAGAAAAGTGAGTGTAGGTTTAAAATTGAGAGAAGAAACAAATAATTGATGCTACCCCATGACACTATTCTAATAGCTGGAAGATGCCAAATAGGTCTGCAAGTCTCGGCTAATAAAAATACATATTTCCCCCTATGTTCAGAGAGCTAAATGGGACTAAGATTAAATATAAAGACCAAAATAATCACAATAGGCACAGCGATCAGATTTAACAATGAAGATACTGAAGTGGTGGATACCTTCCATTTTTTAGTGCAAACTATCATTAGTAAAGGAACTAGGAGTTAAGAAAAACATCAGACCAGCCTTTGGTAGAGTAGCCACGAAGCCTTGGAAAAGATATTCAGTTGCTGGGATGTGTCAAAATTAAACAATGGAAGGAAAATGTGGACTTTGAAGAAGCAGGATGCTAACAATATTAATGTTTTTGAATTTTGATGTTGAAGTAAACTACTGAAAATACCATGTACTGTATATTCAAGGAATCAAGTACAGATCATTCAGTGACTCAGTTTTGAGTTATCACCTGAGGCACAAATGACCAAGCTCTCCTCCTAAAAACAGAGCATCATGGAGGAAATTTATCTCTGTGGTTGCTAAGAATCAACACTGACTTGATGACACATAATCATTCAGTCACCTCCCACATGAGCTGAGGAGGAGGAAGGAAATTATAAGAATAATGTTAAACAATCTATGACAAACCTTCTTAGTATGATTGAGGGTGGCTGGTTATGAGATGAGCTGATGGGTAAATGAGATTAAATGAGCCTCAGAGTTAGGGGAGGGGGAAACATTGAATGGCTGGGAAATAACAAGATTAGCTAAATGAAAATATTTTTCAAAACAGCAGCTGGCTTGCCTGAAGATTTGCAATATCTGTTCCGAGTAGTGCTTGTGGAACTGTTATTTTCCTGCTTCTGATTGCATTCTTTAACCTTGAAAGCATACGTCAAATTTGCAACATAATATGTTAGTAACCTTCTGGACAAGGTTGCCTTGTTCCATTCAGTAGAATGTGACAGTGGGATCCTGACAATCTTGTTTTCCATTTGTGCCCCCTTCCACCTCCTGTCATAGCTCGATTGCAAGAAAAACAAGAACAGTACAACCAGCTTCTCATTAGCAGCACTAGGAGTTAGGTGTCTAGAACCTTTTATATTACTACTACTTCTTAAGGGAAGAATTGCATCATTACCAAAGTTAGTACTTTAAATATGATAACTGGAAAGTACATATGCTGCTTTTTGCTAGTAATAGCAATAGCACTTAGACTTATATACTGCTTCATAGTGCTTTACAGCCCACCCTAAGCTGTTTAGAGTTAGCATATTGCACCCAATAAACTGGGTCCTCATTTTACGGACCTTGGAAGGATGAGTCAACCTTGTAAGGTGATCATTCTTATCTAGCTAACTCTTCTAGAGAATGCAGTTGATTTTGGGAGAGCTCATCTTTCCTTACCTCCAATTTTCATTGAATAAATTCTTTCTTAACTGAAGGAGACAGCAATGCTTAAGTCTACTACTTTCACAAGCACTCCTTTCCTCAGGGTGAAAGGAAAAAAGGTAATTTAGCTGAAAAATAAAACTGTTCCCCTTGGTCTTATGTAAGCAAAGAGTGACTATTTGGGAGCAATCAAAGCCTGATAAAGAATGACAGTTATTCTCAAAATAAGTCATTTTGTTGTTCTGCCTCTCAACTCCTGATATATAGTTGCCAAATCTCTACCCACAGTAACATTCTGGGCACACCTGAAAAGGGCAGTGGTTTCATTTGCCCTTTTAGTTATGCTTGCTAACTTGTATCTTCCTTAATAATACTCTTCAGCAGTGTATTCAAATACTGTGCATTTGGGAAAACCCAAAGGACATTTCAACATGAATAATTAATCAAGAACTTTGGGTGGTGGTAAAATGTCTGGGAGAGTCAGTTTGGTATGTCATCCGTCTGGGGACTGGGAGATTCTAATCCTGCTTTGAGCACAAAGCTAGCTGGGTGATTTGGGCCAATCAGTTTCTCTCAGCCCGAAGGAGGAGGCAATGGCAAACCACTTCTGAAGAAGTTTGCCATAAAACTGCAAAATAAAACAAAATTGCCCAGTTTCCAAGAATTAGACAAAATTTGAGTGGAAGAAAAAATATGTCTGATCAAATTGTGAAATTAGAAGTTTATTATAATCCATTCTGAAATTTTAAATATTCCAAATTCCTCTTATAGTACTTCAAATTAGTTAAAAAATCAGAAATTGATTTAGAAGATTATTAGCCCTCTTAGCTGATGAACAGAAATAAATAAATAACCCTTAATTTTCAAATTAGGATTATTACATTTAAAGGGATGAGGTGGCTCAGTGGCTAAGATGCTGAGCTTGTCGAACAGGAAGGTTGGCAGTTCAGCAGTTCGAATCCCTAGCACTGCTTAATGAAGTGAGCTCTCGTTACTTGTCCCAGCTTCTGCCAACCTCACAGTTTGAAAGCATGTAAAAAATGCAAGTAGAAAAATAGGGACCACTTTGGTGGGAAGGTAACAGCATTCTGTGCGCCTTTGGCATTTAGTCATGCCGGCCACATGACCATGGAGACATCTTCAGGCAGCGCTGGCTCTTTGGCTTTGTAATGGAGATGAGCACCGCCCCTTAGAGCCGTAAATGGCTAACACATATATGTGAGGGGAACCTTTACCTTTATACCTTTATTGTTAAAATAAGCGTCAAAATTATGTTTTCATTCCAACACATACTAAATATGCTTTACAGCTTTTCCTGCTGGAAATATAATTCTATTTTGACTAAAAAAGGACAAAGTTCCTGCCCAAGAGTCCCGGGAAAAACATAATAGCTTTCTAATGGTACCCCACTGTGTATTGTTTTTTTAAAAAATTTGATCACATTAAAATACATTTTGGATGGAAACTTGCCATGTTCTGAGCCAGAGAGAATTCCTAAAACCATTAGAACAGTCCTGTCTTTAAGTCATTTGCTGCAGCATAGCTGCTATATTGCAAATTGCTCAGAAAGCCTTGGGTCTACAATCATGTTTTTACATAATTAGCAGCTCCTGGATAGCCTACACATACATATACATACATACATACATACATACATTTTCTTAAGTTTTCGTGGGTAATTACGTGTGTGGTATTCAGCTTTCTTCGGGTATTTTCCCACATCATTATAGTTGTGCTTTTAAAGTTGTAGCAATGTTTCAGCAGAATCTCATCTGCCATCATCAGGCTTCTGTATTGTGTTCCTTTGTGAGTCAGACTTTTACAGTTGTTTCAGTTTTAAATTTGGGGCTAGCCTACTGCTGTGCCAGAATGGTTTTTTCTTCATGCTGATTGATTGGGAGTTTTGGAATTATTTCCAAATAATTGACAGTCTGGAAGCCTGCACTCACAAACAAAAAAATCTCCACACCACAAGCCAGGCAAACACCTGGGCACAAACAGATCCCTCCTGATACCTCCATCTTAAACACACCCCAACCAGGCACCCAGATGAAACCTATATAATATATATTAGCTACCAGGGAGAACTCCCATTGGTCCACTGATGTAACATCTTTGAAATGGAAGCAGATATTTCAGAAAAAAAGTTTGATGATTGTTATCTTTCCTACAGTTCCCATTTTCATTACCAAAAGTCACACATGTAAATCACTTTAATACCATTACTGTCACACTGAACTTTATCACAAGAACATGCAGTTCTGTGTCTTTCCTTTGTAGCTCAGAACTGGAATAACAATTTTTAACAGTCTCGTCCCCACCCCAAATGTAAGCATGCAGGAAGGTAACAGCATACCATGTTTTGCCTATGCTTTGTGCTTCGGCGTGATGTCATCCTGGCCACCTGACTGTGGAAATATCTCCAGATAACGCTGGCTCCTTGGCTGAAGAAACAGAAATGAGCATCGCCCCTAAAGTCAGTCATGATACCAGGGTAAAAACCTGCAGGAAGACCTTTACCTTACCATCTCCATCTCATCCTACCTGGTTCTTTTAGGCAGAGATCAATATTCCTCTACAATGAAAAATAGGCCATATAGTTTAAAACATAGAGGGAGATTCATTTTCATTGCTTCCTCAACTACACATTTATTATTAAAGGACACGATGGTACAAAGAAAAACCAGGATTTCCTCTAATAGTTTTAAGAGTATCAAAGGAATCAAAAGATTTTTTTCAGGCGATCTTTCTGGTACATTTCCTTTCCAAACTACTGTAATATGGAACTCTGACATTTTCTGCATTTAATTAATTAACCTTTAATATTTCTTTTTGGAGTCAACAATAAAAATGAAGGCATTCAGGTAAGTTGGGTGTGCACCTATCCTGTGAGAATGCCATTATTAACATTACATACCCTTAAAATATAAACCAGAGCTAAACCTGAAATATTTATTTGTTTATCTTATATATAGGCACATTTAAGATCAACACAAAGCACTTAAGGTGAGTGCTAAATATGATCGTTGTCTAATTGATCTCAGGGGAACTTTTCAGATGAGGTATGTTTCTAACTTCTACCTAAGCAACCAAAACAAAATCCTTGCTCAAAACAAGATGGGAGGAGAAAGAAATACTTTATCCAAGCTTACTACGCAATTCAGTACTTTAGTTAAAAAGCCTTTTCTTTTCCCCCTCACCCATCAATTTCTGCTATTCATTGGTTGTCTGGTTCTGAAAGTGAAAAGTGTTTGCAATGGTCTGTACATGAATCATATGGCAAGTACAAGCAGAGAGGAATGACACAGTAAACAGCAACATGTTTGGGAAAGCTAATTATGGATTTTCAAGACAAGCAGCCCTGAAGTCTTTGCTCGCAGTGCTACACAATTACATAACACATTCAAGATAGAAGACCATGTCACAAAATGTAGGGAATTGGAATTCAGTTATTAAGATGGTATCTACTCAAACAGTTGTGCTTACCAACCACCAGTGCTACTTCTCATTATCAGTATTTACAGCTCTCTAGAGCAAGGGTCCCCAACCCTCAGCCCGCTTGGACCCGGGCCATGCAAGTGGTGGATAAGTGCATGTGCACAACTCCACTTGCCCACTGCTTGCACAAATGGAGCTGCATGCACTCATGCACACACCTGGCCCTGACACAGAACCATCCCCTTCCCTCTCCCACCAGGCTGCCAAACTGTAAAGGTTGGGGACTGTTTCTCTAGATGCAGTCTGAAGTCCCACCTTGGCTGCTGCACACTAGTAAAGTTATCTTTCTAGTCTAGCATACTTGCAAGAGAACAGCAAACATTTCTGTACAAAAATATTTGTCAAGGATCTTTGGATACATCAATTGAGTTTCACAATTTGCAGTTCACTGCTGCTTACTGCCTACAACAATATTGGTATCTGAAACTCTAGGATAGAAGAAAATATCACATTTGGCCAAATTGATCCCCTACTGGGTCTTTCTTTGCCAATATTTTATTGTAGTTGTATGTAAAATATTCAGCCTAGGTGCCATATAGTAAGATAAAAATATACAGTGCTATTACCAATGGTGGGTCCATGACACTCAACTTTGCAGAATAAGGACAGCTGCTCTATTTTTAAAAAGTATTCTAAACAATAACAATATATAAAGCATGTATTGAATCTGTGACTGAATCAACAGTCCTCTCCACATTTACTTGGGAGAACGCAGAAACAAGTAGGATCTTGGAATAATAAATATTGCGTGTTTCAAAATTTGATTATCATTTCTGATGTTTTTTTAAAGCATAGCATAACTCAAAATGTTCCAAATAGAAACCATATGGTTTCTATTAGGGATCATTGCCTTAGACAACAAATTAAAATGCTCCTGAGTGTTGTCACTTACCAGTAAGTTCTTCATCAACATTTTATTTATACTTAGTCAGAGCAGCATACAAGATAACTCCATTACACTCTATTTATTTAATGTATATCAATAACTCCAATTATTTATAATTTCAAATATAACTTACATAGATAACTTCAATTAATATTTTAATAAAATCAATCCTTATAGGCAAGGTTGCCATATAGGACTTTGGTCAGAGTTATCTTTGTGTCTCAATGAACAATTCAAACTAGATCAAAAATATCTAGTGTGGGACATGTGGTTTCTTGCATCAAAGCCAATTCAATAGTACATAAAACTCCAAAAATGTTCTGTCTCTAGGAATTTTCCAGATTTTGATAAACAGATCATGTACCATATATTGTCTAATCAATTCATTGCACAACTCAATTGTGTACTCACTATTTTATGTTATGATAGAATAAGAAATCATATAATAAAAAAGCAGAAGTGATAAGCACATTTTAGAAAAGATTTGAAGTTTTTACCTGTTTTCAAATTTTAAATGTTTTATTAGTTACCAAAATGTTACTTCTATAGATTTGATCAGCTGACACAAGAAGCAAGATACTGTAGTTACTTTCATAAACTAAAATATATTTGGAGTGCAATCTTATTTTGCTTATGCAGACATGAGTCCACTGAGACTTATATTCATATTCAATGGACAGCAGCCTTTAAATGAATATAGGGTTGCTATCTGAGGATATTTTATTTTTGCTTAATTAACCCAAAGAAAACTAGGAAACAATAAAAGTAATTTTGTTCTATGTATATCGTTTGGTAAATGGTTCATTCTAAAATCTGTACCTAAATGTGATATCTTTTCTAGTATTTTTATCATAACATCAGAATAACAGATGCTGTATATTTATTTTATGTCTGTAAGACCTTAAACAGTATAGCCAGTATTTGGAGAACACTATTTTGGCCTGAACTAGAACAGAAACATTTTTGGCAGCACTTTTGTACCAACAGAATGAAATTTCCAGTGCGAAGTATCATTCAGTGCTACCTTTTAAATCTAGTTTGCTTCTGCAAAGCATATTCATTTGATTTCCATTCTGCTTTTCATTCAGGGATCAAAAGTGCTCTCCCCTCCCATTTTCCCCACAACCGCCCTAGGAATATGATAAAAACATAAAAATTAGAGTTGTCATTTTGTTTTCTTTATGCAATAGAGCAAGCCCTTACAGAGCTCTGATATGTGGAAGTTTCATTTTTTTAAACTGCTCTGTTAGTCAAAAGCAGTTGCCAAGCACTGAAGTATTTTGAATTTTCTGGGCATATTATAGAAACACCGCAATGTACACAAATTACTTTTTTTTCAAATTCAAAAACAATTTTATTTAACATTTCGCATTTGAACACATTTAAAATAGCATACTCTTTTATTTAAATATGAGTGACAGTGCTTTACAAATGTTTCTTAAATATTTTTAAGAAAATATTTTGGTCTTCCATTTAAACAATAAATACAGGCACTTCTACATATACAAAGACAGCAAATGCTGTTTGAATTGTCAGATATAACACATATGAAGATATAGCAACATAGTGATTTGAGACTTTTAGAATCTATTTCTTCTGAAGTAGACTCAATAACCTTAAGGATTTTTTTTAAATTGGTACCTCAATTATCACCATTTTCATGAGATTCTCACTGACATTAAATTTGACCTTTTAAATGCACAGTCCCATATTAGAGATGTTTCTACCATCATCAACTAAAATATTATTCAGTGAACTGATAAAGCAATTTGGACTCGAAGGAGGGAAACTAAGCTGCAAAACCCCCCCTTTAATTATGGTATTATTTAAGTTATTATGGAACTTAAGTTGGGAAAATAAAGAGTCTGAGCTAATTTCTCATCTCAAAAAAGATGATGGAATCTATCATAACTTAATTACAGTATCAGACTAAGATTTATTGAATATAATTTGACTAATCAATCTTTAAAATTACGTTCATCACAACTTTGGAAAGCTTTAATTTTTCAAAATCTTAGGACAGAACTATAATGAGAATATTTTCATGCCATATTTTCTGATGTGCACACTTGTGGTTGTAATCTCACTTTTAGAAGTACTAGACAATGTTACTAGCTAATTTTGGTTTACAAAACAAGCCACCAATTTAAGATAGTATGCTTACCATTTAGCCAAAAAATTTAAACTGAAATTTAGGAATAATTTTTGGACACATACATATTTAACAACTTAACTGTGGATCTTGCAAGTTCGTCCAGATTTTAATCATTTCTTGAGGATTCCGGTTGTGGACTAACATTAGGTTTGTATAGGAGCAAATATTGCCCCTTTGTTTCTCTTCAATGTCAAATGTTTTGAAGCCTTTGTGTTTTTCTGGAGAAAGCCCAAGTCTCTGAAGGCACATGCCAATGTACACATCATCGATAGGATAAAGAAGGACTTGGTCAGATATGTTAGCTAATCTTAATGCCAGATCACCAGAATAAAGAAATCCGCCACCTCCTGCGTATGGAGGATAAGAACCTTCATAAATACTGTGTGGGATATAGTATTTCACATTGGTATCACGATGAGGTCCAGCATCACGGATAACATCACCTACGAACAAGTCTTTGGCTTTTTCTTTAGTTAAACTCTTCAAGTAATCCAGGATCTGATGGGTATTCACAAAAACATCATCATCTCCCTTGAAAATAAACTGAGCTTCTGGGCAAGTGTTACTGACCCATTTTAGAAACAGTACCTCTTTCAGAGTCAAGTTGAAGAAAGTATCTCTGTAGTTCCACAGAAGTATGTCTTGGTGGGTTTCGCTCTCAAATTTCAACATACCTGACAGATTGGGATAGTTATCTTCAGGAGGAATTTGACCTAATAGGAAAACTCTCACAACAGTTATGTCTCCTAATTTAATTTCCTTCCCCCAAGATTCCCGGATTGCTTGCCTTCTATCAAAATGTGGTATGAGTGATTTAATAGCCAGAAGCAAAAAAGGTTTATGCTTGCACTTGTGTGGCTGATCTACTAATAATGAATAATTTCTACATCTTAAATAATGAAAAAAGTCTTTAAACCTATCTGGTAAGTCTTCAAAATCTTTAAGATCTGAGGATATAGATGGATCAGGATCACAGGAGTTCAAAAAGCTATTATTGGAAGATAGCCTTTCTTCCACAGTCATATTGAAAAGCAATGCAAAAATAGGATTGTATAAGTGTTCCAACTTCTGTTGCTGTTTATTCCAATATGCCTTGTGAGGAATATACTTTCTCCAAAATCTGCTCCTTGGGAGTATAACTTGTCGTTTTGAATTTTTCTCTTGGCCACTATTTTTTGAGACTTCCACAATGACGTATATAAAGAAATTTACCATCATCAGAATTCCCAGCAATTTTAATCTTCTGCGTCCAACAATCATGTCTCATATCTGGAAAACATTTAAATCAGAAAAATACTTATTAATATAACAAGATTTGCATAGATAGTAACATAGTAGAATAAAAAGCTTGGCAAATTGAGATCTCATCTTCCAACAGAATATTTATTTAATATTTCAACAGAATATTCCTCATTTAGCAACTACCTCATTTAGCATTTGCAGTTATAACAGCGATGAAAAAGTAACTGGCTGGAAAGCAAAGAAAGCTCAAGTAAGCACAGGGGTGGTTTCACTGCCTCCTCACTTAATAACCAAGTTGCTAATCCCAATTGTGGTCACTAATCAAGGACTACCTGTATTCCACAATACAAAAAAGTCAGTGGAAGTCTATGAACAAAAGAATTGAGATCACTTAAGATCCCTCCCTGCAAGAAACATGCTCATGTAAAAGAGAAAAGCTAGCTACTAAACAGTTTTAAGCAATTTAAAAATCGGCTTGGCCCACCATTTTTCTCTCACTAATAAGGCATATTACATGCTCAAAAATCCTGGAATTGGTTATGGAGCAAAAATCAGTTTACATAAAATTAATTTTAACTGTAACATTGGACCATGTTTCAGTGCTGAAAGGCTTCACTTCTCTCCCCACCCACCCCCGAAAGCCACAATGAACAGGACAGTATCATCAATACTGTCGGTAGATACGCAAGCTTCGAAAATATCCAGAAAATTCTTCCCCAAAGAATAACTTAATGTTTTTAAAAGCTGTAAATTTTAAGATATGATTTGCAGTTGAATTTCAGCAGTGAGAATAGGAGAGGCTCTGGAAGCTGTCAAAATGGTTCAGACATCAGAGGGGATCTAATTCATTCATGTGATGTACGGTAGGAGTTTATTTATCTTTATACTTCTATAACACTATTCATTTGAGGTTTAAAATGCAATCCTTCCAGTTTAAAATTCTATCAATTAAAAAAGGAATTAGGATACTACCCACATTCCAAAACTGAAAACAGTTCAAACTAGCAGCATAGCTAAAATACTAGTGTGTGATTATTAGTAGAGTTTTATGTAACATGGAAGGGATTTTGAAAAACAAGTCTTGAATTATGCTAATTATCAGTTATATTTTTTAAAACAAAAATATTTATGATCTGCCTTCTAGGTAAGACCATTTAAGAGAAACTCAAATTCAACATAACACAGAAAGACCAATAGCAAATGTATAATCTTTCTTTGATACTAAGACAGATATTTAATTGTGTAATAGTTAGAGCTCCTCACAAAACCAACTCCCAATCTAGAAATGAAAATGGAGGCTGTCGTGGAATCGTTCTCTTGCTCTCACAAGTAAACTTCTGAAATACAAAATAAATCTTTTAATATAGCATATTCATTTTACATACTTTTCTCCTGTACATAAAACCAAATGTAAACGAGAAAAGTTAGTAGGAATTCTCTAACACTGGTTGGTAACTGGTTGGTCCTAAGTGTCAATTTCACTTTACTGGCCTCTATCCAGCCCATTAAAAAGTCTGATAAACCCCTGAATTATTTCCCTAACTCTGATTGCAAGAAGAGGCATAGGTGTCATTCCACAATCAATCTAAACTTCAGCTTGCCACAATTCTGGTTCCAATGAATATGAAACCATGCTATACATAGAGAGCATTATCAGCCCAAGTGCATTCCACAGCTCAAGATGGATTTAACCTCAGCAGTATTTGCCGAGCATCTCCATTCTCAGAATAGAAAGGTAGCTTTCTATAATCTATGCTTTCATAGATTCTATAATCTTCTATAATCTATGCTTTCATTGTCTGTAATTCTGAAAGCTAAGGTACCTTCAACTATAGGAAGAAGTAACAATGCATGAAAACAATTTTCTACTTTCTTCTTCTAAAAAAACTGGGAATAAACTGCCACTGGCTTTAATTAAGAGTTGCTTCAATACCATTCTAATTCTAATGGCAGACAGTGAAGAGCAAGGCTCTTCAAAATTGGCAAGTTTAAGACTTTGGACTTCAACTCCCAGAATTCCTCCATTACTGGAAGAGGAATTCTGGGAGTTGAAGTCCACAAGCTGTCAAGTTTGAAGAGGAACTAAAATGTCTCTTGATGAGGGTGAAAGAGAAAAGTGCAAAAGCTGGCTTGAAACTCAACATTAAAAAAGACCATGTCATCTGATTCCATCATTTCCTAGCAAATAGAAGGGAAGAAATGGAAGTGGTGATAGATTTTATTCTCTTGGGCTCCAAGATCACTGCAGACAGTGACTTCAGCCATGATATTAAAAGATGCCTGCTCCTTGAGAGAAAAGCTATGGCAAATCTAGACAGCATATTAAAAACGAAGACATCAGCTTGCTAACAAAGATGTCAGTGTAGTCAAAGCTATGGTTTTCCCACTAGTAATGTATGACTGCAAGATTTTGACTATAAGGAAGGCTGAGCACCTAAGAATTGATGCTTTTGAATTGTGATGTTGAAGAAGACTCTTGAGAGTCCCTTAGACTGCAAGGAGATCAAATCGGTCAACTCTAAAGAAAATAAACCCTGACTGTTCTTTGGAAGGAATAGAACTGAAATTGAAGCTCAAATACTATAGCCACATAATGAGAAGGAAAGACTCACTGGAAGACCCTGTTCTTGGGAATGAAGGCAAAAGGAGAAAAGAACGGCAAAGGATGAGATGATTAGATACATAAACTTAGTCAAACTCTGCAAGACAGTGCAGGCCAGGAAGGCTGGCATGCTGTGGTCACAAAGAGACATACACGGCCTAGCAACTGAACAACAAATCAATACCATTTCATAATTATTTTTAGTAGAAACGAATTGAAGTTTTGCTCTAAAAAAACCAATTTCTTCAAAACCACTTCATGATGTTTAGATTAGAACATTTTAAGCTGTAGAAGGATTAGTTTGTAAACAATACATCTTACACTGATTATAACATAATTACATAACAAATCAACTACCTAGAGTATCAACAAAGTTATCAACTTTAATCAATACCCACAAGTTTCAGCTCAAATCTCTTCAGTCATTTCTGCTGGTTCAGCAAATACAAAATCCTTTGGCACAAGCAAGGCATTCTTTTTGAAAAGAAATAGGAATTGCTATTCTCTCAGCAGTGGGGAAAGACAGAAAAAAAGGATTTGTGCTGCTTTTTCTTTTTTGTTAAAACCTCATGATGATTTTAATAAGATAAAAACATTGGCATTCCAAGAAGAAAATAGTGACAGATTTCTCCTGCTGCTTCTCATTCCTCAAATTTCAAACTTTTTAACATTTTTTGTAACGAATTAAATTTTACGATAATATTCTATGCATACCTGTATAAATATATATCTCACTCCCAAATTCTATGGTTAAAATGCTTTGTTTGCACTGAACATTTGGAGGAAGAGAGGAGAAAAAATTGTTAGGTCTTCCTTTTGAGGGTGAGGTACACTGGAAACTTACTTATTTATTATTTGCGGGCTCTTACATACTTTCCTTGCAGAATTCTTTTCATTATCCATTATAAATGTTAAGGTACAATAATATTCAAAGAATTTTCCTTACCACAAGATACCTATAATTATTTTTGTTTCTTGATCTTAACTCAAAAATTATGACAAACTCTGCCCTTACCAAGTACCCAATTATTACCTCTTCCCAAACTATTTTATTTATGATATTTATTAATATCTGAAGCGTTGGCACAGGGAAAAGGGGATCGATTTATTCTCCAAGGCACCGGAAGGCAGGACAAGAAGCAATGGGAGAAAGCTCATCAGAGGGAGATGTATTCTGGAACTAAGGAGGAATTTCCTGATAGTGAGAGCAATTTATTATGGAACAGTTTGTCTCCTAGATTTGTGGGTGCTCCATCACTGGAGATTTTCAAGAAAATATTGGAGAACCATTTCTCCAAGATAGTGTAAGGGCTACTGCCTTGAGCAGGGGGTTGGATTAGAAGACTTCAAAGTCCCTTCCACCCTATGATTCTATTTTTAAAAGCCACTGGCTCATCACACAAGCATAACCTATCAGTTTATTGTTGATTATGCTTCTTAAAATTCCATAATGCAGAAATATATTAAACATGATACTTGGGACTGCGGGATAACATTCATATTTAAAAGGCTAATTCAATGGTTGGGAAACTTCATCTGAAAGTAACTGCAGGACCTGTACACTTCAGAATTTAATTGAGATACTCAATAAGTTTTACAGAAGTCAGAAAAATGAAACTTCATTGCCTTGGTCCATTCGCATGCTATGCTTAAATGTCAGGTTAACAATAAAATTCTGTCCTCTTGGATAGAACATATTTTTCAATCTCACTATAGGAGGAAACTGAGGAACTGAAGAAAAGTATGAAATTTCTGCATTGTATTGCTGATTTCAAAAGCTGCAGGATATTCTGGATTATAAATATGTTAAATATTTATAAAATATATCTTTAATAGGAAATTTAAAATTTGAATTTGAACTGAAAACTTAACGTTTTCTTAAAATTAGGAACTTCCAGTTTGAAGGTACCAAGCAAACTAGTTCTAATTCTATGTCCCCATAAAAATAGTACATTTTTCAACTTATTTCAACTGGATAACTAGTTGTTTGATTCTCTTTTCTGAATTCGTTTTAATCTTTTGCTCAACTTAAAAAACAGCATGCTAATTCAAATATTCTTTGATTATATACTGTGCACATTGCTCAGTTATCCAACTTGGCTTTGGCTGCTTACAGGAACAGTTGAAGAAGAGATTCAGAACCTCCTTTTGACATTTGTCTAGCAGACCTGTGAATTGGGATTTTGATTTTCTCCTAATATGTTGTGGTTTGCTTTTGCCTTTTGTTTAGCTTTTCTCTCTGATAGGAGGAGCCATAAATTGTTTAAGATAAACTTCTTTCTCATATGCTGTCTAGCCTGGAATAAAGCCTAGCTTAATATGTTTTCATAAATAAATTCTTGACTGTAGAATCATTCATTACGCACACTAACATTTTATTCATGTCTGCCTAAAATTTACATTATAACTGATTGATGATGAAATCATTTCATAAAATTTCATTACTCTTTGAAATAAATAAATAAATCCAACCAGCCCAATTATATTGGGAGCTCAGTTAAGAACTAATTGTTTCTCAAGAGGTTTCTATTCTACTTTTTCCATACCTGAATATACTATAAAGCAATGTTTCATTTTATTCAACCATCTTACTGCATTCAAACACTTCAACACTTCATAATCTATTATTAACAACAGTAGCACTGTAGGTTTAGCAGCAGTGTGTATTTTACAATATGCAAACTCATAAGTAAACAGTGTCTGACTTTAAAGTCATGGTAAATAGCTTGCTCAACAAGTTAACTAAGAATGTTTCTGTTTGGCTTTGTGCTAATTCAGTCATTGTGCTTCGAAAATAATAGTTTGGGGCTGTGGTTTTTGAGGTTTGGGTGTCTTAGAAATTTTGGGTGTTCTCCTGAGCTCTTTGCTAAATATTTATTCAGTAAGTCATGCTTAATATCACTGAAGAACAATTACTTTGACAATATAAGGCCCAGAACTATTTTCAAGGCAGTGACATACAAAAAGAAGCTTGGCATTTTTATTTAACTTCCTTTTTTCATTTGTTAAGCTTATATTTCACTTTACATCATTTTTTTCACCTCTGACAATAGGCATGAAAAGAATCTTCATTTATTCGTAACATGATGCTGAACTTCAGTGATGTAATTTCTGATTTCAAAGGTTGCCTACAGTATCTAGACTAATTAGTTAGGCTTATTACTAATAAAAGTAGCCTCAGTAAATTTTTAAGTTCTATTTATATGGATTCTTCATATTCTGTAACCATTAAATGGTTTCTAAATTGGAGGGAAATATACTAGCTAATTGTTCAATGTGTGAAGCTAAGCTCCACCTCCTTTCAACCCCAGCATGGAGATAAGAGGGAAAATGGAGGGAAAATGAACTTCTGTAAATGTTTCTTACAGGAGTCTGTCCTGTGACTGAAAATTGTTCCTTACTGCTGTTTTGGTTTCAAAGAAAATCCAGATTGTGCCTAATGTCAACAATAGCCTTTCAATAACAGAGGCAAAGAATCAAGACACATGAAATGTTAATTAATACCTTTATAATGCCTTGGTAAGATCACTTGGAATACTGCATCCAGTTTTGGCCGCCACAATATATAAAAAATGTGACTCTAGAAAGCGAGCAACAAAGATGATTAGGGGAGTGGAGGCAAAAACATAATAACGGTTGCAGGAATACGTCAAGTTTAATGAAAAGAAGAACTAGGGACATGATAGTAGTGCTCCAATATCTCAGGGGCTGCCACAAAGAAGAGGGAGTCAAGCTATTCCCCAAAGCACTTGAGGGCAGGACAAGAAGCAACGGGTGGAAACTAATCCAGGAGAGAAGCAACTTAGAACTAAGGAGAAATTTCCTGACAGATCAATCAAGCAGTGGAACGGTTTGCCTTCAAAAGTTGTGGGTGCTCCCAACACTGGAGGTTTTTAAGAAATGACTGGACAACCATTTCTCAGAAATGGGACAGGATCTCCTGCTTGAGCAGGGGGTTGGACTAGAAGACCTCGAAGGTCCCTTCCAACTCTATTATTCTGTGAATGTAAAGTCAGTCTGTACTGTAGGAATGAGGTTTTTTTTCTTTTCTTAACACAGTGGTGCCTATATTTAAAACTGGTGGTTTCAAGTTACACCTTTTTTTTTCTTAATCAAAAAATAACATGCCAGAATATGACTAGAAAGAATACTTGATCCAACTCAGAGCCAAACAGTTTTCATTCATTAGCTGGGTTGACTCTATAGTTATACAGGATGGTCTGATGTGGTCTAAAAGTGTGAGAAAGCCTTATGACCTCCAAGTCTTAAGATGTTCTTGCTTGTGATGATAAGAAATCAAGAGTTTATCAAAAAATCTCAGGGGATTTTCTTAGGGCAAGAATTATCAGGTTCAACTCTAAGCCGTGCTCTAGGAGAAATGAGGATCGAGCAAAAGACATAAACAGGCTTTTCAACTGTTGTTTGTTTATTCGCATCCAGCTTCTTTCAGAAACTGAGGCAGCGTACACAGTGTTCCTTCCTCTGTTTATTTTTTTACCCCATCCAACAACAACCTGAAAAGGTAACAGGGCTGAGAGAACATGGCCGACCAAATAACACCCAGGGAGCATCGGATACTGAAAGAAAAGAGAAGCCAAACCCAGGTCTCTCGGCTTCTGGTCCAACAACTTCTGCCCTATTCCTGGCAACTTTTAAAATAGCTTCAGCATTTATACCTCTGCATTCCTCTAAGGCGGCATTCTTTTTTGGGGGGGGTTGTTTAAAATGTACAAAATGTCTCTCAGACCTGTTTGTGATTTCCCAATCCTGAGGTACTTGGATAGGCCTCAGCCTCTAGCAGTCTTGAAGAAAAGGCCCTGCTGGTATGAAGGCAGCAGCCAGGAATTTCTCTATTTCCTCCTCTTTACAGTCGCCTCAATTGCCTCCCCCCCCATCATCAGAGTCCCCATAAAACTCTCCTTAGGCCAGAAGCTTGTCTTTCCCTACAGCAGGTCCTAAGGGCCATAAAGCCTCCCCCCCACCACCCCCACTTTCAACAGAGCCTATAGGTGGCGAAGCTGCCCAGGCAGGGGAAAGGTTTGAGATCCTCTCTAGGATGCTTGAAGGCATCTCCTCATTCTACTTTTAAATTAAAAGAACAATCTCCTCAATCATCTTTGTTTCCAAGAACGTTCTGGACCCCAAATAGGTGTTCTGATGGGGGGCGGGGGGCAAATGTGATGCTGAACCACAGAGCTTTGGGCACCAATCCCAAATCAGGGCAGTTTTAACAAATCACATGGGGTGCAAGAAAGGATTACAGGGAGCAGTTTGAGCAATAACCCTTCTCTTCAAGACAGTTGGAGCATCCATGGCTTGCTCTCAAAATGAACTGATTAGCTCCCCGCAACAACTGGAAACATTAAATACAAGCTGTGCAATTCTGTCATTATGGCAAATCAATAAATGAAGTTACGGGTTTCCTGAAAATATTGGACAGAAAGTATATCTGCAAAAATATATTTTCAACTAATTTAATTTAACATCTTTTTCAACACTGACAATCATTTCATCTTGTTATTTCTATGGTAGAAGTAGATCTACATGCATATATACCTGTGACCAATTCAACAAATGATCACATGTTTCTGATGTGGGATAGTATTTCGTCTCCAAAAATGCAAAAGGGTACCATTAAAGCACTAAAGTTAGAGCTCACTTTTACAAAAATAAGGATCATATGGTCCATGAAAAATCATCTTGTACTTATGGGAATGCTCTCTCGGCTTCAGAGTTATGAAAACAGAACTACATATTCATTTCAACATATATAATGTGGACAGAAACTGTTGACAAGAAAATCTAACTGTAATATCCTACAGTTGATTCAAGCTAAGAAGTTTAATATGGTTAGATTGGGTCACAGATCCATTTAATTCACTGTTCTATATCACACAGTGACATCTGAATAAATAGGAGAAGTGAACGTTGGTCTGGAGACAGATAATCACTATTAGCAACACCACCCCTTCCCTAATTGCTTCCCAACGAACAATACTGAAGAATTATGTTTATGATTCAGAAGATAATGAACAAGTAGTCACTCAGGGCCTGATCTTCCATGAACCTGTCCAATCCCCCCTTAAACCAATCCAAATTGTTAGCTTGCTAACTACAAATTCTAACGAGGTATTGTTGAA
The DNA here is from genome assembly GCF_049901715.1 of Pseudonaja textilis. Classification (NCBI taxonomy): domain Eukaryota; kingdom Metazoa; phylum Chordata; class Lepidosauria; order Squamata; family Elapidae; genus Pseudonaja; species Pseudonaja textilis. The sequence continues at coordinate 154,397,913 of NC_141990.1, forward strand.
AAGACATTTTCTTTCATTGGACTAGAATCTTCATTTACCCAGCTTCTAAAATTGTGACAAAGAAAAAAATATTATCAGTCTCCTTGTGACCCCTTCTAAAATATAACATTTCCTTATCTTTCTTTGTTACAAATCGAAGAGGCCCAATTGCTGTAGTGTTTCTTGATAGTGGAGTTACTTGAGCCTCCTAATCTTTCTAATCAACCCTTTTCGATTATTTTCAAGTTATAACACTTATTTAAAGTACAGTTACGGGAATTGTATATAACACATTTAGCTTATTTGTGTAACAGCATTATTTTATCAACAGTTCTATTTTTAACTCCCTAATTATAGTAAGCATGGCTTTTACCTTTTTATTTTTACAACAAGTGGTGTGATTGACATTGTTCCTAAGCTTCCATAATAACTGTAAGATTTCTCTTCAGAAATTACTTATGTGATTTTACATAGTGTATTTGCTTACATATTAAGAAAACCAAATACAGAAAGGAATTATGTTTGGCTTTCTGTTCTCCCAAAGAAAACAAATTTAAATGTTTTGAACTACCTCAATTTATAGCCATGACTGGAATTGGAATTTTTATGAAAATTGTGAACTTAAAAATTCATTATTAAATTACCTAATGGTTTGAGACTCTGAGTGGCTTACAAAATGATAAAATATGCAAATATAAGAACAATTAGAAACATAAAGATTATATATTTTTTTAAAAATGTAACAAATTAAAAACTGACAATGGTATCTTCTATTATTTCACCAACCACCTCTAGCCAAGTGAGCTTCTCCTTCAGGACTCCAAGCCACTATAGCAAGGTCTTAAGGCTTTCCTGAAGGCTAACTGAGAGGGGACGGATCTCACCTCCTTTAACAGGATGTTCCAAAGGGCTGGAGACGTGGCAGAAAAGGCTCTTCTTCTGGGCCCCATCAGCTGAAATTCCTTGGTGGTTGTAAATCAAGGCACCCATGTGACCATACCCAATCGTATGTCATCAGTCATTACGACAGTCATCAGTCTGAATCCATTCTCCAGAATGGGCATTTTTTGCCAGAAACCAGTTTAAAATGTCACAAATCATGGTCATGTGACTGCAGAACACTACAACCATATGTAAATGGGAACCTTTTACCAAGCACCTGAAATGTGGTTGGTCATGTGACTGTGGTGGCGGCTGGGTGTGTGTGTGCGAAGACACATATTTTATGCCAGAAGTGCTCTACAGGTTGTAAAATTTCCTTCCTGAAGTTGTCATTAAATGACCACTTGTAAATTGAGAATTACCTGTATGGATCACTCATCCAGCAACCAGAAGTTACAGTAGTGTTCAGCTGAACAATGAGATGACTGGTTCTTAAAGTTGCAATTGTTGCAGCATCCTATGGTCATATTGTTTTGGGCGCTCGGCAACGGATGTACGCTTATGATGGTTGCAGCATCCTGCAGTCACATGATTGCCATTAACAACATTAACAACTAGCTTCCAACAAGCAAAGCCAATGGGGAAGTTCGCAGGAAGTCACAAATGGCAATGTGATATTGTGCTTAATGATCCATGGTGATTCATTTAATGACTGCAGCTGTGATTGCTATTGTAAGTTGGGCATGGTCATGTGATTTATCAATTTATGACATTACTTAGTGATGGAGTTGCTGGTCCCAACTGCAGTGAAAACTACCTGTATTCTCCTGAGTAAGAATCACCAGGATTGCAAATGTGGCCAATTGTGCATTACATCCATGTCCCCCTTGGCTCTTTCCAGAAATCTAAATGAATCTTGTTTCTAGGACTTGACAATTATCTTGAAAACTTACCAAGGTACCTTGCCCACACAACTTATACCTAGCATAATTAATTAAAGATACTCCAAATCTTTCTCATATTTGCTCCCTCCCTCCTTGGATTCAATGATGTATAGGTAGTCTTTGGTTAATAATAGCAACTGAGTCTGCTGTTAAACAACGTGGTGATAAGACCGTGCTGTTTAGGAATGGCCTTTCCAGCAGTTCTAGTTGCCTTTAAGCATATCACATGACACCATTAAGCCCAATTTCATGTGGTTGCCATTCGTGATCTCCTGCCAGCTTCCCTATTGACTTCCCTATTGAATCCAGCAAGTGACAACCCATGTGACTGTAGGATACTGTGATAGACAGAACAAGTACTGATCTTAAGTACCAGTGATTTAGTACTGTCATAAGTCCAAACAATTGTTGAATGAATGGTCATTGAGGCCACCTGTAATCTCGAATAGCCCTTTCCATTCTTAATTGTCTTGCTATCTTCTCTATGATTTCATCAGAATTGGTCAATTTCTGTCTAAATCATTGCAATGTGCTCTGAAGCTACGGTTGGTCCAGAACACAGCAATGTAAGTACCGTATTTTTCCCATTTATAAGATGCCCCCATGTATAGGATGCCTCCCCCTCTTCTTACCCAAAATTCAGAAATCAGACAAAAACTGCCTCAGGCAACGGTGGTGGGGCCTGCGCATAAGGCGGCAGCCCAGGGGTAAAGTGGGAAGGGTGCTGAAGTGAGCTGGCATCCTGCCTGCAGCACCCATGCAAGCTGCCCCTTCCCAGCCAGAGCTGGAATGCCGCTGTGTTTAACTACTGGCAGATGCTGGCCTTCCCTCCAGTGGGCCTAGGAGAGATGGGCTTGTTTCAGTGCCTGTCACCCAGATGCCCTCGCTTCCTCCAAGCATTTCTTTGCCTACCCAAATTTCCAACTCTGTCACGTTTCTCGTCATCATGTGCCAGGAAACAAAAGTTTATGGGACTAAAAAAAAACAATCAATTCCAACTTTGCGAGATCATTTTTTTGTGAGAAGTTGGAATTGACTGAACTTTTTTTTTTAATCCAACAAACTTGTTTCCCTGCACAATGGCGAGAAATGCGACAGAGAAATGCGACAGAGCTGGAAATCAGGTAGACAAAAGGAATACTCAGGAGAAGTAAGGGCATCTGGATGGTGGTGGGTGGGCAAGCTCCGCAGCGCTGGCATTGCAATGGAGAAATGGGAAACAGAACAGCTGGTGCAAGGGAAGGAGAAGGCCAATTTCCCTCTTTCTTCTCCCTGCTCCTCCTCCCCCCCTTGTGCCGGCTGCTCCATTTCCCATTTCTCCATTGCAACACAAGGGCCCAGGATCCACCTTGATAGTGTGTGTGTGTGCGTGTGTGTGGTAATTTAACAACCGGTTTTCCCATTGCAGGAGGCTCGTCCCACATCTATGGTGGAGTTGGAAGACGGGGATGGGCCACGCCTCCCATGACAGGCAGCCTGACCCTGGGCGAACGGCAATTGTTCTCGCCCCTCCATTTTCAGGTAAATATTTTTAAGACAAACATCTTCTACACGGAAAAATACAGTATTTACGAGGTACACCATGTCACATTTCTACATTGTTAACTCCCAGTGGGCTTCCAGGTGCAAGTTACTGATTATCATTTATGAAGCCCTCCATGATATAGGATGGGCTGGTTTATCTGCAGGACCCATTATCTACAAGAGCTGACAGGGTAGGCATGGTTTAGGTCCCATCTATCAAACAGTGACATCTGATGGGGCCCAGGAAGCGTGGCTTCTTTTTTGCAGTATTTGTTCTATGGAATAAAACACTATCATCCCAAGATTTGGATGGTCCCAACTCTGTTGATCATTTGTAAGGCGTTGAAGACCAGGTTCTTCAAGATGCTGGCTGTCAGGGATGAGATGATGCAGTTTATGAGTCACTCCAAGCACAATGTGATGTTATTAAATTCTTTTTAACTGCTTTTTAGCTGCTCAGGATCTCATGTGAATGGGCACCATTTAAACTGAATAAATAAACCAAGCTCATCCTTCCATCCCTATCGTATTGAAAGTCATGCCTCAATGGCCCTATTTATGCATTTGATAGCAACCTGAGTATTCAAAACATCTAGAGATAGAGCTGTACGTGCTGATCTGCCCGCTAAATTCTGTATGTATTCCAGTCTGTATGTTGTCATTCTCAAGCCATCCCATGTTGACCAGGGGGACCTGAACAATCCCCGACTGTGGAGGAAATGTATATTAAGTTAGATTCTCACATTTTATTACAGTGTATTCCTTATGGCTTTGACTTTAACTAATGCATTCACAATGAACGCTTAAAACATTCAGAATTCTGATTAAACAAAAAAAAAAAAAGTAAATACTTTCCCCACCCTCAGAAACAGCTTAAAAAGTAGAGTGGAATCAATGTTAAGTTTATGATGTTGAATATAGTCATACGCATCTAATTTTAGTTTCATTTTTAGTCCATGCCATTAAAAATGCATGACTTCAACTGTTATATTGGAACTGATATGAATCAATTTTGTCAGGATTTGTTTTTTAAAAACGAAAGCTTTCTAAACATTTCAAAATGATAATCTACCTTTAAACTCCCATTCCTGCATTTGAATATACAAATACTTCAAGCTACCTGTATATACATTTGGACTATCATTCAGATTTGGAACATTATAGTATCTACCATTCACTCATTTTACTGTGCCCTTTTTAAAAAAAATAATTTTTTTTTATAGTTACCAATGTTAAATTCATAATGGAAAACAGTATCTGTATTTTAAACCTTACTAGTTTGTATCAAGTCTAACCTGCTATATCTTTGATATCAGTATCTATTTCAGTTTTCACTTTTTCCTTGCTCCCCGGATCATAATCCACCAACTGATTTTTCTCCTGCATGCATTGTGACATCTGATGTGATTACATGACCATTTTTCCAGCATGTGATAGAAAGTTCTTTAAGAAAAGAGGAAGGCCTATTATTTCTTGGTGTATTGGCATGTCAAGCAGTTTTTATAAAACATCTTTCTACTTGCGTTCTGTCACTTTTCCATCCCTCAACTATTGTAAAACAATCCACATATTCGGTGCAAAAAATGTCCTATGCTTAGGTAATACCATGATTTTCTACATATGGAAAATATTCCCAAAGCTAGCATTGTTTTATCAGCATACAAATTTCAGTTTAGAGACTGCCTGCCTCTCCAAGTTATGATTAATGTCCCATCAAGGCACTCCAAACAGCTTTCATTCCATTTGATAAGAGTTTTTAACTAAGCTCTAAAGCCAAAGCTAACAAGTTCTCTCTTTTCTATGTTCCAACTCTTTTCCTTGGATCATGGTTGTTTTGTGTTAGCTACTTTGGAAGCTTTTGGGGCAGAGGGATTCAGAGAAGAGTAAAAATGCATCATCATGATTACTTCAGCACATATTTTTTTTTTGCAATTTGTGTCAAAGGGGTTTTCTTATCTGGTAAATTGTCCTCGACAATGTATTCTTGCCGAGTGGATTCTGTTTAACACTGCTGAATCCATGAGTTAATAATCTGTAGTTATGTAGTCTAATGATTATATGGAGGTCAGTCAAAGAGAATGCTAAGTAGGTTTTACTCTTTGGAGTAAGAATGATTTGGGGGTTGTGTACTAAATAGTTACCAGTGTGTAATTTTTATATGTGCAAAATTATTCTTGAAGAACATTATGTGAATATTTACAGAACTGACATGTGTGTACTCATTATAGCTAAATCATTATTTTGTGAAAATATCAAACCAAATACTATGTAAACTTAGTCAAGATTCATTGGTCCTCAGAATTACAAAACATTGTGAAATTAATTAGTTAAGTCCAAGGAGACAGAGAAAGACAAAGTAATTTTTTAAAGGACAATTGTGTGCTTGGGAACAGGCTGCAAACATCCAGATGACCACTAGATGACAGCAAATAAAACACCATCTAGTGATCATTGACATTTTCTAGCTTATTTTGTGAGCATCCAAACAATTTGTAATCCATGCTCTGATGCCAGAGCAAGAGGAAACATTTAAACCTTAAGAAAAACCAAAACTGAAGATGGCTTGTTATTTCTTCCAAACAGTTCAATTTCTTTACACCAATAATGAAACCCTTTATTTCCCCATATTTAGAGAGTAAATTACCAAATATCAATTGGACATGGGCTCAAGGATACTCAGAAAAATCAGAACAGCTTCTCTAGTCTTGCACCTATGCAAGGTAGAACATAAACTGAAAGCCAACAGCCTTTTCACTTCTTTGCACAGTACTTCAACAGTCCTGGGTCAACATATTTCTGCGATGAAATTATCCAGATTTTACCAAAACTGTCAAATTCTCTTTCTCTTTAGTTCTTGTATAAATTCTACACTCCAGAGAACATGTAGAATGTAATCTTATCAACCAAATCCAACCAGGCGTGAGCTTGCAAATAAGGCATGAAAATAAGTAAACAAAAGGTCTGAAATGGAAAAAGAAAACCCGGGAGACCAAGACTATCACCGACCCCTCTTAAAACTAAAGCAGCCCCGCTGGCCTCTTACACTCGGCAGTCGAGAAACCCCAAGGGGAGCAAAGTCCCCCTTGATCTTTTCGACGCCATACCCACGAGCCATATTCAAAATTTTCCACGCACAATTCAAGTCTCCTTTCGTGGTCAAGGGAGCGGCGGAGGAAAACATCAAACCGCCCAAACAGGATTGTTGGGGCGTGCGGGCGAGCATCTCTGCGCGTAGTCAGGAAACCCACGGAAAGCCACTTGAAGGCGAGCCCTCTTGAAAAAAACAACACGGCCGCATCGTTTCGGCGGTTGTTTTGTTTTGTTTTCCTATCCTCTCCAACATGCCCGGACACCAACTGCTCCTTTCTCCGGTCGCCAAACAAACTCATAAATACAAGACGAGGCGCCGCCGAAATCACGGAGGGAAAGGTTTTGCCCTTACCTTGGCAGACAATGGCCGGGGCCCGTTCCTCCTGCTACGTCGCCGGGTCCCTTGGAGCGGAGTTGGTGCTCTTGCTGTGGTCCTTGATGAAGCCGCCAACGCCGCCGCCACCATCGCTCTTAGGAGATGATGGCCTTGCCAGCAGAGCCAGGATGTGCAGGGTTTTCCCCCATTACACGTTGTTTCGGCGGCGCTTGCTCCTCGCCCTTCCCAAGTCCGGAGTGGATTCTCCCCGGGCGTCAAGCGCGCGCGTCGCTTTTCCTCCCTGGGAACCGGTGCCCCAAGCCCGCGAGCAATCCTAAAAGAAGGGGTCTCTCCCGGGCTTTCACCGACAGCGAGAAGGGAGCATTTCGGCTGCGGGAAGCGAGGCAACGAAGAAACGTCAGGGCCGCTTCCGTCTCGTCGTCCTCCTCCTCCTCCTCTCTTCGCTTTCGTGACTCACCCCGCTGCGGCCACTTCACTTCTCTCGCACTCCCGTCAGCGCATCTCCTCGAGGGCTCCCTGGTTTCTTCTTCCTTCAGTAGCGGACGAGGGCATCCGAAACAGACTCTCTGGCTCCTCCGCAAGCCGCCCGCCTCCCAGGGGCCGGGGCCACGTGCTCTCAGGCAGCCGAAGGACCCGAACCCTCTTCAAACTTCGTACACCGCTCAGCTGGGGACACTTGTTGCTCGCCGTCCTTTGGACGGCACCGCTCGCCAGAGTCCTCCACTCGGCTTTGCAGTCCGAGTTTCGCCCTCAGCGGCTCGCCTCGTCTCAGGCCGAGGGGCATAAAACCCAGCAAAACCAGTCCCGTCGCTCAGCTTCGGCTACCAAAAAGAAGAAGAAAAAAACACCCCGCCGCTGGAGACAGGCTCCAAGCCACACCTCCTGGGCGGTCTCCCGGCGGCTAAAGAAGGCCTCGGCGCCGTAGGAGACCGAGGAGACGCGTGTGTGTGTGTTGGAGTGGGGTGGGTGGGCGGGTAGGCGGCCAGGGTTGTACTTCGTCCCCGCTGGAAGGATTGGTTTGTGGAGAAAGGATTCGTTTTTCTGACGAGACGTGAAGTGTTTCCTTCCACGGGGTAGTAAACTTCGCGGCGGCTTTCATTGTGCTTGCGCATCCTCATCAGGTGCCGGGGGCGGAGAAGGGAGGAGTTGGAGTAACTGGAGCCGCTGGAGTGGAAATGTTTTAACTACAGTCCCTCCACAAAATCGTCCGGCGGAGAGTCATTAGAAATCCCGTGGTGGAGCTAGCAGATGACATTGAGCTTCTCTGCTGACCGGGTTTTTTTGGTGTGTCTCTCCCCCCCCACTTCAGTGCCATGACAGCGAATTAATACCTCAATTTCTTTTCCCACCTACATCGGTTGTAATTACACACACAAGCAATTAGTGCGTCAAAACAGAATTTCCTCCTGGGGTTTTGCTGGAGTAGTTTCTCATTAGAATGAAGCATCTGCTGACATTCTCCTTCCACCAAGTCCGAGTTCCAGAAGGCATCTGCTAAGTAACCTGGCAGCGACCAAATCAGGCAAGTTTCTAGATTGTAGATTGCACTCAGCTTGGCTTTTCGAATTAATCCACTAGCCTCAGTATGCACATTTACCCTGAACTACAAACTAGCCAATGACGTGTTAATCTGGTGAGTTATGCAGACACAACCTCAAGTAGTGGGTGATGGTTGAGCATTAGCAAAGTCAAAGGATCAATTCAGCACAGTGCAAAAATAAATAAATGTATCCATGGTTCCAGTATTTTCTGTGGTGTGTATCTAATAAGTTGTCATTTTTAAAAGAGAAAGTATACAATATAAAATTACATTAACCAAAAATCTGGTTCAATTATTATTTTAGAGATCCATACATACATTTTATATATCTTATAAGTATACTGCAAAACTTAGAATGCGAATAGATTGGCAGAATATTAATATTGGACAATTAATGTCTTAGGATATAGTAATCATCCTGCTAAACTTTTGTTTAGCAAGAAAGGTGCTCAAAATGTACTTCTTAAAACAGCTGTGCTTCCAGAAAAAGACTTTTAATATGAAGCTGTCTCTTCCAGATAAAAAGATGCTATATATAGCCTATTAAAAAACCCTGTCCATTTGGTATCTTTCCCGTGGGATATTCATGGTTTTGTTTAAAGGACTTTTGAAAGACATCTTTAGTGGATATCTCTTGCCATCAAATTAAAAAAAAAGGGATAGCATTGCATGGCATATTAGAGGAAGGAAGGAAGTCATTATTCTTTATTTTGTTTTTATAAAACAGCCTTTCAATTGTGACCTGTAATCTGAATTCCATGCTTTATCCCCTTTGCCAATCAGAGTTTAATTTGCATTTATGTAAAACCAAAAAGACTTTTTAAAACTAATTTTCTTTTAAAAAAATATATATTGATTCCTGTTAAATTGATCTGTCTCCCCAAAGGGTGAGAGACAAGGACTGATTTTCCTAGTCACCTAACCCAACATTACAGGGCTAGGAAGTGATATTACAGAACATATTTGATCAGTGTAATTTTTAAGTTTTAATCTGCCAGAAAAACAATAAAGGTTGTGTTGGAGCTCTCTCTCACACACATGCTGGCATTAGAGGGAAGATGTAAGATGAACGCATCACCAGAAGATTAGTGTGGGCAGCAGTAATTATCAAGTTTCCCTCCACAAGGCAGGAGGCAGAGTTATAATTGTAGATGGAGAGGACTTCTAGGAGAGGACCTTCATTCATTCTTCAGACCCAGACTTGGTGCAACAATGATTGATTCTGAAGCTGGCAGTTTTAAAACTAATTTTCTTTTTAAAAAAGATATTTTGATTCCTGTTAAATTGATCTGTCTCCCCAAAGGGTGAGAGACAAGGACAGACTGATTTTCCTAGTCACCTAACCCAACATTACAGGGCTAGGAGGTGATATTACAGAACATATTTAGTGGCACTTACGGCACTTATGCTGAGATTTGATTGATCGTGCCATTATGCTTGCATATATTTAAATTAACTAACTATGGAAACAAGTATGACATAGTGCTACACTTCATCTTCCAAAACCGAGATAGGTATTGCTTTGACCCTTTTTGACAAAATAGAAGAAAATAGATTTATTGAGGGGCAATGCCTAGCTGACTGTGACTGAAGAAGCAACAGCAGGGTTGCTCCTGATTTGCCCATGGATGAGGAACTGCCTGAGAATTTGAGGGTTGTTGATTACATTGGGAAGCATAAATAAATACTGGAAGATTGCAGTGGCAAAGCCCATTTGTGATGCTGCTAAGAATTCTGCACGGATGTTGCTTCCAGGATTTGAGCTTAACCTGAGGGCATTCTTTAGGAACAATAGGGAATGGATGTGTAATTCTATAAGGTCCAGAAATGTGGCTGGCACACATTTGGGAAATCAGTGTCTTTATTATATATAATGGAGAAAGTATGAGTAATCTTCTGGCAGGGGTTATCTGATATCTCTTGCAAAAAACTTTGTGTGTGTGTATGTGTGTGCGTACGTGCGTGCATGTGCACATGTGCTGGGTGAGGTGGGGATTGACAGGAGAGAAAGTAATAATGAAAATATGAAATGAGCTTATTACAAAGAAAGCCTAAGGTTGCGTTGACAGATCATTAATTTATAGTGGTTGCAACTTTCTTTTTAAAACAATTTATATGTAGTATAATTCTGAACCTTGAAAGAATTAAAAGAACATTTTAAAGAACATGTTCTTTAAAAGAACATTAAAAGAACAGTTTGCTCCTCCAGTCCATGGCAGGCCAGTGCACCCGGGTGTCAGCCTTCAAGATTTTCTCCCTTTGCTTTGCATCTTTTGGCTGTCATAAGTAAGGGGGGGGGGAGGAGGGGGAGAATGGTTATGAGAAGTGAGCTGGAGGTATTACAAACTAGAACTGTATAAACTGGGCGTGGTGGTACATTCTTGCTTCGGTTTCTATTGTATGCTATGCGCAGCTGCAACTTTTTATCAAACTATGTCAAGGTCAACGGACAGAAGCCTCATCACCACCTGGAGATGCCCACATGATAATATACACAACTTTTAATTGGATGAACCAATTGAACTATTGGGGGTGGGAACGTTGCCATTACTTTGTATATGTGATTTAGGCGCCTATTTTCTCAGATTCAGAATTCTTTTGTTGCTATCACTTGATTTCCAGTAAAAGATACCTTTTCTCCGATTAAAGGAGCCTAAGTATTTCTTTCTTGGATTTTGAATGGAGCACCAGCTGACACTGGGTGAAGGAACAGCTGCTCTGGGATGACCAAAGGGCCAGTCATGTGACTGCTGAAGCTCTGGAATATGGGACCGACTATCCCACCAATGTCAGGAAGCCACCGTCAGTCAAAATTCATATCAGTGGTCCACGGGATTTAAAATTATGAGTTTGGTAGTCCCTGAGGTCCAAAAGTTTGGTGACCCCTGGTCTACATCATATCAGTCTGTTTCCAAAAGCCAATCAAGGTGCTGATTATGTCTTCCATAGTATAGGCCCTAATATCATATAGTATCTGTTTAGCCAATATGAAACAATAGGGTTGATATGCCAGTAGGTATGCTTTCTCTCTCCTGATATCTGTCCTTTGGAATTAAGTTCCTCCTGCAATCTGGAGAGTACGAAAGATTTCCCAGGCTTTGGACCAGGGTGATTAAAACCTTTTGCTGGTCTCTGTTGTTGTTGTTGATTGGATTCACCATCTTAATATCCAAGGGGTTGCCTCAAAGAAGAGGGTGTGTGTGTCAACCTATTCTCCAAAGCACCTGAGGGCAGGACAAGAAACAATGGATGGAAACTAACCAAAGAGAGAACTAGCCTAGAACTAAGGAGAAATTTCCTGATGGTGGGGACAATTTATCAGTGGAACAACCTGCCTCCAGAAATTGTGGGTGCTCCAATCCAAGAGGCTTTCTAGACTAGAAGACACCCAAGGTCTCTTCCAGCTCAGTTATTCTGTTATTCTATCTTTAATTTGTTGTTAATTGTTATTATATTTTATCTTTTTATTGTATTGTGAGCTACTCAGGCATTTGGAGTTGGGCAGAATCAATAAAATAAATTAGCCTCCGTGGCAACCCACACTCTTTACTCTCAGAAGTTTGCAATGGCCCCTCCATCATGTCCTTTAGCACAGGGGTCCCCAACCACCGGTCCACGGACCGGTACCGGTCCGCGGAACATTTCCTACCGGGCCGCCAGTTTTCTGGGAGCCGCCATCTTGTTTGATGAGAAAGTGCTTCCGGGTGAGCTTTTCCAGTTGGAAAGCAGTGTTTGGGTCCTGAAGGAATCCTCGTGCCTTAGTTTCATCGAAGGGAGAGGGCTTCGAATGAAACTAAGGCGCGAGGATTCTTTCAGCACCCAAGGCAAGGCAAGCCGAGCGACCGTCCCGAAGCCGTCCCGAAGCGAAGCCCATCAACAAAGGTACAAAGGAGGAGTTGAAGGTGGCGGGGAGAAGCGGGACAGCTGGCTGGCCAGTCGCTCGGCTCGCCTTGCCTTGTCATGCGTGCTGATGCCGGTACCGGGCCGCGGATCATTTTGTGATGCTGGTACCGGGCCGTGACACAAAAAAGGTTGGGGGCCACTGCTTTAGCAGATCATTGAAGATAGTTTTATTTCACCAAGACTTCAACCCTTAATTGTTAAATTTGTCCATAAAAGCTAATCTGCAGATGGGAAACCTATGTGCACTTGATGTAATTTCCCACAGATGTAGATTTGCAAACCAAGGAATTTCAGGTGTGCTTTTAGAGGAAATGGATTATTTCTAGAATGGTTTTAGATCTAGGTATGACATGAAAACTGCCTTGGTCAACCTGATGCATGAGTTAAACTGAGATAGAGACAAAGGTGCTACAGTGTTGATGTTGCTAGGTCTCTCGCCTCCTTTGTACAACATAGATGATAGTATCTGAAAATGCATGAGGAAGATCGAAATCACAGGCAGTTAGGGGAAATTTGGATCTCCTACTTCTCTAGCATTATCAAAACTTGATACTGCAAACCTGAACCCTGGCTTTCTCATTTCTTGAATTATTTAGTATCTATAAGAAACTATCGAAAAGAATTTCATGTTTGGAGCTAGTGGCCGCCAATATGGTGGTGATGCTCAATTCCTTTACTGGAAGCGCAAGGTTTGATATATTTCTATTCTTCTCCTCTGAGAGTTTAATTTCACTACAAGGCCAAGTAACATCTCAACAATTCTGGCAGACCAACTCCTTGTAATCCTCTCTCACCCGCAAACCAAATCGTAAAGGATTGTATGCGGAAGAATAAGTTGAAAGTAGATAGAGACAAGACAGAGATTTTTAATGGAGTTGTGACTGATCTGGGAACTAAATTTGGGTGAAATACACTAGTTCTAAATGTGATTGCACTCTCCCTTAGGAATCAGATTTGAGGTTTGGGGAATATCTAATTTTGGCCTTGAACCGCCACATTGATGATAAACCAGATGTGTCCTTGGAAGAGATGTGGGGGGAGGGGGGAGAGAGAGAGAACAAACTGCAGTCTTTCATATGCTGGTAACTTTTATGGTTGGCTTATTGTAATTCAGCTACGTGTGCTCTTCATGGGGCAGCTCTTAAAATGGTCCACAATTTGAACCTGGGCCAGAATGATACTTGCCTTCCTAGTCCTGTTAAAGGTGCTCATGTCACTGCAAAAACTAGGGCTGCAAAAGTTGATTACCAGATACCTCTGGAATTTTCTGTATCTCTTCGTTGGCGTCTAGTGATGATCCAGATTTTGGTAACCCAAATCTAATAGCTCTGTAAGTCTTTCTGTTTCTGTAAGTCTTTCTGCTTTCAGGATTGCTTACTTCTTTATAGTTCATCTTAAGTCATCATGGCAGCCACTGGTGCAAATTGCAGCGTATGTGCAATCGATACTGAGTTCCATTTTTCTTCCTCCTTTCTGTGGCAGTGCCCATGTTATGGATCAATTGATTTTGGAACTGAAATAAGCTCCTTCCTTAGCACAGCTTAAGAAAGGACTGTGGAAAGGGAATTTCACGAAGGCAGTAATGTCACAAAAAACAGGAAAAGCCCAAGGGGGACATCAGGCCAGCCAGAAAACAAACTAACATAGGAAAAGGAATCAAATAAAAAGTATTAAAGAATCCCTATAGACAAAAGCCTGAGTAATTAAGAAAACTAGACAAATAGAAAGAAGGAAACAAAAGATAATTCAGAAAACCCTTACAAACACCGGACATACCAAATAAGCAAAACAAACAGACAAAAGGCACAAAATATAAATTACAAAAGGGACAGACAGGAGATTGCCACAGAACATATATGAAAAACTATCTTAAAGCTAAAAGAGATTAGAGAAAACCAATAATACAATCTGGCCACACCCCGCGGAATTTGCCTTCCACACCCCGCGGAATTTGCCCTCCGGCGGGAATAAAGACAAACTCAAACAGGATTTGAAACATTAGGCACAAATACAAACATTCACACAAAATCAACTTACAAAGGGAGAAAAGGGTATAAAAAAACAGGGACTTACCATAAGAAGCTAGCTAGCCCAGCTAGCCCAGACTTCTCGCTGTTCTCTGCCTTCCTGAAAAATAAAAAGATCCAGCTTTCAAGCAATTGTCCGTATCCTTGTGCCGGAGCTCTCCCAACTGGGAAATCGAATCCTCGAAAGAAAGGCATTTTGGCACCTTTCAACAGGACGAAAATAGAGTTATTCACTTGGGTCTTTTCACATTTTACAATGCTAATGTTAAGGGCTTCCTATTTCCATTTGTATTATTTAATATTTCTTATTTTTAATTCCAAGGTATTATTTTCATTCTAATTTTGTGAACGGACCAAAGTTATTAATTAATAACTTTAATTAAGCACACCCCTATTTAAAAATAAATATTTTATTTTAGGTGACAAAGGTAACAGGTGACAAAAACAGAGCAAAAACCTGTGGTAGATACTAAAATCCAACCCAAACTGCATGCTTTTCTGCTGGCTTCTGACATTTCACTGAGAATATGTAGAGGAAGAAAAATTTTGCAGGAAGATCTTGCTGCTGAAAAGGACTTGAAGGTCTTTGAACATTAACTTTGTTAGTGAGAGTTTGCTTCAAAAGCAACCCTTTTCAAAACATGCTCCTCAGTAATTTTGCTGTTTTCAATTACTTCTCCCCATGCCCCTTTTACATTTACCTCACATTTACCTGGTATTGTTTTCATTTCTCTTTCCTTCCCAATAAATCAGTCTTTAACCCTCACCTCATTTCCCTCCTGCCTCCTGGGTATTCTTTTCTGCCATTCCAAAGAAATAAGGAAGAAAATGTGGTGTATGTGAGAATAGTTAATATAACTCTATCAATATTTTAATTAGTAGTTTATCAAATAATGCATGCAGGGGAATCCTGGATCTGTCCTTTATTGCAGAGTGGCTTCTGCTGATGCATGCTTGCCCATATGCCAAATATGCTACATGAAAACTATTACCAGATGGAAGGGGAATCCCCAGGTGTGGCAATGCTAGCTGATAAGAAGAAGAAACTGGGTGTGGTACAGGATTTTAGTCTTTTATTTGTGTGTATATTTTTCTTTTGTGTGGGAATGATAATAAATTCAGTCTTGTCTTTTTCCTCCATAAACAGTGAATGTGTGCTTTGAGAGTTTTCATGACATAGCAGGACTCCATAAAAAAGGTCAAAGTAAGAATTAGCAGCTGAAAAAACAGGCTAAGAAGGACTGTAAGTCCTTTTTATCTTTGCTCTTGTAAATTAACAAATGGCTATTTATGTTAGTTTTAGTCCATTTTATAAAGAACAGACACCTGGTGGGAGTCTTAATAGTCATAACAACAGCAATAGCACTTAGACTTATATACCGTTTAATAGTACTTTACAATAGGGGCCTCCAATCCCCAGGCTGTGGCCCACTAGCAGCCTGTGGCCTATTTGCAAACATTCTGTGAGAGTGGCTGGGCAGCACACAAGTGCATGCACACAGCTCAGCTTGTGTGAGTGGTGGGACATGCGCAAGTTGAGCTGCATACACATGCATCAGCCCATTGCTTGTGGA